>NC_067476.1:49443882-49758882 GCF_947179515.1 Apodemus sylvaticus | reverse complement strand
TCTCCCGAATACTAACATACCACTTTTTTTTTTTTTTTTTGTCTCAAAGAAGTCTCTTTTTGGCAGAAGAAGCCAAAAGTCAGTGGAAGAACTTCTGCTCCAACCTTATTTAGTATTGCTTGACATGCGTTCCTTTATCCTCCAGAGATCCTAGTAGAGGTGTCAACAGACAGCTTGCATTCTTCCCTATGTCCTTTGTGACAGTGTCACAATATATCACAGGACTCTGATTGTTTAATTTTTTTTTTTTTTTTTTTTTTTTGGTTTTTTGAGGCAGGATTTCCCTGTGTAGTCCTGGCTGTCCCGGAACTCTAGACTCTCTTCTGCTTTGATTGATTTGTGCCCCATCTCTCTGGTTTTCTGAGATCTCGGTCTTAGAACCTGGGCATTATTTCAGTGAGTGAATTAAAAAGATTGAGGCATCATAGAGTGGGTGACTTGAGTGTTTTGGTGCAGATGACAGTTATAATGCTTCTTTCCCTTTTTCTCTTTCTCTTTTTTCTCCTCCTCCTCTTCCTTTTCTTCTTCATGTTTGTCAAGATGCTAATGCTCAAACTGATGCAGACGCTTCAGTTCCTAGGAGTGCAATGCAGGCAGAGTGGACACTTTGGTTTTCCCTAGGAACTGTGCCTTTGTAGCACCATTCCCATGAAAGCCAGGAGTTGCCTCTCCATCGGCCAACTACCCCGCAGCTAGCTCCGCCAAGCCACCAGCGACCGCCCTGGGCTGTCTCCTTTTTTCTGTCCACCTAAGTCGCTGAGGAAGGAAAGCACCAGACAGACTTAATATTTATAACTAGCCAGATAAGTCAATGGCTGAATGAAGAATATCCTGCCCATCCTCCTTGGCCTCTGCTCCCTGCAGAGGCTACAAACTATCATGTAGGTCTCTGGGCATGTATAGGCATTGAGACCTATATGCCTGTCACTTCCTCTGCTCCATTGCCTGCTCTGAATCTTTGTTCTCACCCCCTTTCTTCTTTCTCCTTGGGACCCGGAAGTCCCACCTTTTCCCCTGTGCCCAGCGATTGGCTTCTGCCTCTTTTTATTGACACAATCAAGAGCCAATTAGGGAAACAACACATTCACCACCTTTCTCTGTTGCTCTCTTCCAGACTATGACACTTGCGGTGGTCACCAGTTCACTTGCTCCAATGGCCAGTGCATTAACCAGAACTGGGTTTGTGATGGAGATGATGATTGCCAGGATTCTGGTGATGAGGACGGATGTGGTAAGGACTAGAGGAGATTCCTACCTAGGATCATTTTCTTCCCTTAGAGATCAGAAGGAGGCGATCCCATTAGAACCTAGCTGCAAGGACGGCAATTAATTAACCCTCTCCTTCCCACCATTAAGGACGGCGCCTTTCTTTTCTTCTTTTAAAGGTTTATTTAATGCCGGGCGGTGGTGGCCCATGCCTTTAATCCCAGCACTTGGGAGGCAAAGGCAGACGAATTTCTGAGTTCGAGTAAGTTCCAGGATAGCCAGGACTACACAGAGAAACCCTGACTCGAAAAACCGAAGAAAGAGAGAGAGAGAGAGAGAGAGAGAGAGAGAGAGAGAGGTTTATTTACTTATACATATGAGTGCTTATACTTCTTGTACACCTGCCTGACAGAAGAGGGCATCACATCCTGTTATACATAGTTGTGAGCCACCATAGAGTTTGTGGGAATTGAACTCATGACCTCTGGGAGAGCATCCACTGAGCCATCGCTCCAGCCCCATCTTTCTTTTTCTTTCAAGACTACTAGTTTTTATGGATGTAAAAGTCTTAAACCAGGGGAAAGAGGGAAAAGGCAGTTTGAGAACTTTTAAAATGCCTTAGACCTGCTGTAGTCTGTGAGTTTTCATTTTGAGTCACTGAAGGCTGGGAGCATGGGGACAGAGCTCAAGATGGGCAGGTACAGGTGGCTTCCTATCCAGCTGTCATTTGGGAAGGACATTGTCCTTGGTATGCCCTCTGCCGTTGTCACTAGCAGTCCCTACAACAATTCTCCAATATCTAATGTTCACATTATACAGCAGGTTCCTCTCCCTGCTCCAGTTCCAGAAGGGGGACTCTTTTTTTTTTTTCTTTGAGACAGGGTTTCTCTGTATAGCCCTGGCTGTCCTGGAACTCACTCTGTAGACCAGGCTGGCCTCGAACTCAGAAATCCTCCTGCCTCTGCCTCCCAAGTGCTGGGATTAAAGGCGTGCACCACCACCGCCTGGCAGAAGGGTGACTCTTATTCCATTTGCTTTAGGTTTTGGTATTCCAGAGGAACACTGCTTTTGAGTTAAAATTTTCCTTTGATTATCAGTGTTCGTTGGCTGCCACATTCAGAAAATGTGACATTTAAATAGTTGCATTTGATCATATGGGATCTCAATAAAAAGGCTGGTGGTAGCCTTTATTGTAACAGGTTGTTGGGATTTTTGTTTCTCACCTGGCCCATGTTTTCTTTTAACCATGGATTATTAAGACTGTCAAATCTCTAGGGTGGCCCATAACTCTCTCTTTCCTTCCCTTTCAGAAAGTAACCAACGTCATCATAAGTGTTACCCAAGAGAATGGGCTTGTCCTGGGTCTGGTCGATGCATCTCAATTGATAAAGTTTGTGATGGAGTTCCTGACTGTCCAGAAGGAGAAGATGAGAACAACGCCACAAGTGGAAGATACTGTGGTGAGTGTGGGGACCGCACGTGGCTCGCTACCTGATAAGAATGTTTCTAGAACACATTCTCAAATGCAGAGAGTATCAGTTGGCCTTTGCACAACCAAATACCTCAGTTCAGTCACTTCACTGACAGTTACCATGTCTCGTAGCAGCTCTTGCCTATACCAGCCCACTGGCATGCCGTGCTAACCCACATTTGGTTTCACAATGGTGGAGAGTAGACCCTATCACTTGAACATTTTCAAGCATCATGTTTGCTAAGGTACTGATCGCAGCGTGTCATTTGGGTGAGGTCAGAGTGGAACAAAAGGATGTGCCAACAGGGAAAGTGTTTTAATAACAATTATGATGACTTTAACATGGGAGCTTTTCATCTTGTGGTACTAGGGCTCAGATGTAAAGAATTATGAGTGTTATACAAATGCCCTACCCACTCAATTTGTTATATATCTGATATCTTATACTGATATTATTTAGATATACTAAGACAAGCTTCTGATTCTGAATGTGACAGCCAACAAGCATTGATAATCAAAGGAAAATTATAACTCAAAAGCAGTGTTCCTCTGGAATACCAAAACCTAAATGGGTAGTGGACTGGACTGGCTTTTTGGTCTATAAGCACCCTTTTTGTCTCCGTCCCTGCAAACAGCCCAATTCTAAGAACATCTCGAATCTCAAAGGGGACAATTTTGAATTTGATCTCATCATTTAGACACTAACTCGATTGGTGATTTCACATGTTATTCTAATTTCAAGGATCTCCACCCCCCATACCTGTCATATTTAAAAGTCCTTCCATTCAATTTGGAAGATTTAGTATGATAGCATCAGAATAAACAAAGGATATCAATCAGTGGTCAAAGTTTAGAAAAGAGATATTTACAGAAAAACAAACAAAACCAATCTCCTGAAAGCCTAAAGCTAGTCACGGTCAGAACTACCAAAGCTTACGACCTGATTTTTCATGAACAGAGTTAATAGCCTTTTATACCTACAGGCAACAGTAGTTGTAATATTAAAAGAAAAAGAGGCTTAAGAAACACAAAGCAACCGGGCAGTGGTGGCCCAGGCCTGTAATCCCAGCACTCTGGGAGGCAGAGGCAGGCAGATTTCTGAGTTTGAGGCCAGCCTGGTCTACAGAGTGAGTTCCAAGACAGCCAGGGCTATACAGAGAAACCCTGTCTGGAAAAAAACCAAATCGAAAAAGCAAAAAGCAAAAAACAATAAACAACAACAACAAAAAGAAACACAAAGCATTTGCTACATAGTATCGCAGGAGGTGGCAGGCTTTCCTGCTGTACTGGGTGCTTATTGGGTGCTTTCTGGTTGGAAGTTACTAGGTAAATAGTCTTGTCCTGAGCCATCCAATTAGCCGTTTCTTTCCTTCTGTTTAGGTACTGGTGTCTGCTCTATCTTAAACTGTGAGTACCAATGCCATCAAACGCCATTTGGAGGAGAATGCTTCTGCCCCCCAAGTCATATTATCAACAGCAATGACAGCCGCACTTGCATTGGTAAGTGTCAGCTTGGAAGGCCTCCATCAGAGTGTACTGAAGAAACTACAAACTCTGAAACCTGGGCCGGCCTAGCCCTGAGGCTTTTGTGAGATGACCAGCTAAGAGAGGGCCCTGTTCACCCTTGACTTCCTTCTGGAATATTTAGAGGATCTGGCCCTGTTGGCTATCTGCTTTATTTTGTAATTATTTTGTTTATACATTCCAGTCTTTGCCCCGCCCCTCAGCGCACCCCCCCCCCAGTTCCTCATCCTATTCTTCCCCTTGTCTTTGAGAGGGTGCTCCCCCCCACCAAGTTTTCCCCTTCCCTGGGGCCTCAAGTCTCTTGAGGATTAAGCGCATCTTCTACTGAGGCCTGACTCTGCAGACCTCTGCTGTGTATTTGCCAGGGGTGGGGGTGGGGGGGGTGGGGGGGGTTGGGGGGTGGGTGAGGGTGGGGGTGGGGATGGGGGAACGAACCAGCCTGTGTATGCTGCCTGGTTGGTGGCTCAGTCTCTGGGAGCTCCCAGGCATCTGGGTTAGTTGAGACTGCTGGTCTTCCTCTGGGGTTTCTTTCCCATTCAGCTTCTTCAGTCCTTCTCAAATTCAACCATAGGGGTCCCCGACTTCAATCTAATGGTTTTGTGTAAGTGTCTGCATCTGTCTCAGTCAGCTGCTGGTAGGGCCTCTCAGAGGACAGCCGTGCCAGGCTCAGGTCTGTTAGCATATTGTATCATCAGTAATAGCGTCAGGTCTTGGCGCCCTCCCTCCCTCCCATGAGATGGGTCCCAAGTTGTGCTAGTCATCGGACTGCCTTTCCTTCAGTCTCTTCTCCATTTGTGCCCCTGGAGTTCTTTTAGACAGGAACAATTCTGGGTCAGTATATGTTTTGTTTTTTAGTCAGCATAAACAGTGTGGGGTTGTAGTGTATTGTTTTCAGATAAAATGTGTTGTTCATTCTCCTCCACGGTCCCTCCCTCCCACTTAACTGCTCTCTTCCATGCCTCCCCTTCTACAGTAACAGCCCTTCCCCCTCCCATGGTCTTCTTTTCATAGCCTTTCAAACCCATTCTCATACTTGCATATTTGCATAAGCTGGGATGGAGAGTCATGCTGGTTTTTAAACACTGAAAATAGGCACAAGGAAGCCTTTTAAAGGACTAAGGATTCTTCAGGTTGGAGTGCTTGCTGCTGAGTTCAGTTCCCAGATCATGTGGTAGAAGGGGAGACTCAACACTTACAGGCTGTCCTCTGATTTGCACACGTTCATAGTGGCATGTGCATCACACACACACACACACACACACACACACACACACACACACACCTTTAAGGAATGTGTCCTGAAAAACATTCTAAATTTTTTTATTCTAATTTGTTTAAAAAAATACTGAATTTGGATAAACCTAATGAAGTTATTCAGTTTTTATTATCAGCATTGGGCTCGAACATTGCTACACAATTTTGAATATGGTTGGCCTTAGTAACTGCCTATAGGCAGAAAGCCATTTGGATACATTTGCAAATTTTACTTGAAACAAAATTTTTTATTAAATTTCATGACGAGGCAATATGAAAGTAAAAGTAGATTTTGTGTTAGGAAAATATTTGAAGAACATTATTTAATATTTGTGTTGGTGGGGCAGAGGGGTTGCTACAGGGCACACGTGGAGGGCAGAGCACAATTTTGTGATTATGGTGGTTTGGGGATTGAACTCAGGATGCCAGGTTTATGTGTCAACCACCCTTATCCATTGGGCTCTTGCTGGTCACTAACTTGGAGTTCTGAGAAACTTTTTATATTCAGTAAAATATTATATTTATTTTATATATTAAGGAATTTTATATATTAAGGAATGCAGTGGGTTCTGTCTGCCACCCCCATGATCCTCTTTTTTGCCTTTGCCTACCAAATTCTTAGATTATAGGCATATACTACCATATACATCCAATTTTAGGTTTTTAAATATCAGGACCATATCCTAAGGTATGCCTATGGCCTAACTGTCTCTCTTAAGTAACTATATTTATTTAGTCCTGAGTATTAAAATGAAGTGGGTCTCTCAGTGTCTCACACCTGTAATCCTAGTATTTGGGAAAGGGGGGCATGAAGATGGGGACTTGGCTGGATAGTGAGTTTGAGGCTAGCCTAGTCTACAGAAGACCTGTGGTTCATGTCTGTCACCCGGGAGACCGAGAAAAGGCTAAACTAGTATAATCAACCATCCAGGTTTCTAATATGGTGAAGACATTTTGTAGATGAACTGTTCTTTGAGACGGCGCTGTTTTCCCGTCTATTCTCATAGCGCTGGGGCGCAGTCAAGGATTAAACAACCCACACAGGCACGTCCCCATCCGTCTGGCAGGTGGGATTCTCCACGTAACTCTGGAAGCCCTGCCCATGTCCCCTGGCATCCCTCTGTGAGTGGCATTCCGGTTTCCTGGGGGCGGTGCTCATTTGTGGGGTGAGACTGCCCCTTTGTCTTTGGCAAGGGTCAGGCGGCTCCGCTCCCCTGGCTGCCAGCGCGCTGCCAATCCTATTTCCAGGCCTTCCCTTCTAGGCAGTTCCCTTTTCTCTCAGTAGAAAAGGAATTCCAAGAGAAATACCAGAAGCCACGCTCAGTATTACATCAGCTCTCCTTGTTTTCTTTCACAATCCCCAAAGCAAGCGGTGGGGTGGGGATTGTGGGGGGTGGAGTTTATGAGAGGTGGGGATTGTGGGGGGGGGGGTGGGGAATGTAGGGGATTGGGGTTTGGGGAATGGGGATTGTGGGGGGTGGGGATTGTAGAGGGTGGGGGTTGTGGGAATGGGGTTCTTGGGGGGTGGGGATTGTAGGGGGTAGGAGTTATGGGGGTGAGGGTTGTGGAGTGGTGTGTGGGGGGTTGGGGATTGTAGGAGGTAGGTGTAGGGTGGGGCTGGGGGGTGGAGTGTCCGCAGCCTTGCATTGGAGTCTTTTCAGCCAGAGTGACTTGCTTTTACAGTGTGCCCTGTCCTGTGCCTTTTCTCCCCTTCAACATAGCACATTTCCTGTCCTCCCAATATAGAATTCTGAGCTGAGGTTTGCCTCTACAGGAGCTTCTTAAATGTCAGAGACTCAGTCAGGTCTCTTCTGTTTTTAACTTCGAAAGGTGTTTTGAGGTCTGTAGTTTTACACGTTTTGAGGGCTGTACTTTTACACGTTTTGAGGACTGTAGTTTTATACATGTTTTGAGGGCTGTAGTTTTACACATAGCCTGCTAAAGATATGATGTGGAAAACTAGACTCTTTGGGTGGCCAGTTGATTGCTTTTAGTCACATTTAGTCAGATGCACAATACGGGCCGCAATGGCTGACCAGTGGCGGAGGAGTTTTAAATCTTAGTGGACATCCTTCAGTCGCCCCACCCCCACCCCATCGCCAGGCTCTCTCTGGGACATTCATACCGACAGCCTCATTTAGAGATAAGCTCAAAAGTCTACTTTTGAGGGCCTTTGTGACTGGAAGGCCCCCTGCCACCTGCAGAGGCCTCTTCTGTGACCTTCCCTGTCAAAAAATTGAGAATGCATGATTCACTTTTGAGGCCGTTTGTTTCAAAGATGACTGTTTTGATCTGTGTGAAGAGAACTCTAGTTTAAATATAGGGCTTTATGAAACCAGATATACTCTTGTTTAAGCTGAGTTGAGATTTCAGGAGAATTGTTTTGGTTTGTTCTCTCAAGCATTTCAGCTCAATAAATCCTCTGCAGGGTTTTCACCCTCCGCATGCCTGACTCGTTAGACTTACTTGAGGTGTGTGGGGTGCCTTCTCTGACAGGTCTCTCCATTGTACACTGCGGTGGTAAATCAAGAATAAAACGGAGTAATCTTGACATGGAATCTAGTGTCTTTCCACCATTCGTTGGGCCTTGGTAGTTTTGACCTGGCCGTGGAGTTTCTGTGACCACGCAGGAACAGTTTACTGGGCTCATTGTTTCTCACTGACAAGACAGGCCGGCTGTTTGCTGACAGAATGACACTGTGCTGAGGGTCAGGGCAGGGAAGTTATTCAGCACCCAGGGTTTCACACAGCCAAGCAGAAGTATCTTAGGTGATCTCAGCCCGAAAGTAGTGTTTGAATTTTGTGAAAGCAGTATTTGTTGGTAGGATGTGGGGGGTGGGGATCGGACAATTAGAAAGGAAGGGGCATAGTCGACGTGAAGGGAACATGCGAAGGCTGTGCTTCATTTCAGGCCGTTTCCACAGTGTTCCTAGTTTCATGAAAGTCCCCCCAGTTCACTCTTGTTTTTGTATCTTATTCGACTGATGATAGATGTTTAATTAGCTTTCATTTTTCGAAGTTACGGATCTAAATAGCACAATCTTTCTGGTTGTGGTTTCTTCTGAGTCTTACGTGTAGTCCTATCTTGACTGGTCCTTGTGCATGGCAAAGGACATGGTATGCAGTTATTGGAAATGGCAGTCATCTGACACAATTATTAATCAAATCTGAAATGTATTCAAAGCAAGGTGATAGGAAGGGTGTTTGGGCCTCTGATGTCCAGTTCTCGTTTCTTCTGTCTGACATTTTCATTCCTGCTGTTGGCTGACTCTAGACCCACAATCAGATGGTGGGCCTGTGAGATGCCTCAATGGGCAAAGGTGATTGCCTCCAAGCCTGGTGACCTGAGTTCAATCCCAAGGACTTACATGGTATAATGAAAGCACCAACTCAGAAGTTGTCCCCTAACTTTCACATACATACCCTGGAATGCATGTAAACACACACACACACACACACACACACACACACAAAATAGGTAGTAATTGCATATAGTGACACTCTTTAATGCCAGCAGAGGAAGTTCAAAGCTAGGATAGATGTAGAGACTTCTCCAAAAAACCCAAATTAAATAAACAAATAAGGAATTATAATCGACATGCTTTTCCTAAGGCGGCCGATCACAATAGGCAGAGGGAGAGGTCAGATATGAAGAATATTTAAATGTGTTAGTCTACCAAGAACAGAACAATTTGAGCATCCTTAAAACCTCTCTAAGTCTCTTGTGGTCCGAAGTTCAAATCCCAGCAACCTCATGGTGGCTCATAACCACCTGTAATGAGGTCTGACGCCCTCTTCTGGTGTGTCTGAACACAGCTACAGTGTACTTACATATAATAAATAAATCTTTGGGCCGGAGTGAATGGGGCAGGAGCAAGCAGAGGTCCTGAGTTCAATTCCCAGCAACCACATGAAGGCTCACAACCGTCTGTAATGGGATCTGATGCCCTCTTCTGGTGTGTCTGAAGTCTCTTGTAATGTTGAATGTGTCATTTACATTAGAATTCTTTGTCCTTTTTGTATGAGATGTGTATCTCTTTTATGTAAGGGACATTCAACTTTTTAAATGCATGAGTGATTAAGGAATAAACAGAAGATAACTTTAATGTTGCTTCTGACTTTGACGTCAAAGCAAATGCACTTGGGTAAACAGAAATTCCCAAATACTTTATTTGCAGCCACAGACCATTTTTCTTTTTAAAGGAGGGGTTGTCTTACAAATTCAAATATAACGCTGCCCAATAGAACTTTCTGGCAAACGTAAATATTCCCATATCTTCACTTTTCTTGCATTCACTAGTCACATGTAGATACTGAGGACTTCAAGTGTGGCAGACAAGGCTTAGACACTTTTGTTTCTGTAACTAGGGGACACATGACTAGCTTTGGAAAAGCATAGGAACAGGGGAAGTATTTTTTGCCAAAGTGCATGCTTCTTGTAATACTAACAATGAAACTTAACAATGCCATGAACCCCTGTCAAAGTGAACCTTCCTGGAGACAGTGTCCTTGGGCTTTCCCCTTGATGAAAATACCAGTCTTATGTTTCTGCTTCCTGTTTTGTGTACTTCTCCGTACACAGGATGTCATAACGTTTCTGGACACAGCATTCCATATTTCTTTCCGGGAATCCCCAAGAAATGCTGATCACGGTTATGACTGTGCTTCTCTTACCCGGCAGGTTTTGACGACTGCCAGATATGGGGGATTTGCGACCAGAAGTGTGAAAATCGACAGGGCCGGCACCAGTGCCTCTGTGAAGAAGGGTATATTCTGGAGCGCGGGCAGCATTGCAAATCCAACGACTCCTGTGAGTACACAGCAGCTAGCTTCCAGCATCTTCCTTCCATAGCTGATGCAAAAGAAATAGCAGTAATTATGTCTGTGGCAAGGCTTTATCACCACAGAGGGGAGGAGGTAGCCTTTTGGCCTGGAAGCAAAGATAAGCCTTGATTGCATATTATTATTAAGGGCCAATTTGCATATTAATGGCAGACATTCCTAGAATTTTTTCTGCCTTCCTCTTTGTAGTATTGGGTATTGAACCTAAGGCCTCAAACATAAGTCTTTTATTTTTTTCAGAGATAGGGATTTTCTTTCTTTCTTTCTTTCTTTCTTTCTTTCTTTCTTTCTTTCTTTCTTTCTTTCTTTCTTTCTTTCTTTCTTTCTGAGATAAGGGTTTTCTTTCTTTTCTTTTTATTAGATATTTTCTTTATTTACACTTCAAATGTTATCCCCTTTCCTGGTTTCCCCTCCGAAAACTCCCTATCCCATTCCCCCCTCCCCTCTTCCCCCCTCCCCCTGCTCCCTAACCCACCCACTCCTGCTTCCCTGACCTGGCATTCCCCTACACAGGACCAAGAGCCTCTCCTCCCACTGATGCCCCACAAGCCATCCTCTGCTACATATGCAGCTGGAGCCATGGGTCCCTCCAAGTCTTTGGTTGGTGGTTTAGCCCCTGGGAGCTCTGGGAATACTGGTTGAGATAGGGTTTTTCTTTGTGTAGTCCTGGCTATCCTGGAACTCACTTGGTTTTCCAGGCTTCCTGTGCCGCTGTCTCTTTTAGGATTAAAGGCTTGCACCACTACCCGGCTGAGTTGCAGCCATTTTCAGTGACTTCTCTACTGGCCCAGGCTATCATATCACCCAGTTAATTATATTGGGGAATAAGATTTTTGGTTGCAGTTGATTGGTACAAGTATTTAACCTTTAATTAATTTGCCTGTTACAAAGGTGTTGAAATTATCTGTAGGAATAATTTAGAAAGTTTCAAAATGGACATACTAAATTCGTTTTACAGTTTTGTGAACATCGAATTCTAGGTATTCGATGGAAATTCCTAGACTGATGGGAATCAGTCTATCCTAAGTGGTTTCGGAGTGTTGATTTTAACTCCTTTCCCCCTCCCTCTTTCCTTCATTATTTCCACTCCCAGTCCACACTTGGCTTTTAAATGCCTCTGGTGCCTTCTGAAAGCGCACTGCTCTTGTGACCCACATGGACAAACCTTTTTCTTTTTCTTTTTGCATATTACGTATGCACTAACCTTTTAGGTGCAGATGATTTTGACAGCTGCATCTCTTCAGTTTTGAATAGACAGCAGGCTCACAGTCAGTTTGGAGTGATGGCATGTGGTTGTAATCCTAGAACTTGGGAGGAGGGAGGTCAATGTCGTCCTCAGCTCCCTAGTAAAGTAAGTTTGAGCCAACCTGGGCTATGTAAGATCCTGTCTCCAGACGAGAAAATAAAAGTAGTTTCACGTTAAAAAAAAAATTAAGTCTATTCATATGATGTCCTCCCCTCCTTGATTCCTTCTCCCAAGTTTTATATTTCCTTTGCCATAAGCAATTGTTCTTGCTTCATTTCAATCTTAGGGAATTAAAAAATGCAAAAGCATTTTCCAATGGGCTGGAGAGATGGTTCAGTAGTTAAGAGTACCCGACTGCTCTCCCAGAGGTCCTGAGTTCAAATCCCAGCAACTACATGGTGGCTTACAACCATCTGTAATGAGATCTGATGCCCTCTTCTGGTGTTCAGAAGATAGATGCAGTGTACTTATAATGAATGAATGAATGAATGAATAAATAAATAAATAAATCTTTTTTAAAACAACAAAAATGAAAAGACAAAAGTACGGTTTTATATATAGGCTTTTTGGATTTGGTTTTTTCGAGACAGGGTTTCTCTGTAGAGCCCTGGCTGTCCTGGAACTCACTCTGTAGACCAGGCTGGCCTCGAACTCAGAAATCCACCTGCCTCTGCCTCCCAGAGTGCTGGGATTACAGGTGTGCGCCACCACCGCCCGGCGGTTATAGATATTTAGCCCATTTTTACATGTACCAGTAAACATGAACATTTGCTAATGTCACGTATTTTTTAGACTGTCCTGTTTCAACCTTTCCTTGGTAGTTATTATTATTATTATTATTATTATTATTATTATTATTTTTGTGGAAATTTGTGAGACAGTTTCTTATACTGTATTCTGTAGCTCATGCTGGCCTAGAGCTCACTGTGTAGACCATGCTGGCTTTAAACTGGATAGTCCTCCTGCCTTGGCAGCAATTACAGGAATGGACTACCACTCCCTGCTTCAATTATTTATTTATTTATTTTTTTTGTTTTTTGTGGGTTTTTTTTTTTTTGGTTTTTCGAGACAGGGTTTCTCTGTGTAGCCCTGGCTGTCCTGGAACTCACTCTGTAGACCAGGCTGACCTCAAACTCAGAAATCTGCCTGCCTTTGCCTCCCAAGTGCTGGGATTACAGGCGTGCTCCACCACTGCCTGGCTATTATTTTATATTATGGCACAGTACATCAGTTTTGAATGCATAAACAGTTCTAAAAAAAAAAATCTTTCCTGAGTGCTTTGCCTGCAAGTGTGTCTGCAATAAGACATCCAGAGGAGGGTGTCACAAAGCCAGGAACTGAAGTTATAGAAAATTACAAGGTGTTCTTCAAGTTGTGAGACTCAAACCCGCATCCTCTGGAAGAGAACCCAGTGCTTTTTGCCGTCGAGCCATCTCTTCCGCCCTGCACATAACGTTTTAAACCAGTCAACCATATTTTTAGCCACTACTAATAGGACTCAGGGAGTGATTTCATCAAGATATCTTGTATACTGGAGAGTCTGTAGTGTAGACTTGGATCCATCGGAGCCATACATTCCTGGAGTCTTTAAAATGTGTTCTGTATTTATCAGAGCATGAGTATGCATGTGACTATAAGCTGTCCAAATCGCTGTATTTGTTCTTAGCTTCACTGGACCAACAGTGCGGACGCTGCTCTAACCCACTGATTGTGGAATACTTTGTTAAGTGTCTTTGTGAGTCAGTTCACTTCTGGTAAGGTTGGTAGAAGGGTTGATGAAGGCTCGACTCATGGGAATCATCGATGCTGATGCCAGGTGTCCTCACTGCTTTTTCGGCTGCCTTCCTTCTCCCTTGCAGTCAGTTCGGCCTCCATTATCTTCTCCGATGGTCGGGATTTGCTAGTTGGAGATCTTCATGGAAGAAACTTCCGGATTCTAGCAGAGTCTAAGAACCGTGGAATGGTTATGGGGGTGGACTTTCACTATCAGAAGCAAAGAGTTTTTTGGACAGACCCCATGCAGGAGAAGGTAAATAGAAAATTCAAGGGCATAGCTTATGGTCTGAATGGAGCCTAAAGCAAAAAGTGTTGATAGCTTTTCATTTTGGGGGGAGGAGAGGGGAAAGTTCCTTTGTTTTCTGACAAGAACAGCCCTTGAGATATTTTATGTTAGTCAGAGTCTTTTCCATGCTATACTATTACATGTGACCTGTGAGACAAAGACAGCTATTATTTGTATTGGCCTTGAGCAACTTTTAATTTTATTCATAAAGGAGTCCAAAAGCCTAATTAAAAGAAATCATAGACCTTTCAGAACTAGATAGATATTTAGTCACCATTTTGGAAACTTGATCATTTAAAATGTAAAAATACTCTTCTTACTTGCATGATAAAATCAGATTTTTTTTTTCAAACCTTCATCTTGCACATAGAATTGTAACTGAAGGTTGGGCAGTTTTTTTAATGGCATTGTTTTAATAAGAAAATAAGATTGATTTTTGTTAGAAATTTGATTCTTGAAACATAAATTTTAGAAACCACTAAAGAGTCACGTTTATTCTTGTTACATTTCTTTTAATATGAAAACAAGTATGTCTTTAAAAGTCTTTTTTTTTTTTTTAAGATTTGTTTATTTGATGTATGTGAGTACACTGTTGCTGTCTTTAGACACCAGAAGAGGGCATCAGATCCCATTACAGATGGTTGTGAGCCACCATGCGGTTGCTGGGAATTGAACTCAGGACCTCTGGAAGAGCAGTCAGTGCTCTTAACCGTTGAACCATCTCTCCAGCCCTCTTTAAAACATTCTAATTAAGGCTAAAACACAAAGTTGAGTTTTGATCATTAGCAATTCTTATTTGAATAAAACTAAAAATCCAAAATAAACCATTATCATCTTTACCAAAACAAAACAGAGCAACACTCTATAAAACCCAACCAGGTATTTACCTTATATATACAAAATTCTTCTGGTAACATTATAAGGTTGAGATAGTGCTTTCTATCTATCTATCTATCTATCTATCTATCTATCTATCTATCTTTCTATCTATCTATCTATTATCTATCTACTATAGATAGATACATATAGATAGTAAAATATCGGAAAACAGGGTTCATGCTCTGGTTTAGGAAGTATAACGATTTTGTCATTTCTTTCAGGTTTTTTCCACTGACATTAATGGCTTAGATACCCAAGAAATTCTTAATGTTTCTGTTGACACTCCAGAAAATCTGGCTGTGGATTGGATTAATAATAAACTTTATCTGGTAGAGACAAAAGTCAACCGCATTGATGTGGTCAACTTGGAGGGAAGTCAGCGTGTTACTCTCATAACTGAAAACTTGGGGCATCCTAGAGGAATTGCCCTTGATCCAACCGTGGGGTAAGTGACACCTATTCCTCGCCATTCACATCGAACCTGTACTGAATTCAATGAAGGTTAATTCTGAGTTCTTTCAGTTCTGGACTCTAGAACCTATGTTTACTAGGTTCCTAGAGATAGAGGCTTTAACAGAGTTCACTAAATATTAGTCCATATGAGGAGATGTAATCCAAACATGCCCGTCGGTGCCCTGGAAGCACCTGATGTGTTGGTGTGACTTGTCTTCTTACTTAACCACACTTGCCCAGCTCTGTTTTGGTTTAATCATTATAACACAACATTAGCATGCTCCACCTGTATTAAGGGGATTCACTTAAGCATGAACTGGAAGACAGGGCTGTTAAAGAGGGAAGGCCACTGTGAGTACTCTGCTTAGACTTCTTCCCCTCAGAGTGTAGATCTCATGCTGATCATCAGTGTGATCCAGCACAGCATACCAAATGCCTACTTTCCTTCAGACTTAAATGCAAATGTTTTAGACATCCATATTTGAGTTTTAGGAGGATAAAGTAAACTCACAAACTTTCATCTCCTGCTCTTCTTTTGTAGCTATTTGTTTTTCTCAGACTGGGGAAGCCTCTCTGGGCAACCCAAGGTGGAGAGAGCCTTCATGGATGGTAGCAATCGAAAAGACCTGGTAACGACCAAAGTGGGGTGGCCTGCTGGGATCACTCTGGATCTGGTGTCCAAGCGAGTTTACTGGGTGGACTCTCGTTATGACTACATTGAAACTGTAACATATGATGGAATTCAAAGGTGAGGGTTTTTTTGTTTTTTTTTGTTTTGTAATGGCTCTATAAATTTTAGAGGAATTGTATAAATATGAAGGACCAGAGTTAAAATCAATTTTGAAATGAGAGCATGATTGATCTTTGTGTTGATTTGTACCCTCAGTGACATGCTCTTTCCTAGCACCAGGAGGCAGAGGCAGGGCGATCTCTGAGTTCGAGGCCAGCCTGAGTGAGTTCCAGGACAGCCAGGGTTACACACAGATAAACTGCCTCAAAACAAACAAACAACCTCAAAACATTTATTTTCTTATTTTTTATTGCTATTATTATTTTTATTGTGTATGTTTTCATCTAGGGTTTCTCTGTGTAGTCCTGGATGTCCTGGAACTCACTCTATAAACCAGGCTGGCCTCGAACTCAGATATCCACCTGCCTCTGCCTCCCAAGTGCTGGAATTACAGGCGTGCGCCACTATGCCCGGCTAATGTTTTCATCTTCTTCAAGAGCCCCATTGTACTGTTTTCAGGGCTTTGTAACATTTTTTTCTTAGATAATAGTTTCTCCTTGAACATCTCTACTTTTCCTATGTTTAATCAAATTGTTTATAGATGTGGTACACATCCTTCATTTTTTCTTTTTAGTCAGTATCTTCTGCCTTGTTTTCTTCTTATTTAAGCAGTTCTGGCTACTGTGCTCTGCTACAGTTCTGATCTGTGGAGGGTTTCTTCCGGCACCCAAGAGTGGCAGCATTGAGTGTTTGCCTGCGTTCCATTGTCCAGCCTCCTAGTTGCTGAGGAATAGTCTGTGATGCATTGGGTTATTACTGTTGGGGAGTCATCCACCAGATTTCTGATCCTGACTCTATCCATCCATCCATCCATCCATCCATCCATCCATCCACCCACCCATCCATCCATCCATCCATCCATCCATCCATCCATCCATCCACCCATCCATCCATCCATCCATCCATCCATCCATCCATCCATCCATCCATCCATGGAGTTTAAAATACCATTTCACATCCTATCCTTTTCTGTGAGGCAACCCTTTAAGTGTAAAGGCCAAGTGAGAGAGAAAGGAAGCTGTGGTTGATTTCCTCTTCTTCCTTTTCCTCCTCCTCCTGCTTTTCCTTCTCATTTTCTTCCTTTGGTCATACTGGGACCTTAACATCATGGGAAGCACCCTACTTTTGAGCTACAACTTGAGCCTGGTAGTCAAGATTCAGCTGTCTTTGTCTAAGAAAGAAAATTCTGCATAATAAGAAGGGATTTCAAAAGCTTCACCAAATACTTCGATTTCAACTTGTTCTATATGATAACAGGAACTAATTTAGGTTTTTAGAGATTCAGCTGAACAAATGACCTCTTCACTAAAATAAAAACAGAGCAACAAAGGCTATGGCCCATGCTTGTGTCCTTTGAAACAGGAAGACGGTAGTTCGTGGAGGCTCCCTCATCCCTCATCCCTTTGGGATAAGCTTATTTGAGGAACATGTGTTCTTTACTGATTGGACAAAGATGGCTGTGATGAAAGCGAACAAGTTCACAGAGACCAACCCTCAAGTGTACCACCAGTCTTCCCTGAGGCCTCATGGAGTGACAGTTTACCACGCCCTCCGGCAGCCCAATGGTAAGTCTCCTGATGATGGTCACCTTACTTGGTGTAGGAAAGAGTATCTTGTAGTCATGGAACTAATGAAGCACCGCATGAGGTTTCCGTGCTATGCATGTGTGTTTACAGTTGTCCAGAGTGCTAACCTTCTCAAGATCATGAACCTCTGAAGAAATCAGTGTCAATTATTTTAGAGTTCGTCACAAATGTCAAGGAGATGCCTTGAACGGATGCTTCTTGGCTCCTGTAGTATTTTCCAGAGCCTGCCTGGGCGCTTGGTTCTAGTGGCAAATGAAGTATACTAGCCACTTACCCTCCATTGGGAGCAATCTATGACATCTGTCCTGCCACGTTTGAGGACACTGGGATTCCATGCGACACAAGAGCTCAGTTTTCTTACTGTCAAGTGTGTTTTCTATTTCTTTGGCTATGTTTTGCATTTGTTCTTTGGTTTGTGTTAGGGCTGTCATGGACCAAATAGGTTTGGTATGTTTGGTCCCTAATTAAATCTCTGGTTGCAATCCCAGTCGAGGCAGGTATCTCTCTAAGGTTGAATATACTATAGAGCCATAGTAACAAAAAATGAATAGTATTGGCTTAAAAAATATGTATGAAGGAATCTTGATTCAGTTACTGTTAGTTTAGAGTAGGATTTATGTGTGTTTGAGTGTTCTTTTTTTTTAAACTTTGATATATCTATTTGTACCGTATTTTGCTAATTTCTGTGTTTGTGGACTGAAGAAAAATACTAAAACCAAGGCAATGTTTGCAAAAAACATATAGATATAGTTGGATGGATAGACTTTAATATGATACACTTGAAAAAAAATGCACGCTTGGTCTGAAAACATCTCTGGAATGATTTTTCAGACTTTTTATGAGCTCTTGTTGAATTTGGAGCTACCGTAATCTGTTCAGCCATCTATATTATTTTCGTTATTTGGCTCTGAATGATAACTGGCTATTATTCCCTCAAATCAACACAGTTGAGAGAATAAGTCAAAGTTTCTGAAGATGGTTTATGAAGCAGATGAGCGGCTTAGCAGTGCACATAAACTAAGGGACTTGCACTAACACACACAGTGGCTCACAACCATCGGTAAAGGGGATCTGATGCCCTCTTCTGGCCTCCTTGGGCACTGCACACACGTGGTACACAGACATAAATGCAGGTAAACACCCATACACATAAGACAAACAAAAAATAAAATTTATAAATCAGACAAAGTAAGTTAGTATTGGCAGCCTTGAGCCCAGGCTGCAGTGACCCATCTGAAGGTGTAAACATGTGCGACAGATGCATAGTAGGGTTTGGAACCAGATCTATTTTACCCAAGCACTCACATCTTGCCAGCTTTTCAGAACCTGCTGGGATAATAATTTTTCTCTCTTAGAGCTAGTGGAGGTACACTAACTTACTTGCAAAACATGTACTCATGGGCTGGAGAGATGGCTCAGTGGTTAAGAGCACCTACTGTTTCTTCCAGAGGTCCTAAGTTCAATTCCCAGCAACCACAAAGTGGCTCACAACCATCTGTAATGGGATCTGATGCCCTCTTCTGGTGTGTCTGAAGACAGCTACTGTGTACTCATATAAATAAAATAAATAAATCTAAAAAGAAAAAAAAAACCTTGTAAAACACGTGCTCACTAAGTAATAGGAAAAATGTGTATACTAGGAAAGATTTTTATTATAGGAATAAATTACTTGGTTGTGTGTGGTTTGTGTTATTGCAGTTTTCTCAGTGCATCTTAATCTGCATGTTTTCCCCAGCCACCAATCCGTGCGGAAGCAACAATGGGGCCTGTGCGCAGATCTGCGTCCTCAGTCACAGGACGGATAACGGTGGCCTGGGCTACCGATGCAAGTGTGAATTCGGCTTTGAACTGGATGCAGATGAGCACCACTGTGTTGGTGAGAGATCTTGCCTCCTCTCACTGTCTTTCTGGTGGACATCACATGCTTCTGCCCAGACCGTTCTGTTCTGCATTGAACTAACTCTGTTGATTGAATTCTTCCCTGTAAGAAGGGTACTGTGTTCTCTTTATATAGAACCACTGGAGGATTGAGGTTTCTCTTTGCTCCTTGTTCAGAGTTAGAGATATCTTTCCCTTTTATTACTGTAAGTTATTAGCTATGACCTTTAGATTCTGTATGATCGGGTTCAAGCTACTTTCTGCTTCTACTTTCCTATTTAATCTGGCCTGGAACTCATGGCCTTCCTGCCTCAGCATCCTGACTTGTGGTTGTGTCCCACCATTGGAGCTTCTCCACATTTTCTCTCCCCCACCTCCTCGTGCTGGGGTAGGAACACAAGGGTCTTGTGCTCTTCCTGTCTGCCTGCCTGACTGTTTGCCTGTCTGCCTTACTGTCTTCACTTCGCATGCTACCTCCATTCCTGTGAATGACTTCTAAGATCAGCTGGCCTGTGGCTATATTCCAAAATAGTTTTTGTTTCTCTCCTCCCTCTCCTCCTCCTGGCTCTCTTGGGGCCTGCCCCATTTCATTTTTATCAGCACATCTATTTCTGATGACCAGAACTCTACTAATAATGCTGCTCCTGTTCATGACTCTTCGTCCTCTGGACATATTTTTGCTCTCTAGATATTCCTGTCTCTGGTGTTGCTAACTTCAGCCATATTCTAGTATTTAAAAAATAAAATATTGCCTACTTATTTGATGTTAAGCTTCTTCAGTTTTTGCCTTTTAGGGATGTATTTCCATTGTCTCTGAATTTTCTAACACACTGTTATGGTTTTCTTTGCTTTTAGACATCATTCCCTATTTTTTCACTTCTTCAATCTCTCACCTTCTCTTCCTCATTTCTTTTTGAATAATCTACATAATTGCTACTCTCTGTGTCTGTGTCTCTTCTGTCTCTGTCTTTCTCTATGTCTCTGTCTCTGCCTCTCTCTTTGTCTATTTCTGTGTCCCTGTCTGTTTGTCTGTCTGTCTGTCTGGTTGCCCTGTAATTAAGTGAGCTGCAGGCTCAGTGAGAGACACTGTCTCTGGGCATAGAGCTAGAGCCCTTCCTTTGGCCTTTGCTCTCTCGGAATGTAACCACAGCACCTCAAACATAAGAGCTACCAGGTGTGTGAATATACATGATATTTGTGTGCAAAAAGAGAGGACTTTAATCATTTATTAATTTAATTAATCATAAATTTAATTAATGATTAAATAAATGATTAAATTTGATCATTTATTAATGATAAGTTTAATGTGATCATTGTGCACTTACCCCCCTACTTCTAGACTGGTTCCCAGATGTATTTACTCTACAGTTATCTGTTGTTCTTCTCAGAGTTAGATTTTATGGTTACCTAGTGTGCTAGATGGACATAGCAATGTCTCCGGAACATGGTGGGGTGGGTGGCACTGCCAGCTCACTCTCTTGTATCCTCCGTCTTTCTACAGCTGTGAAGAACTTCCTGCTCTTCTCATCGCAAACGGCTGTGCGTGGGATCCCTTTCACCCTCTCCACCCAGGAAGACGTCATGGTCCCTGTCACAGGGAGTCCTTCCTTCTTTGTTGGAATTGATTTTGATGCTCAGCACAGTACCATCTTCTACTCAGATTTGTCGAAAGACATAATTTACAAACAAAAAATTGACGGCACAGGTGAGGAAAGTATGTGTGTTTGACATAGTTGATTTGTTTTTCCTAATACTAGCAATTACTCATTTGTTTTGCATGCACATACACATCATATACATACATACAATAGGCTTTGCCCGTCTGTTCTCTATAGCTCTCCTCTGCTATATAGCTCACACTGTCTTGGAACTTGAGAGAATATCCCCCTGCCTCAGCCTCCTGAGTTCTGGCTTGATAGATATGAACCGTCCATTCCCTGATACCTCTCATTTATTTTCAAGACAAATCATAATCAGAGTTGGCTTTATTTGTAAGTTTGTTGGAGATAGGGTCTTACTATGATGACCCAGTTTGTCTCGATCTGTGTTATATAACCCAATCTGACCTCAACTCACAGCTATGCTCCTGCCTCCACTTCCTAAGTGCTGGGATTATAGGCTTGAGCCACCACCCAGGCTCAGGTGGTGGTTTTTTATTTGTTTGTATTTTGTTTCTTTAAGAAAGTACATTTTAATATTGACGAATGAATTCTTGGAGCCCCAACTTGCTGGTCCTTTGTCCTGTCTGTCCTCCAGTCCCTGTCACTTACTCTCTAGCCCCTAGCTAAGCTGTGACAATACCTGGCACTCTGTCTCTCCGCTCCCATTGGGAACCTCTAGCCTACCAAGCACTATCAAGTTGTGTGCACCAAAGACTCATTACTTCCTTGGCTCCACATTTCTTGTACCCAATGCTTCATTTTGCATCTTCCCATTCATCATCCATAAAAAGACTCAGTAGTAATCGCCATGCATATATAGTACCCATGATGCTGGGTACTATAATACCCCAGTGTAATAGCTCTGGCTGTCCTGGAACTTTCTCTGTAGACCTGGCTCACCTCAGGAACTCAGAGACACCCTGGCCTTGATTCAAGGCTTATGCCACCCTGACTGGCTGCCTTTTCTTTTTCTTAAAACACACTACAAAACAGAAATGTGGTTGCTTATTCTTAATGAGCCACAGAGAAGGAAGTCTCAAGGTTTTCATAGCGAAGGATATGCAGAGGAAAGATGGTCTTTTTCTCACACAGCCAACTCTTCTGGTTTCTTTGCAATCTTGGCTTCCAGTACAAGCTTGCAGAGCATCTCCGGAGGGCTGGGCGGGACTGTTTGTGGGCTGCCCCCAACTGTACCTGGCAGTGTCATCTCAGAGCTGTCTCTGGGTGGTAGTAGGTGAGTGCAGGTATCTTTCTCACATGTTCTGGAAGTTTGAAGAAGGGAGTGAATCCAGACCCAGTTCTGTTTATCACTCACTACCATATCTCCTCTTTGAGATCCAAACTGTGGGCATATCTCATTGTTGTTCAGCGGTTTGAGATTCTTTTTTCCTTAAAGAATTCCACACATGTTTTTACAATATGCCCTTTCATCCAACCTTTAAACGTGAAACCGTTGGGAAATTTGTCTTAAATAATATGACTGTATTTTTACCTCTAGGAAAAGAAGTCCTCACAGCAAACAGGTTGCAAAATGTTGAGTGCTTGACTTTTGACTGGATCTCAAGGAATCTCTACTGGACAGATGGAGGGCTAAAGAGTGTCACTGTCCTGAGGCTGGCCGATAAGTCCCGACGACAGATAGTCAGCAACTTAAACAACCCTCGCTCCATTGTGGTGCATCCCACTGCTGGGTACGTGAGAGCTTGCAACACAACTGCTGAATGCCTCTCACAGTGGGCTGTCCTGGTGAAGCTCACCTTCAATTTCATCTCTTTGCCGTAACCTTAGGGGATCACCTTAAAATTTAAGTTTTACCTTTCTCTGAAGTATGGTTCTCCTATAGTTACCTTAGGAAGGAAAAAAATAGCAGAGCTATCAAGGAAGGGTCCAATTCTTGCCTCACCTTAGGCAATTGATATGAAGTTTTCATGGGGGTGGTGGGCGGGATGGGGTGAGGAGTTGGGTGCTAATCATCAAGTCATTTTAAGTATTATAAGAACTTTCAAATCCCTGTTTCATGTACCATTAGCACTGGGTCAAACAGAAGGAAACAGAACAGTCTACAGTGTCCTTTTTTATTATTTATTTATTTTTACTTGAATGTGTGTAGTAACTTAGTCAGAAAAAGCCTGAGATACTCAAGTACAAGGTTGTACTTGAATGGAATGATAAAAAAACTCAAGAGATGATAAAACTAACTTGTGACTCACCTCACCAGGTTCCCTCACCTGGGGTTGGGGTGGGGCATAGATACATATCCTCTCTTTAAGTCTGTGGCTAGGTGAGGTACAGTGACTTGGGAAGGGCTCACGCTGTTGAGCCACATCTGTAGTTAAACTCTAGACCTGCTCAGACACCAGACTTGTTCTTTCTTTGTTCCTTTGTTTTCTTTATTTTTTTCTATTTTCTTCCTTCCTTTCCTTCCTTCCTTCCTTCCTTCCTTCCTTCCTTCCTTCCTTCCTTCCTTCCTTCCTTCCTTTCTCTCTCTCTCTTTCTTTCTCCCTCTCTCTCTTTCTAAAAGCTGTGCTCTCTTTATACTTTCAGTTTTTCTTTGTAAACCTTATTCACCAATACAGTTAAATGGTTGAATTTTCTAATGAATTTATAGCAACCTGAATCTTCAGTTTTGAAAAGCTGTTGCATTCTTACTATTTTCTTTGAAATGATGTGAAGCCATCATAGTTTAGGAAGTTACACCCAGAAATGGTTTTGATTCCTAGGGATTGTATAAAAGAGAAAAAGAAGTGGAGGGAAAAATAAGTGGTGTGTGACTTTAATCCCAGCAATTGGGAGGCAGGGGAAGGCAGATCTCTGAGTTCAAGGCCAGCCTTGTATACACAGTGAGTTCCAGGACAGCTAGAGTTAAGCCAGGTTCAAAACAAAACCAAATAATTTTTTGTAGAGTTATAAATTCCTTATAGAAGAATAAATAGAGAATGGTCTGGTGGGTTCTGAATTTTTAAGCCCAGATTAAAAGCAAATAAATTTGATTTCTTATTCATAAAGTTTTCGCTATGTAACCTGAATCATGGTCACATATGAAAGATGGCAGCTAACTATTAACTAGCATTGATGTTGTAGTGCTGATGGCAGAGGCAAGAGAAACATAAACTGAATACCAGCTTGGCTATGTGGGTGGACATAAACTCAGCAAACTCTGTTTTCTCTTTCTTTCTTCTTCCTTCCTTCCTTCCTTCCTTCCTTCCTTCCTTCCTTCCTTCCTTCCTTCCTTCCTTCCTTCCTTTCTTCCTTCCTTCCTTTCTTTCTTTCTTTTTTTGAGACAGGGTCTCCCTATGTATGTCCTGAATTCACTATGTAGACCAGGCTGGTCTTGAACTCACAATAGCTCTAGCTGTCCTGCAACTCTCTATGGAACTCAGGGTGACAGGTTTCCCAGGTGTTGGGAATTAAAGGTCTCCACTAATATGTTGGGTGACAGAAGTTTTACAACCTGTATAGTCTAATTATTTCTCTCTCCTGGATGCCCATTTTAATATCATGTATAATTGTGACTGCGATTACATATCAGTTTGTTCCAAAATTGTCCTGCTTGATTTGCTCCCACTTTCTAGGTATATGTTCCTGAGTGATTGGTTCCGTCCTGCAAAAATTATGAGAGCATGGAGTGATGGATCTCACTTAATGCCCATAGTCAACACTAGTCTGGGGTGGCCCAACGGCTTGGCCATTGATTGGAGGTAAGTAGATACCATCTGGATTTTAATCACTTTCCAGTGTGGAGAAGGTATCCTGGACACTGGTTCCAGTATACTGGACACATGGTGGTGTGTTGCAGTAAGGAAATGAATCCTGCATGTTTCTGAGACTTTTTGATCACTGTCAGGTCATGGGTAATGGATGCTGAATGATCTAGAATACAAATCCAACTGGCCAGCTGCTGGTGGGATAAAAAATCAATACACTCCTTAGTATTCTGAGGAAATTTCTAGAAACAGTAGAATGACTAGGTCAAGATGGATAAAGTTCATGTAGAGTTCATGTAGAGATCTGATTAAATGTAGCAAGCTTGGGCTTAATCTTATAGAGACACCTTAAGGATAGTAATTAATCAACAAGTGAATTAGTTAATGAATACTGAACCAATTGACCAGTGTATATTTGTTTATGCATGCTTTGGGGGTTCTCAGGAGTTGATGATCTATCTAGGAAGAAGACCAATTAGCTTATAAATATGTTATTAAAGCAGGTTATGGGAGAAATAGGCCAGTCTTTTAAACATTAACATCAATATTCTTGTCTATTTCTCAAGGAGGAAAACACATTTCCCAACTCAAAGATTTAAAAATTTAAGCTTACTGTATCTGTGAAAGCATACAATGTAAATTATTAATAAACATATTTGACTTTTGTATGAAAGTTAACTACCAAGGTCCTCACTCTTCAGGGCACTCATGTCTCGGGATTAAATAACATATCATCTTCTTTTTTAGTACTTCACGATTGTACTGGGTAGATGCCTTTTTTGATAAGATTGAGCACAGCAACCTTGATGGTTTGGATAGAAAAAGACTGGGCCACGTAGACCAGATGACTCATCCATTTGGACTCACTGTTTTTAAAGGTATGCTTTGAAGCAACAAGAGGTATATATTTACCACAAAACTCTATCCTTACCCCATAATATGCTCATGAAGAGCAGAAACATGATTGTGTTTTTTATTCATATTTCTGTATAATTTTCACATTGCTAGTAAAGATTTCTGAGAGCCATGGAATTGTGGGAAATGATGGAGACTATGATTATTGCCAAACTTTGGTCTACGTCTCTCAACTACCTTCTTCAATGGTAGTATGCTTCTGTGACTTGGTTTGCTTAGAATGCCTGTCTGTCTGTCTGTCTATCATCTATCTATCTATCTATCTATCTATCTATCTATCTATCTATCTCTGGTGAGTCAGGCTTGGTGGCACACACTCATTTGGGATCACCCAGAGAGTGGCCTGGGCCACAATTTTAAGTCATGGCTTAATAAGACCATACAGAATAAAACAGTTGACTTGTTTATTCCAAGAAACAGGGTTCTTGTGTGCAGCTCATGAACTACTCACAAATGCTTGCTCAAACCTTCTGGTAGTGCGTTCCTGCTATCCCAGCACTTGGAAGGCAGGGCAATCGTGAGACCAGCTTGGGCTGCAGGGCAAGCTCGCAGCTAACTTAATGGAATAAACTGAATAGGGAGACCTTGTTGTCCAGACAACTGAACAAAGTATACCATAATTTGTCTACTTTGAGGGGTGACACTTTGTAGAAAGAACTACCAAAAGCCTTGTGTATGAACTAGTTGTGTTCCTGTTGGAACCCCAAAGTCGAATACTTAGCATAGTGCTCTAAACAACTAGAGTGGGGTAGTCATACTGAATATTCCATCCTGCTGTCTATCTGTGGAGTGTGTGGTATTTTAAAAAATATTTTAAAAATGCTCTGAGATTTTTGATGAGATGAGTCAATTATAAACAGTCATCCCTCCCGTTTTTACTCCCCCTTTCAAATATTGTCTGTGAGTCTCGTGCTATTTGCTAGTCATAGGAGCATTTTTTAAATGTGAATTTTCCTCTGTTGTATGGTGGGATGTTTGGATATCTTTTGGTTTTACCACTATGAAAAATAGTGAGTGCATTCCCATGAGAACAATACTAGCTCCCAAAATATTGGTTTCAGTCAATTCTGACTTCTGCTATGAATCTTTTCCCCCTTTCTTTTCCTTGGAAGACAGGGTCTCTCTACAGAAGCCAAGCTCATTCAAACCCATGATCTTCTTTCCACAGTCTCAGAAATCTATGAATGCTAAGCATGCCTAGCTAGTTTCCCTACGAATTTGGTATGGGATGCTCTTTTATTTCACAATACTATACAAATCATTAATTTTTTACCAAAAGACTAGCTAGACTTTCTTGACTGTATACTTCACAGGACTATAAGTTTGACTTGACTCTTTGTCTGCTTAGATACAATGAGACATCGTTCTGAATGGTGGAACTGACATTTGCAATAAATGGAGATATGATTTAGTGGCTTTGATGGCCTACTAGTATGGGCCACAGAAGAGGAAACCTGATTTTATAACATGGGTGACATTGTTAGCATTTATTCTTAGTTTTATTTTCTAATTAGTTATGGTCTTAATTTACACAGAATATATTGATGAAATCGAAATCATTAGGCTCATATGTACGTTTGCACAGTTGTTGATAGTTTTACTCTAACTTAAAAAAATGAGATTTGGACTTCTTATTAAAAGCTTCTTCTCTTCTTCTTCCTCCTCCCCCTCCTCCTCCTCCGTCTCCTCCTCCTCCTTTCTGTGTAGCCCTGGCTGTCCTAGAACTCACTCTGTAGACCAGGCTGGCCTCAGACTCAGAGATCTGCCTTGCCTCTGCCTCCCGAGTGCTGGGATTAAAGACTTGGCCCACCATCTCCCAGCAAAAGCTTCTTATTAAATTGGATCTAAAAAAATGGTAGGAATTCTCATAGGAGGCTACAGGACGCTGCACTCTGAACTGGCCTTAGAGACCATGGGCTCTGTTTCCTTTTTTCAAAATATTAAGTGTTTTGGCTGGGGATAAGAACTCAACTTTTTCATGCTTATTTGTATGATTGCTACTAAATACCATTATACATTTGCCTCAACCTGAGCCACGACGTCTATAAAATATGGACTTCCAAAGAGTAAATGGCTACAGGCAGATGAACGATGGGCTCTTGGACTACCGCATTCCTGTAAGCCTATTGCATTTCCTTAAACTGTGATGGAAACTCTAATTACTCTCTTTTCCTCCTTAGATTACGTGTACTTAACCGACTGGAGACTGGGTTCGATTATTCGAGTCAGGAAATCAGACGGTGGTGACATGACAGTTGTTCGAAGCGGCATCAGCAGTATAATGCTCGTGAAAGCATATGATGCTGACCTGCAGACCGGTGAGGGGCGTTGCCAAGTAGTCTCCATGCAGACACAGTTATCTGACTTGTTGGTTCCTTTCTCTTTAACTGTGCCTTCAATATAATTCCTCACAACGCTACATTCCTGCCAGCCATATAGTTCAACACAGCAAGACTCTGGTTTCTTGGAAATACATACCTTAGAACTTTCCTGTACTTAACCCGAATGCTGTCTTTGGTGGGCTGATTCCTGACTTTGTAGTGCTGAAGTTTGGATCTAGCTGTTTCTGCATTTTCAGGGTCTAACTACTGCAACCAGACCACCCATCCCAACGGTGACTGCAGCCATTTCTGCTTCCCCGTACCCAACTTCCAGCGGGTGTGTGGCTGCCCCTATGGCATGACGCTTCAGAGGGATCAAATGACTTGTGAGGGAGACCCAGCCCGAGAGCCACCCACACAGCAGTGTGGCTCCTACTCCTTTCCCTGCAACAATGGCAAGTGTGTGCCGAGTTTCTTCCGCTGCGATGGAGTGGATGATTGTCATGACAACAGCGATGAGCATCAGTGTGGGGCCTTTAGTAAGTATCTGAGCTGGAGTGTTGGGGAGGTGACTAGAGCAGAAGACTGGCCATCCATAAGCAATAATCAAAGCATGGAAAAATACCACTGAGGCATTCTTTTAGAATATAAGATTCATAACATATTCTCAAAAGACTTATAGCAAGTTAAGCAATACAGATAATTCATAAGTAATGTTATAGATGCATTAGACTGTTATTGATAATTCTTTTGATCATAGCTCTTTGGAATAATATAGTCAGTTCATCCTTTAAAAATCAATTAGGGCTGAGAATAGGTCTCAGTCGTAGTGAAACTGCTTAGCATGAGCAGGACCCTGGGTTTGATCAGCAGCAATGGCTAGAATAGAATTACAGGATAGGTCCTTGCAACTGTAGCCTTTGAAAACAGCATGTCCTGTGTGTGTTTTAGCCTTCCTTTTGGAGTGAAATGAACTGAAGTGGAGTGGATCTCTGATTCTTCACTTTTTTGGTGATATTCTAGTCTACGAAGCTTCAGTCCTAACGATTACCATTGCCGAAGGCCCAAATATCCCATTAAAAAAAAATTGAAAATAATTGAGATCTTTAGAAGCATCTATTAAAATAAGGTCGGGAGTAACCTGTGCTTTTAGAGTGAAAGAAGAGTTGTTTGAAAAGTTGTACATTTTCCTGAAATTGTCCTAGGAGGGAACATAAAGATGAGCCAGGATTATGCCAACTAGAGCTTTAGTCTTGCGAAGATTCCCATATCTTTCAAAGTCTAATTTAAGATAATTACATAGTAATCATAGTTTCCTTTTGATGGTTAAGAGAGGATATCCATGTATGTACACACACACATAGACACACACACACACACACACACACACACACAGTATATGCATATATATTATGCTTGGTACTTACCAAACCTAAACCATTCACACATTTCTTCTTATTTTGTGTGATAGTGTATTGAAAGGTGAGAAGATCTTTGTTTCTCTAGGAACAACCTCATAAATGTTTAGAACCAAACACTTTCTTTTATTAATTAATTAATTAATTATTATTTTTTATTTTCTATATTCTTTGTTTACATTACAAATGATTTCCCCTTTCCGGGTTCCCCCCTCCCCATATGTCCCATAAGCCCTCTTCCCTCCGCCCGTTCCCCAATCAACCCCCTCCCACTTCTCTGTCCTGGCAATCCCCTACAATGCTGCGTCAAGCCTTTCCAGGACCAGGGCCCTCTCCTTCCTTCTTCTTGGGAATGATTTGATATGTGAGTGGTGTCTTGGGTATTCAGAGCTTCTGGGCTAACATCCACTTATCAGTGACTGCGTTCCATGCGTGTCCTTTTGTGACTGGGCCGCCTCACTAGGGTGATAGTGTAGCACGCTCACGCCCCCTTGTGGCTCTTTGTAGATAACACTTGCTCGTCTTCGGCCTTCACGTGCGTCCACGGCGGACAGTGCATCCCCGGCCCGTGGCGCTGTGACAAACAGAACGACTGTTTAGATGGCAGTGATGAGCAAAACTGCCCCACTCGTTCGACGACGACGACTTGCCCGTCCACCTCCTTCACCTGCGACAATCACATGTGCATCCCAAAGGACTGGGTCTGTGACACCGACAATGATTGTTCGGATGGATCGGATGAAAAGAACTGTCGTGAGTGCTGAGCTGATTTCTCTGGGCTGCGTAGCCTGGGGTGTATGTAGGTCTGAGGAGCCTTGGAGTTTTCCCCGAAGGCTCTTGCAGTTCTCTCCTTATCAGCCTCTGGAGGTCATTAGTCTGATACTTGTTGAAAGCTTCTCCTGAAGGGACGGAGCTTTGTCAGCACAGCACAGCACAGCTGTCAGACATCCAGATAGAAACTATAAACAAAGGAAGGCCAACAAAGGGCTGCAGCTGGATGCAGTGGTGCACATCTGTAGTCCCCGCTAACTGCTGCTGTAAAGGAAGGAGAGGACTGAGGACAATCAGTGGAGGATGACATCAACCTGTGGCTGTCAGATGCATGTGTACTCATGCATGTTTCTGACATCCAGTTATGATCTTGTATCTCTGCGTCACACATGTCTACATGTTTTTTGAAAAAAAGGCTTTAATGAAAAAAAAAATGTACCCAGTACCTTGTAAGCATCCTGACATCTGACTGTTTGTTTTTCTTTTTTATCTTTTCATTTAATACAGAATAAGGACACAGGCTCTCTTTATCTCCCTGGTTCTTATTCTTTAGCATTGTTATTTGTAACAATAGTTTAAGATAGAACAGTTCTCTGGACTAAATTATTATACTGGTTGCAGGCCTAAGCAATTCATTTTCTTTCTGAGGAAGTTGGGCCTTTCTAATTTTTGCTGTCTAGCAGTGTGTGATTTTCAGTGACTTTATGGAGGGATAGGCAGCCTGCATGGCAGCAACTCCAGGATTGGTGTTTCCTGGCATGTGGTGAGCTGACCGTGTCACTCAGACACTACACTTCTTCTTAGCCAAAAGGCCAAGAAGCAATGACCATGCCACTCAGATTTGGCAGTCACAGACTCATGAGCTACAGCCCCAGGGTGAACACTCCTTCAAGGAAAGGAACAAGCCATTCCTTGATGAATGGCTTCTGTTTCCAAAGATTTAATTCCGAATTCTCGCTCGGGGTTCTCCCACTGCGCTGGCTTTGACAGGGCTGCTTGTCTGAAAGAGTCTGTGTACAGAGGACCGAGATGAGACCGTCAACAGAAAATAAACTTGGTTTTGTTTTTGTTTGTCATTAGAAGCCTCAGGGACCTGCCAGCCTACGCAGTTTCGTTGTCCCGACCACCGGTGTATCAGCCCGCTGTATGTCTGTGACGGGGATAAGGACTGTGCTGACGGATCTGATGAGGCGGGCTGTGGTGAGTGGATGGCCCTGCTTTCCCTTACCGTGTGCTCTGTTTGTTTGTCTTGGAGTTATCATCATACACTTTTCTCTTTCGTTTTCAGTGTTAAACTGCACGAGCTCTCAGTTCAAATGTGCGGACGGTAGCTCTTGCATTAACAGCAGGTACCGCTGTGATGGGGTGTATGATTGCAAGGACAACTCTGACGAGGCGGGCTGTCGTAAGTGCCACACACACAGTGTACTTCAGACAAAAGGATCCCTTATTTTAGTATTGGATATTACTGTACAGTTTTCAATTCAGACAAAGCGGAGGAAGACATAAAGCACACTGTGTTCTTAAGAGAATGAGATATTGACATGAACTGATATGTCATGGGAAATATTGTCATATAATGATTTGCAGACAGCTGGTGTTATATAAATGGACATATCAAATAGTTAATTCCTTACTTTTCTTATTTTCACATTCCAAGGATATCCAACAATGTGGTTTTTAAAATTACATTTATTTGCTTGTGTGTTATTTGTGTGCACACATGTGGATGTACACATGTGTCATGGTACATATATAGAAGCCAGAAGACAACTTGGAGGGGCGGGTCAGTCCTTTTTATCCATTATGTGAATTTTTAAGCCTTTAACCATTTTGCCAGTCCTATCTATATGCAGTTTCTCTGAAATCTCGACTGGGAAGCCAAATTGAGAAATAGAAATGGTATAGGCCTGTATGGAATTGACTCATTCATTCAAGCTGTTGATTTGCCCATAGAGAGCTTATAAAAGGGCTATGGTAACTGAAGCCAGGCAGATAGTGTTAGATGTGTCTTAGTTAAACTTCTATGAAGGGTTAGAAAGCAAAAAACGTCTTCTAATCCCAAGAGCTAAGGAGAACTCTGTGTAATTCTGATGGACCCTGCTCTCTTATAGTCCCAGATTAGGGACCTATGACATTATGATTCTTCATTTGCTTGAACAGTGACATTTTAGACCATTCCAAGGAATAAGAAAGGAAGTATGTAAATTCATTGATGGGGGAGGTGGGGGGGGCACGCGAAGAAACAGCACGAATTTCTGACTTTTATGCAAGAGTGCATAGCTTGTTGTCGGATCCACTAATCTTCCCATAAAAATTTCCATGTACCACAATGTGCAGGAGCATTTGATATCTTTTAGCTTTTAGTCTTAGTTCCATTTTAATCATTATCATAAGCCTGTTTGTCCAGAATAAACTCCTCTGAATCTTTGTCATAAAAGGATCATAAATTCAATCACATGTGCCTCTGTTCACTCTAGCAACCAGGCCTCCTGGTATGTGCCACCCGGATGAGTTTCAGTGCCAGGGAGATGGTACGTGCATCCCTAACACCTGGGAGTGTGATGGGCATCCAGACTGTATCCATGGATCGGACGAACACAACGGCTGTGTGCCTAAGACCTGCTCTCCGTCTCATTTTCTCTGTGACAATGGAAACTGCATCTACAAGGCGTGGGTCTGTGACGGGGACAATGACTGCAGGGATATGAGTGACGAGAAGGACTGTCCTACCCAGCCTTTTCACTGTCCTAGCTCCCAGTGGCAGTGCCCAGGCTACAGCACCTGTATCAATCTGAGCGCCCTGTGTGACGGCGTCTTTGACTGTCCCAATGGGACTGACGAGTCCCCTCTTTGCAGTAAGTTCCCCGATCACAGTTTACTGGACACAAATTTATTCTGAATAGTAGATGGCTGTACCCCAGCACTGTCACAGCCCCTGTATAGTATTTTGGGAAAGGGATTTTAGTTCCTCTGTGATTTAATATCCCTGTAGGAGTAACAATAAATTCCAATAAATGATGACTGCATAACACTTCTCATTAATTCCTTTTTACTGTGTCTGTGGTTTCTCCTCTCTTTATGTCACCGTTCAGCTTATCAGGTCATCAAATTTAATGTAGCTCTCTTAGTAATGTGTCCTAACTTGAAGTAAACTTTTCTAACTTGAAGATTTTCTAATTTTAATCGGAACTTGTCATATAACCAATGAAACCCAGGGGGTTGTATGTTTGTGGTGATTAAAATGCTCTGATTGGCATGTAATCCTAATTACTGTCCTCTCTCTTTCCTCTCTAATTAATGTTCACTCTCAGATGAACCACAGCAAGGTATGACTGTGAAGATCCTAGACCTTATGATTTCACATGTGTCATGTAAATGCTGACATGGTACTAATTACTGTGATTTCCCCTTCTAGTGCATGTTCTGTGTTTTGACTCTTTACCCATAAGAGCTCCTGGTAATAAGGAGTATTTTCATACCCAATATATGACCAGGTATATATTTGGGCTGCTTCTGCCATTGCCACGCTGGCCCTAAGAATAAGGAATGATGGATGTGTAAGCAAATTGTGTCCTCGCCAGTTGATCATTCCCAGTTTTTCATGCAGAACATTTCTAGTTAGGCTGGAGAATTCCAGAGGGAGCACGTTAAGACTTCTCTGCTTCATCGGTGACAGTTTGGTTTCTTGATGCCAGCATTAATTTCTCAAAATTCTCCCATAGCTGTAAATGGAGCTATACTGGAGGGTGGTTGTAGAGACCCCTATGGATAAAATAGCCTCAGGCAATTCAGAGAAGACACTATGGAGATCACCCAAGAGATTGGGGTGTTTAATTAACTCTCATTAAAGTAGGCGAGGGACTACATGGGAGTGAGTCAAAAAACGCAAGGCTGTCTGACTTTCCCCCCTGTGACTCTTTCTTCTAGATCAAGACAGCTGCACACATTTTAATGGTGGCTGCACTCACCAGTGCATGCAAGGGCCCTTCGGAGCCACCTGCCTATGCCCACTAGGATACCAACTTGCCAATGATACCAAGACCTGTGAAGATGTAAATGAGTGTGATATTCCAGGCTTTTGCAGCCAGCACTGTGTCAACATGAGAGGTTCCTTCCGGTGCGCTTGTGATCCAGAATATACATTGGAAAGTGATGGGCGGACTTGCAAAGTCACAGGTAATTATTAAGCTTAAAAGGGAACTAACTCCAGGAAATTTAATAGCCTCTCTCAAAGTGTAAGCCTTTGGTAAGATTGATTATCGGTCAGTCTGACTAGACAGCTTATTCACTGCGTTTTAACCCATATGAAAGTGAATATTCTAGATATTAGAATATTGATTCAGCTGCTCTCAAAGTGATTCAACAGAGGAGGGTTTAAAAGTTTCCTTTTTGCAGGATGCAGTGGCATATACCTGTTATCCCAGCACTTGGGATCAGATTAGCCTGGGCTTCATAGTGGTTCAAGTCCAATCTGGACTACATGAAAGCTTTGCTTCAAAAATAGCAATTTCAAACAAGGAACCTTTCTTTTCAATAGGACTGGATGAAAACAGTCTAAGGAATAGATTGAATCTTATTATCTGGAGTTTCCACCCAAGATCCAACAAGTTGGCTCTAGTCTTTTCTTTCCCTTAGAGAATAGGCTAGGAAAAGAAACTTCCTTTTAAGGAAGTAGATCCATCATTGTTACTGATACACTTATTGGTCAGAACTCTGATTTTGTTGCAGCAGCTGCAGTGAAGGCAGAGACCAGTCTCTAAATGCAGTGTGACTTAATCCTAAAAGGACCAGGGGGAAAGGAATATTAGTAGACAGAACTCTCTGCCACACCTAATGGTTTGGGGGAAAACAAAAATACTTGAAACTTGGATCCTGCCAAGAATCAAGCCTACAGTCTGCTAAGATAGCAAATTGCCACAATAAAAGCAGCTCAAGGATCAATGTATGAACAACTCACTCCAGACTGGCACTTAGATGCCCACTGCACTAATCCAAGAAAGAAAGCTCTTTCAGACGATAACTATTTTACCTGCTAATGAATATCAGTGAGCAAACAAGATTCCCCTGATCCCACTTAGCTTCTGATGAGATCAGGGATGTTCAGGATGATACGTCTATAGACTAAAGTGTTTAATTCTAGTGGTCTTACTCTCCCATTTCTCTAGTTTGATACCATGCACTGGATGTTGACTAGACTCTTGAATTTTTTTTTCTTTCAGATTCATTGACAGTTTCTTTTTCTTTTTTCTTTTTTTCCTTTTCCTGCACAGCATCTGAAAATCTGATGTTAGTTGTAGCAAGTCGTGACAAAATCATTGTGGACAATATCACTGCCCACACGCACAACATCTATTCTCTGGTCCAGGATGTTTCTTTTGTGGTTGCTCTTGATTTTGATTCAGTCACTGGTCGTGTCTTTTGGAGTGACTTATTGCAGGGTAAAACCTGGAGTGTCTTTCAAAATGGAACAGACAAGAGAGTGGTAAGTACTATTCTCTATCTACGGTCCTTTTAGATTTTCTGTTGTTGCTCACCAAGAGAAGGTCCGGCCCTCCCTCATCCTGGGCAGCACATCATATTCAAGAAATCTGGATGCTCCTGACTTCAGGCCTGCATGCATGTGTGTGTGTGTGTGTTTTCTAGTAAGGCAAGAAAATGATGTCTGATCTCTAGTCATGAGCTGCCGTGTGACTGCCAGGAAACAGACTTGGGTTCTCTGCAAGAGTAATGAGTACTTTTAATTACTGAGCCATCTCTTTAGCCTCCTGTTTGTTTCTTAATTTTTAATAGATAAAAATAAATTTCTTTAGCGAACACTGTAAGTATTTACACATTGGTAGAGCTCCTTGGCAAGTGTAAAAGCTTTTAAAATCACAATGAAACCTCCTGCTAATACAGCTGTCTCACATTACTTAATGCTATGAATGCTTTTTATATTTATCCCTAAACACATTGTTGTTGGCTTACTGGTTAGCTACATTGGGAGACAAATTGTTCTAAGCCCAACATGTTAGATTTCTTATTCTAGGCTTCCATGTAATTTCTGTGATTACCTCCATTTATTCTTTCGCATCTTATCCTTTTGTCTGTAGGTACATGACAGTGGTCTCTCTGTGACAGAAATGATTGCAGTAGACTGGATCGGTCGCAACCTTTACTGGACAGACTATGCTCTTGAGACAATCGAAGTCTCTAAGATTGATGGAAGTCACAGGACAGTACTGATCAGCAAAAATGTCACAAAACCTAGGGGACTCGCATTAGATCCCAGAATGGGGTAAGAGAGACATTTACTAGTTTAAACATGCAAGTATTGAATGTATGGTAGGTTTCCAATTAATGCATATAGTAATAATGTCCCGTAGAAGAGTTACACTGAACTGTGATTTTGATACAACAAAATGGCTGTTTCTGCTTACAGTTCATGTTATTTCTTAGAGAATCCCTTTAAACTGTATGAGGAAGAAGCATTTGCCTTATAGGTGTAAGAGTAAGAAAAAAGAACCTTTGAAAGATTCCCCTTGGAATCTTTCATATATTTCAGAACCTTTGAAAACCTTTCCTAGATTTTAAGTAGATTTTGTAAGTTAGACTGTTTTCTATAGGATGAGTTAGACAGTTTATGTTCAATATGAGGCTGACTTCCCCGAGTTATTACACACCAGTGACATTTATAATGAATCTCGGAAGATGGAGAAGTCAACTCATTACTTAAAACTGCTAGGGTAACAAATTACTTGTGGATTGTTGGCATTGGGGCATGTCCATGTCATAATGTAATGCATGTTTTATGCACATTATAAAGACATCCAGATGGCCTGTGGCTGCATTACGATCACAAGAAGTAATGCCCTGTGTGTTGGGTGTTATCTTTCCTGTATGTGTCCCTCTCTTTACAGTGACAATGTAATGTTTTGGTCTGACTGGGGCCATCACCCTCGCATTGAGCGAGCCAGCATGGACGGCACCATGCGCACAGTCATTGTCCAGGAAAAGATCTACTGGCCCTGCGGCTTAAGTATTGACTACCCTAACCGCCTCATCTACTTCATGGATGCCTATCTTGACTACATTGAATTTTGTGATTATGATGGACATAACCGAAGGCAGGTCATTGCTAGTGATTTGGTGAGTTTGCTATAATGAAGTTCAAATTTAAACTGAAGTGGAAATCAGTATCAAGAGAACTGAGAGCACATATGCACAATGAGATGACAGAGAGAGAGAGAGAGAGAGAGAGAGAGAGAGAGAGAGAGAAAGAGAGAGAGAACCAGTGAGATATCAACCTTCTCTTGCTAACAGGAAAATTAAGATATTTATTTCAGTCAGTCATATTGTACCATGTCTTGTAAAAGATTAATAGCTAATGTGACTTCAGTGATCTGTGGATGCCAGTGTCTTTTGCTTATGTATTTTTTAAAATCACAGCCTAATAAAAGTGAATGAACTAGATTCATATTTGTGAATGAAACCAGGACCTATTATGTGTTTAACATTTTGTTTGTTTTATTCAATGGATTCTGTTTAAGTTTTACAAATTGGCCAATGCAGGACTATACATAGTTTACCAAAGAGCTATCATAGTTTAGTTCCTGTGACTTGAGGAAACCCCCGTGGAGCCATCTTTCCGGTCTTTGGAGTAACCTATACCTCTGGTATAACGGATTGAGTGGCAGAAATAGCCCTGTAAGAATTTCAGTTTTAAAAATTGATACCCAGTGTCGCTCCTAGAGTAGGAGCACTTGTATTAGCTACTTCCTGGCGTCTCCAGTCTTTAACTGGAAATCTTAAAGAATGTAAGGAGAATCTCTGGGTGTGGTCTCACTCTGGCTCTGCTTCCCAGGTTCTCCACCACCCACACGCTCTCACTGTGTTTGAAGACACTGTGTACTGGACTGACCGTGATACCCGTCAGGTTATGCAGGCCAACAAGTGGCATGGGAGGAACCGGTCTGTTGTAATGTACAGCGTTCCCCAACCACTTGGAATAGTCGCTATTCATCCTTCAAGGCAACCATCTTGTAAGTGACAGAAGCAGCCTGCCTGGGAATCTCATGACCATTTTCTCTTCTGGACATATTAGTGCCTGGGAATGCATTTCCCTTTCACAGACCACAGTATCACATGTTTTCCCTGGCCCCTGCATTGCTCTGTCTTTTACTGACTACAAGAAAATAGGTCCTTTGTAAGTGGTGAGTGCATATCTATCTTCATTGGGTTGTTTTATCCAGCAATCAGCTCTGTGACCTTTTTATGCTGCGAATTGTTGGGCCTCATTATGATGCTGCTGCCTTGTAGGTATTCTTCTGTGGCCAGCACAAGTCACCTTCATGCATGGGGTGTGGGTGGACAGATGATGTAACAATTTGGCCTTGGTGGTGATCTTTCTGTTGGGAGGGAGACCACTTAACCCTCCCATAATCTTCTCTCTGCACATCTCTCCAGTGGTGTCTCACACTCAGAGTCTGGCCCTGTTTCTTCTTCTGTGGCTTCCATTCACCACGCTGGACTACATCATGGTCCAGTGACACACCAGGCGAGTTCTTGGCTTTGACCCTTTACTTCTTTCCTCTGTCTTGAATATCTGTCTTCTGTCTCTTTTGGAAATGGCTATCTTGTGTCATTTAGGGTTCTGCTCAAATGCTGCTTTCTCAGAGAAGCTGTTCTTAACCACCTTGCCCCCAACGGCCACCATGCTGTCCCTCATATCTGCTTATCCTTATGTTCTGCAGTCAACACCCCCAATGTGAACGGCTTCCTTTCTACAATGCACAGTCCATTTATTCTCAGTGTTTGAATGGTATTTGCTACCCAGCAGAAGCTTAATATTTTTTTGTGAGGAAGAAGAATGGGTTATCTAGCATGCCATAAGTAGAAGAAATGGGATCTAGAAGCACCCTGTGAGCTGAGATGTCCTCTTTTCAAGGACTGGCACATGCAAGGATGTGGAAAAATTGGAGATTGCTATCTAAGGAAAACTTAGATATCACTGGATAAGCATCAAGGTCACGCGAAAGACTTATAACCTGCTTTCATTTCATGAAAGAAGATAGCTTTTAGGTCCGGCAAAGAGACATTGTATTTATACCATGAGTTCTAGATAATTCAGTGACTGCTCATAATCTGGTTACAGATTGGGTTAACCTAGGACTTTGTCCTTTCTCATGTGCCCAGTAGCTAAGGTAACTGCAAGCATTCTCCTTTGCAACAACAGGAGCTCTGGGTAGGACCATGACCTTACCTACTGAACTGTAGACAATTTTATATTCAAACGTGCCTTTCTCTTTCTTTCTCCCACAGCCCCGAATCCATGTGCCTCTGCCGCCTGCAGCCATCTTTGCCTGCTTTCTGCACAGGCGCCTAGACATTATTCTTGTGCTTGTCCTTCAGGATGGAACCTCTCTGATGATTCTGTCAACTGTGTGAGGGGTAAGCGTGCCCTGATGATCAGACCTGTCATAGTTTGTGCTAGGCTGTGGAAGCCCAGAACCCATTTGTGCATGGTATTTTCCTCTTTGTTCAGTGAGGATTCTCAGGGGGATGATTCCAGCGCGCACCTCAGTTGTCACATAGGTTCTGTCTATGGAGCTAATGTTACCTGTGTGTGTGGTTAAACGACCTTTAACCCCATGCTTTCTTACACCTGACCTTTCTGAGTAGCGACTTTCAAATTCTCCATTTAAAAGGTAGACAGCTTAAACATTTTCAGGACCATTTCTATCCTTTCTTTTTATTCTCATAAAAGTAGTTAATGATGAATGATCTATCCTGGGTCTTATGACTCCAACTTCAATATCGTTATTATTATCATCTGATACCTTAGAAATATAAGCTCTGTCTCTGTGAGAAATATTACAAGTGGCTATTTGAGCAATTTAATCTTAGTTATCTTAACAGGTTGATTGAAGGGTATGTGAAGTATTATGTCAAGTGCTTTGGAGATTGCAAAGAGAAGAGAAATGATTCCTTCAAGAGTGTGTACTTGCATATACCTCTTTGAAAAACCACCCTCTATTGCTTAGAAACGTATAAAGTGACTCTGAGTCTATTCCTTTCTCATTGAAGAAGAGTGAACGTATTTAGAAACTGATACAAATTGCTAGAGATAACTTGAAACTAAATGGTTAATTATAACATATTTCTAAATTAAAAGTCCAAATCTCTGGGAAAACTAGGTTTTCCAATGGAAAATAGACATGGGTCCAGGACATTTATGGTGTTTGCAGGCTATGCAGGTGAGGTTACTTAAGACAAAGCCCCTCCAGACATGGGACAGTGTGCAGTGAGAATTTCATGATGAAAGGTTTTAATTATTGGCAATACTTACAACAGGGATTGTCATTTTCTACTTTTCTTCAGAGATTAATTACATTACTAATCCTTGTTGACATTGTTTAATTTAGTGTATCCTTGAGTCTTTCAGAGAAGATTAATCTAGGCATAGATATTTTAAATACAAAGAATTCTTTCTCTAGACAAGGACTGTCAGCTGCTCACTGGGGACTGGTATCATCCATATTACTATATGATGGTGATTCTTTTCTCTCTCTCTCTCTCTTTGGTTTTTCATGTCATGGTTTCTCTATGTAGCTCTGGCTGTCCTGGCCTTCACTGTCTAAGCCAGGCTAGCCCACTTTCAGAGATCTGCCTGCCTCTGCCTTCTGAGTGTGGGAATTAAATGTGTCACCACCACCACCACCAGTCTCTGGTAGCGATTCTAAAAAGTATCACTTGTCATTTCACAAAAATATTCCCCTTGTGGTTTTCCCATGGGTTGCCTTTGTTAGTGGCCTTTAGTATTTTCTAATTGATTTCTGAAGTGTAGCCTGATTGTCAATATATGCTTATTAGGAAAAGTTACTTTAAAAAAAAGTTACACATTTCCCCAATAAATGTAAATGACTTCCTAACAGGCAGAAGAGCATCTCACGTGACTTAGTTATTCTTTTGCCTTCAGCGGTGTTTGCTGAGACTCTGGAATAGCCCTGGCAGTGCTTGTCTGATATTGGACATGAAAGAGAACACGTTAATCGTTTAACATAAGCCTTCGGGTATCATTTTGAAGTGTTTGGAGTTGGTCTGGAGTTGTCAGTATGGGCAGTGCGTGTTTGTGTAGGGCCTTGGGTCAGCATTGCAAAAACAAAAACCAAACCCACAATTTAAAGCTCTGGAAGAATACACAAGCAAGCATCCAGTGGTGGTTATTGATGTTGTGGAAATTATGAGGTAGTTAATAATATTTATTATTATTATCATTTGTGTCCATATGTGTGCCTGTGCTCATAGATGCGTGCACACACTACTGTGTGTGGATGTCAGGGGACTACTTACAGAGCCACTTGTCCTGCCACTGTGGGTTTGGGAGTTCAAACTCATAAGCACTTTTACCCACTGAGCTATCATCTCATTGGACTTGGTTTTTCCAATTTTATTTATAGTGTGAAATGAGGAAATATACTTCCCACCATGACCAAACCAAGCAGACGAACTCTAGCTACACACTCAGACAGTTTTCAAACTCAGGAGTTGTGCTTGCAACCCGGGCCTTTATGTCATCACTGGCTATCCGGGGAATTCTATCCATTCAGTTACATGGTTATTACTAACTGTGTACACACATAGATATACACACACAGACATATACACAGACACACACAGAGACATATACAAAAGGACACACACACAGACACACACAGATACACACACAGGCACACAGATACATACACATACATAGACACACACAGACACAGACACACAGATACACACAGACACACAGACACACACACACACACACACACACACACACACACACAGTGGTCTCCTGAAAGCAAGATCAAACATTCTCCGACTCAGCTGCTTCTTCATTCCCTGACTACAGATACGTATTTGGACAATTCTTTTCTTTCAGGCTTTCTTCCCATCAAGCTTTAGATTTACAATAGTGATAAAATGAAACACAATAGTAATGGTGCTACTTTGTGAATTAGAATCTAGTAAGGAAGGCATTTATTAACTCAATGATATCTGAGAAGCAGGAGGCAGGTTGCTAGTCACCAAGTTATCGCTCAGCTCCCCCTTCCCTGCAGATTGACGCTCAGTTGTTCATTGTTAAGGTTGTCTATGGGAGGGAGGAGAACTTTCTGACTCTAATCCCGGTAGTTTGTCACCATGAGTGACGATACAGTAAGCATTACCAACTGCAGGCCTGTGGTTCCTCGAGACACATCTGTTGTGTGTGGTAGTTATTGCTGCAGTGCTGGGATATCACTTTGACTGCTGTTTTTACAGGCGACCAACCTTTCTTGATGTCTGTAAGAGAAAATGTAATTTTTGGAATCTCCCTCGATCCTGAGGTGAAGAGCAACGATGCCATGGTCCCCATATCTGGGATCCAGCATGGTTATGATGTTGAATTTGATGATTCAGAGCAGTTCATCTATTGGGTTGAGAACCCGGTAAGTTTCCGGTGTCCTCAATGTGCATGGCCATTATTTAGGACAAAGTTCCCTCAGGGAATTCCAGCAAGGTGTTGAATGGTGCTCCTGGGGACTTCGGATTAGAATCCTTGCCTCTGGGGCAAAGATTTCTCCAGTACCCTTCTGCTTGGCATTCTTCCCTTGTTCGTGGAAGCAATGGGAAAAGAGCCAGGAGAAAGAAAAAAGGGAATGAGGAGATCTTTGTGTCTGCTGTCTGTCTTGCTTCGTGATTTCTGGGCCACTTTTAGGGTGTGCTTTTAATTTTTACTTTTGAGATTCTATATAGCAAATTTTTTCCCTGACAGGTCAGGAACTCAACTTTGCTCTTTTTTTTTTTTCCTTTTCTTTTCCCCATGATGAGTGAGGAGCATCAAGAAAACCCTGTCATCCAGCAGAGTCAGGAGAGAAGAGGAGGGCTTCTTCTGTGTAGGGCCTGGGCTGTGTTCCCGTCTCAGATCTGCTCACCAAGCCTTGTTTTCCTTTCCAGGGCGAAATTCACCGAGTGAAGACTGACGGTAGCAACAGGACAGTGTTTGCCCCTCTGTCTCTGCTGGGGTCATCCTTGGGCCTGGCCTTGGACTGGGTATCAAGAAACATTTATTATACCACCCCCAGAAGTCGGTCCATTGAGGTAATGCTTCCGTTGTTACGTAGGGACAAACAATGCTGTTAGATTCTTGTAGGATATGTTCTCAGGCTGCTAATCCTGAACTCGGGGACTGCTATGATTTTAAGGCCAGCTTGGGCTACAGAGTGAGATCTTTTCTCAAACCCCAGACTAAAAGTTGAACTAAAAAACACCTATGAAACAAGACACCAGCAGTATCAGCCACAACCATCACTACCACCACAACAAAAAATACCAGCAACTCTTTGGGAAACAAAAACTACCTTATGAAAATAAATTAATAGAACATCCTATTATTCTATATTGTTTCTTACAAAAATTATCGGTTCCACTGTGCCCTATAAAGGATACTAAGAAAGTTAATTAAAATCATAGAAGACATCAGTTATTAACCAAATTTATAGCTTCCTCTCTTCCCAGATAAGAATCGCATTATGGTTTCAATATAGTTTTTCTAACAGTGAAAGACAGAATGGAAATTTGATTCTCATTCCTTTCCTCTTTGAGATAAGTGCTCTTTATATCTCAGCTCCCAGAAGAAATTCTAGATGCAGGGTAGGATTGAAATCACACGAAGTAAGCCCAGGCCACCAGTATTGGTTTTCTCCACTCTGGGACAAGAATAGCATGTATAGGAATATTAATTCGTGCTAGCTTTGAAAGTGAGAAGGGTTTTATGAGAGGGACAGTCAGTAAACCTGATCATTGACATAAAGCTGGTCAGTTGAGAGCTCTTTGGTTCATTTGGTGAGAGTCCTATTGGCGATGAGGGAGGTGCACAGCAGCTTGACACAGGGCCACAGCGGAGCAGAACTTTACAAGTTCACAATGATCTGACGTCTAGTGATTCACAATGACCGAGACTGCATAGGCACAAATGCCAATCTGTGGAATGTCTCAAGGCAAATAGAATCGACTGGCAGTGATGAGATTCTGAAGGCCTGTGTGGTGCAAACATTTTTACATAAGCAAATGAGGGCGAGAGAAGTCAAGAAATGCTTGGCTTCAGTGACAGGAATGAGTGCAGAAACGTAGACCTTGCTAACTCCATTTGGCAGTGTCGGAAGATACTATTCATAATCTGAAGGTCATCAAAACGTGATGTGCTGCTGAGAATCACATTGCTCAAACAGGCCCTCATAGAAAAGTGGTAATGAGTATACTCTTGATTGCTCTAAAGTTCCCAAAGGCTTGAGTAGGTGTCTAGCAGCAAGAGCTAAAGGGAGCAGCCTCAGGGAACCACTGAACATGTGTAGGTGTATAACAAGTGACGAGGGCACTTGAACTGCAGAAACCGAGCTAGTTTACAGTTGAGCTCCCAGTGCAGCAGACACAGTGGGGAAAATCCAGGTCAGTGTCCAGTTCAGCCTGGCCTTGGGTAAAGTAGTTTATTTGCATACTGAAGGGGCTTAAAAAGAGAGGATTGGGGGTTAAGGGAGTGTGGCATGGCGGTGTGGGGGAAGGGGGTGCCCAGGCAGGCCCCTGTCCAGGCACCTCTTCTCCCTGAAAGACCACACACACATAGGCATGGTATAGAATAGAGTTTATTCAGAGTAGGGGATGGGAGTTAGTGGTAGAGAAAGGCAGAGAGAGAGAGAGAGAGAGAGAGAGAGAGAGAGAGAGTAGAGAAGTGGAGTGGAGGCTGGCCATGACCACGTTTGGGGAGGGAGAGCCCAAGGGGCAGAGAAGTGAGAGTATGTGGGAGAGCAGAGAGAGCAAAGAGGGAGAGGAGGGGCAAGTAGCTCCTTTTATAGTGGGCTAGATCCATGGGGCGGGGCATACCTGGCTATTGCCAGGTAGGTGTGGGGTGGAGCTTAGACAGAATACCAACACATGCTTTATTTGTTCAGCAGATATTAGTAAATGTTTTCTATGGATTGATAGCCTGCTTGGTACTGGATATTCAAACATGAGCAAAGCATTTTTTTTTTCCTTTTAAGTAGTTGGCACAGAAACCAATACTTTTGTTCCAGTGCGGTAAGAACAATAAATATAAAATGCTATTTAGCAGGGAGGGCTGGCGGAAAGCTTCCTAGGTCCTATTAGAACTGACCCTGGACAGTGACCAATACCTATTTCTAGAAAAACAATCAACTATGGAAAAGGCGGAGGGATAAAACACCTGGTATGAAAGAACAAAACTAAACTGAGGCCAAATATGTGTTATGAATGGAGACAGCAATGATAACCTCCGATTCTGAACTGTTTGACACTGAACACATGATTTCTTGACCTTGATAAAACCTCCTAGCTCAATAAGTAAAGGTGTTTCGAGCAAATTATCACTGTATTCAAAATGGGAGATTACCCATCCACGGATCTGTATTGGCTACTCTCTTAGATAATATAAATGTAAAGTTCTTCCCGGTGAATATAGGGAAAGCAGTAGAATGCTTGCGTGTCTGTATTGTTCTGGCCTGGGTGTAGCGCACTTCATTCCATGAGGAAAATAGGAGCAGGTGCTGAAGAACCCTCTTTCCACTAGGGGTAGCTGCGTGCCTAGTCATTGAAAAAAAAAAAACAAAAAAAAACCCCACGTGGCTTAAAAATGAAGCCTACAGGTGGCTATACGAGAGAATTTGAGGTAGAATAGAAAAAGCCGAGGAGAAGGGGCTTAATGTGACCCAAGAAGACCGTTAGGCCCAGAAAAGGTAGGAGATTGGAACGGAAAGAGGCAATTTGAAATGAGAGAAATTTCTGTAGTTCAAGCAGGAATCAGAGATGCTAGACAGGGTGCAGAATGAGGGAGGAACATAGCATCTACCCCAGCGCGTGCGTGCGTGTGTGCGTGTATGTGTGTGTGTGTGTGTGTGTGTGTGTTTGAGGGAGGGAAAGAGAGGTGGATACTAACACACATAAGCAATCTATATCCAGTAGCAACTTTGCAGACAAACCTTAAGTATAAAGGAACAGGGTAGACAGTAGGTTTACTCATCAGTTGAGAAGCACTTTGCTGTCAGTGCAGCACGTTGAAGCCCCGTTTGTGGAGGATGTAAGAGAATGCCAGGCCCCCTGGAACTGGTGTCATAGGCACTCAGGAGCCAAAATTCGGATGCTGAGAACTTAGACTAGGGTCCACAGGGAGAGCAACTGGTGCTCTCAAACACTGAACCATCTCCCCGACCCCGACTGTACTTTTAAAATTCTCATTTCCACTGAGATTATTCCTCTCAGCTCTAGAGAGGAAAGATGAAGCGGGAACAGGGCAGCACAATGCGGGATCATGGTGTCTCGTCCCATCTCAACCCTGGACATGCTTTAGCGTTAGTTTTGTATCCCACCTGTCTTTGTTTCCATGAAAGAAATTAAGTTCTAATACACGATTTTGGACTGTAGGTGTTGACACTCCGGGGAGACATAAGGTATGGAAAAACCCTGATTACCAATGACGGCACCTCGCTCGGCGTTGGTTTCCCGATTGGCATAGCTGTTGATCCTGCACGTGGGTAAGTGACAGTACATTCCTGTCTGCACTGGGCAACCTGTCAGGGCCCTGGTCTGTCTGATGAAGTGTCCTGTTAACATTTCAAACTGCAGGATATGTGACATTTGAATAAGGTAGACCCCAGTGAGGAAGAGCCGTCACTGCGAAGAGCAGTAACTCTAGGTTACGTTGAATGTGAGGGATATAAGCTGTTTCTTTAAGTTCAAGAAAGACTTCATGTTCCCTATGCAGGAATTGTAGGGATTAAACAATACAAGAGAGAACAATGCGTTCTGACTTATCAGACCTTAAAGGCTGAGTAGACGGGAAATTTTACCATCCTGTCTTCAGTACTATTTAAAATAGCATGCAGCTCCCCATAACAGAACTATGGAGACAGCGGCAGGACACTGGTTAAATGCTCCCCAGTGTTGTGTGCCCTTATCTATTTCCTGGTTCATGAAACACTCATATTTTTTTCATGGTTCTAGGAAATTATATTGGTCAGATCAAGGGACGAACAGTGGGGTTCCTGCCAAAATCGCAAGTGCTAATATGGATGGAACATCTTTAAAAATCCTCTTCACTGGGAACCTGCAGCATCTGGAGGTTGTCACCCTTGACATCCAGGAGCAGAAACTCTACTGGGCAGTCACCAGCAGAGGCGTGGTGAGTGGCTGTAGTCTTCACATCCGTAGTTTGAACAGCTGTGTGATTCTGAATGTGCTGAATTCTGGGCAGCTTGAAGCAGGTCCCTACTGCTGCCCTTTCTCTTGACCACACTCTCCTCACTGTAGTCCTGCACTCCATCCCCACCCCCACTATGTGCAATGTATGGAAAAACAGAATGACGGTCATGCTTTTTTCTTATAAACCTCTGGTTTCATTTGGGATAAGATATCACCTGTTTCCATTTCTTACCTGTCCTTTCAGAGACATTTATTTAATGTTTCAGTGATATCACTCTTTTCTTTGAGAACACTCTAGGTTCTCCTGTTGCAGAGTAGACACACACACACACACACACACACACACACACTCACAGACTCTCTCTCTCTCTCTCTCTCTCTTTCAGAGACTGAGGAAATGTCTCAGCTCATCAGCTAAAGACATGATTAATACACACCATTTCACATGGTTAATACACAAAAATTTCCTCTGCTGATAATTTTAAACTCCGAGATAGAGCTCCTTTATTCTGTAATGAGTGTACTATAAGGTTCCCTTTGAGACCTGGCTTTTGCCGTATGCTTATATAGCTGATCTTGGCAAAGGAAGCGCTCATTAACAATTAGTGATGAATTAGATTGTTTGTATGCTGAACATACTCTGAAATCTTTCAAAGGTAATGATTTTAGATTATTGACACTGGTGTTAGCCATAGTGATCATGCAGTCGAATCACCAGACACTAGCTTCATTTCCAGAAGAGAAATTCTGATTTTTCAGAAAAGAGAATTCTGATCTTTTAGATCGAAGAGAATTTAAAAGAGAATTCTGATCTTTCAGATTGAAAGAGGAAATGTGGACGGCACAGAGAGGATGATTCTGGTACACCACCTGGCCCACCCGTGGGGTCTGGCGGTCCACGGCTCCTTCCTTTATTACTCTGATGAACAGTATGAGGTCATTGAAAGAGTTGACAAGTCCTCTGGGAATAACAAAGTAGTCTTCAGAGATAACATTCCAGACCTGAGGGGTCTTCGGGTTTACCACCGCCGCAGTGAGTACTAGTCACGTGTGATGCCTAGTCACGTGTCTGCCCCCTCACATCTAGAAGCCTCTTTCCACACTGTAGGTCCTCGTGCATGTTTGCACATGTGTACAGAATTACTTGGGATATTTGACAGTTTGATGTCTGATTTATCTGGCATATCAAAAGGCCAGAATTGGCTTCTGAGTAAACTTATTCATGTTCTTTTTGAGTTTCAGAGACAGGGTTCCTCTGTCCAGCCCAGGCTGTACTGGAACTCACTCTGCAGACCACGGTGGCATTGAACTCAGAGATCTGCCTGCCTTTGCCTCCCAGTTGCTGGGATTAAAAGCTTGTCCTGCCACTGCCAGTTCTTCTTCTAAGTTTTAACTTTGATCCTGCTTTTCTACTTTATAGCATTCCTCAGCATATTATCTGGTTTTTATTGTCCAGGTTTCTTGTGGTAATAGAACTTCCATGAAGGGCAGTTGCTTCTTTTGTTTTATTTACTGATGTATGCCTAAGATAAGGAAGACTTTCTGTCTATGAATTTTGGGACAGAATTTTTAGTCCTAACAGGAATACCCCCTCCCTCACACACAATACAGATTAACTTCTTTAGTTTATTGATTCAGAGTCTTGAATATGAGTGAGACCTTGAACTGAGAGATTTGCCTGTGTCAGACTCCCAAGCTTTTATATTCATGGTTTTTAGTCTCTAACCAAAGAGAATCAACAATGTTGTTTATTTTCTGTTTTTTTTTTCTTGCATGTGATTAAAGATGTCTTTTAAATATCCTCATCTCATAGGCTGAAAGGCAAGGGGGGGGCAAAACAGTAGTATATAGATTTCTACCTTCTTTAATCCTTGTGTGCTTTTTAGAGAGCGAAACAACACAACACAACAAAACACAGCACAGCACTGCTCCATCTTCTGACATGTACTGCTTCTTACAAGTACTAGTTAAGCCTTCAAATAAATCCCCGTCTTTCAGTATTGATTTTAGCCTGCCGATCTTGTTATTACGTGCTTGTTATTTTTATAATATTTGGTCGGCTTAATTAAAAGGAGTGAGCTAGCCTGCCAAGCACGTAAGATTACAGACTGATTTTTGAATTCTTTTAGATGCTGCTGACTCTTCCAATGGCTGTAGCAACAACCCAAATGCTTGCCAACAGATCTGCCTGCCTGTACCAGGTGGACTGTTCTCCTGTGCCTGTGCCAGTGGCTTTAAGCTCAGCCCCGACGGTCGCTCCTGCTCTCCATATAACTCTTTCTTGGTCGTCTCCATGCTGCCTGCAGTTAGAGGCTTTAGCTTGGAGTTGTCTGATCACTCAGAGGCCATGGTGCCAGTGGCTGGCCAAGGTAAGGGAACTCCTAAATAAGTAAGGTTTGCTTCCGTCTGGTGCCAGCTCCGTGTGGTTCATCATACTCTTCTGGAGGACTGTGAGACTCAGAGTTGAGCCAAGTCCTCTCCCTCTGGGACATGGCTAGAGGACCTGTATTCCTAATGGGGCCAGATTTTGCTGGTTTATGAGAACCACGGGCCTAGGGGGACAAAAAAACATAGCATGGATTTTTTTCATGAAGTATTGAAGAATGGTTGTTCTCCACAAGGCGTAGGCTTGTTATATAACATAATAATAAAAGAATCCATAAATATTCTTTTTGCCTGGGGATGGTAAAGTCTCATTATATAGCCCTGGTTGGTCTGAAACCCAGGCTAGACTTGAATTCACACCTGTCTCTGCCTCCCGAGTGTTTGAATTAAAGGCAGGTGCCACCACACCTGTCTCTTTCTTAATAATTAAATTTTTTTTTTTACTGCACTTATGTTTTCATACAGTGGATCTATAAGTATGTCTTTTGGATATGTCAAGGTATGTGGCTAGAACTCAAGAGTTTTCTAGTAGCATAAGGAATATGTGAGAATAACCTTGCAAGGATACCTGCTTCAGAAAACCAAGGGCTGGTAGTACTCAGTGGAGTAGCACTTGCTCTGTGGTGGCACTGAGGGCCAGGAATTTGCTCCCTAGCACTGCAAGGCCAAACCAACCCAACCAGAAAAAGGCAACAAACTCAGAAGAAATAGACCTTGACAGGTAGTATTATGGTCTTGATATGGAATTTAGAAATTCAGAAATTTAGCTAAGGTGTTCACCGTCAGTTACTGCTTTGTGTTAAACGCATTTCTCCCCCTTTGATTATCTATTCCGTTTGACTTGGGCCCCAGGAAGAACTTGTTCCCTAAGCTACCATTGACCTTGGTAGTCACTGGGGATCCTGCCTGAAGCGCTTGCTCTGCTGTTTCACATTTATTACTATAAAATCTCAACACCAGTTGAGATTGGATAAGCTTCGCTAACCTGTCATTCCACTCATAGGCCATCAGTGCGTATGAGCAGCACTCGGCAGCCTCAGCCCCTGTAGTTACATATTTACATGTATGTATACATGCCGTAATAACAATGAAACATATTACATGAAAATAGGATGAGAACTTAGAAGCACATGGTGGGGAACAGTAGTGAGGAGCAGGCTATTGATAGCAGGGGTGCAAAGTTATAACGGAGCACGTTTGTCTGTGACATGAACCAACACTAATAAAACAGGGGAAAGGAGGTGCCAGCTTAGTTGGCTGTTTTTTTCTTGAATGTTCTAGGGCGAAATGTTCTGCATGCAGATGTGGATGTTGCCAATGGCTTTATTTACTGGTGTGATTTTAGCAGCTCTGTAAGATCCTCTAATGGAATTCGTAGAATCAAACCCAATGGGTCTAATTTTACCAACATTGTTACCTACGGCATTGGAGCAAATGGAATCCGGGGCATTGCCGTGGATTGGGTAGCAGGTATGTGTCCTGTACCTCTGTTTCTATCTCTGCTGTCTGAATTGGTTCTTCTAGATAATCCATAAGATCATTTGCAACTAGGCTACGCACTCACTAAATAAAAAGATGAGGTGTTTTATTTAACAGATTAATTATGAAAGAATCATTTCATTTTCTTCTATTTTTAGTCAGTCAAGCAGGAAAAATACTAAATTGTGGGTTTGTAGTTTTCGTCTTAAGGTTGACAGCAAATTTCTAGATTAGAAAGATCTAAAAATTATGAAGGGGAAAGGTGTTCACTTACTTTAATGTCAAGCAATTCTAGTTGCAGATTCTTAATGCAACTAGTTGCTTCCTCGTTAATGCATACAAAAATCATTGGGTGTTTCTCTTGGTTACTAATATGTCCAACTCACTAGATCATTAACTTGCTCAGGTTCGAGTTACCTACCACTCATTCCCACTGATCCTTGGAGAACTACTACACTACAAATTTTCTGAATATATTTTTAATCAAAATGGATATCATTGTATATTATTAAGCTTCATAAGTAGACATTGCTTAAATATAAACACGCATTGTAAATAGTAAATCCAGTAACTTAGCTAAAATTTTAATGGATTCCTAATTCCCATCTGAAGTGTACTGTTCATGATGGATAAATAGGGCCAATAGGACAAATGTAGTCTATTTTCTCTTTCGTATCGTTTTACTGTGACACGCTTACAGTCATTCATTTGGGGTTATTAGTGGCTGCTCTCATGTCACAATAGCAGAGTTGAACACTTGAGAGAGAAACCATTTATTTTGGCTGGGTGTGTTATCCTATGCCTTGTAATCTCAGTACCGGGGAGATAAGGCGGGAGTCTCAGAAAATAGTAAAAGGCATTTAGTGACACAGTGAGCTCTGGAAACCCTATTTCAACAAACAAACAATCAAACCACAAGCCTAAAATACCACCTGGCACTATCTGACCACCCCGGATTAAGGGAGTACACAGTATCATCCCCAGCATCCCATCTTAAGTAAAGATATAATGCACAGAAATATTATCAGTTACATATTTGATATTGGACTAATTTCTCTGGCTCTTTTTTGAGGCAGGCTGGGAAATGAAATGTGCATAGTATTGATAGTTCAATAACTGACATTTTATGGATCAGTGGTTTAGGATCTAGCATCCTCAACTCATCACACGCATTCATTTTATAGTACTTCATTCGATTTGGTATGTTATTCACGAGTTTGCATTATACTTTAACACAAAAGGAAAGTGGATTTTGCGTTTGGTGGCTATTAGAAAGTCAATGGATAAAAACATCTACACTAGTTAGGAAGACTTAGAAAAGACCCTGTTAACCTTAAACAAAAAGAACATTGGAGGGCATGTCTAGCAATCTGAGGTGGTTATAGCTGTTCTCTCTGCTTTTTTAGACTATAATGCACTTTATGCCATGATAAAGCATATTTAGGCTCTTTGAAAAGAATGTTAAAGACTCATGTTTTAAGTAGAAGAGGAAAGAAACAATACACCTTTTAGTAGGAAGGGAGTTGTAGTACTGGTTGTGAATTCTAATCTGAGTAAGAAGGAAGCTAAAGATTTTTGAGAAAATAAATTTTGAAAAGTTTTCCCTTTACTTCCCAAGCATAAATGTTTATTTTTAGAAGCTTTATTGCCTTGAAAATACAATAAATTTGTTTATATTTGTTAGGTCTGTTCTAAGGGTTTATCTGGTTGTCTTTTAAAAGCTTCTCCACACTTGCCAATATTTCTGTGATCATACTTCCTTTTTTTATATAAAGATGTATTGATTTATTTATTATACATAAGTACACTATAACTATCTTCAGACACCCCAGAAGAAGGCATCAGATCTCATTATGGATAGTTGTGAGCCACCATGTGGTTCCTGGGATTTGAACTCTTCACCACTGAGCCATCTCTCCTGATCATACTTTAACCTTATATATTTTGTTATGATTTTTTCTTCTTCTTGGTTTTCCATTCATCAACATCCTTTTCTTCCCCTGTAGGAAACCTTTATTTTACCAATGCCTTTGTGTCTGAAACACTGATAGAAGTGATACGGATCAATACCACATACCGCCGTGTTCTTCTCAAAGTCTCAGTGGATATGCCCAGGCATATTGTTGTTGACCCCAAGCATAGATATCTCTTCTGGGCCGACTATGGGCAGAAGCCAAAGATTGAACGCTCTTTTCTTGACTGTACCAATAGAACTGTCCTTGTTTCCGAAGGCATTGTCACCCCTCGGGGCTTGGCAGTGGACCATGACACTGGCTATATTTATTGGGTTGACGACTCCTTAGATATAATTGCCAGGATCCATCTCGATGGAGGAGAATCTCAAGTGGTTCGTTACGGTAGTCGTTACCCCACTCCTTATGGTGTCACTGTCTTTGGAGAGTCTATCATTTGGGTGGATAGAAATTTGAAAAAAGTCTTTCAAGCCAGCAAGCAACCAGGGAATACAGACCCACCAACAGTGATAAGAGATAGTATCAACTTGCTACGTGATGTGACCATCTTCGATGAGCACGCCCAACCCCTCTCACCAGCAGAGCTTAACAATAACCCTTGTTTGCAAAGCAATGGCGGGTGTTCCCACTTTTGCTTTGCCTTACCCCAGTTGCCTACCCCCAAATGTGGATGTGCTTTTGGGACTCTGGAAGATGATGGCAGGAGCTGTGCTACTTCCCGAGAAGACTTCCTCATCTATTCCTTAAATAATTCCTTGAGAAGTTTACACTTTGACCCTCAAGACCATAGCCTCCCTTTCCAAGTGATAAACGTGGCAGGAACTGTCATTGCACTGGACTATGACCGTGGAAATAATAGGATCTTCTTCACACAAAAGTTAAACTCTGTCCGTGGCCAGATTTCCTATGTCAACCTGTATTCAGGAACCCGCTCACCAACTGTCCTGCTGTCAGGTAAGTGCCCATCAGGGTTAGGGTTTACCTTGGCAGTAGATATAAGGAGGGCTGCATACTGAATCGTCTTAATACCCTGTGAGATTCTAACATCTTATGAGTATGTGTCTCTCTACTTGTGTGTATCCAGACGTAGGAGTTGTTGATGGCATAGCCTTTGACTGGATAAATAGAAGAATTTATTACAGTGACTTTTCAAATCAGACAATAAGTTCCATGGCTGAAGATGGATCTAATCGCGCTGTGATTGCCCGTGTTTCCAAACCAAGAGCTATTGTGTTAGATCCTTGCCGAGGGTATGCCAAGGTCTTTTTGATTTATCTGCTTATTTGAGGATGGAGTGGGGCTAGAAATTACTTTATGTGCATAGGGAATAATAATAATAATAATAATAATAATAATAATTATTATTATTATTATTATTATTATTATTATTATATGCACAGAGGCAGAGCTTTTGGTGACTTTTCCTGGTCTGACTTAGCGCAGCCATTTTGGCAAGGTAGTCTGGAAAAGAATGGAATACTTCTTTACTTACCTATATATTGATGGTTATTACAATCAATGAATATTTCCACTGTAAAAAGTGGAAAAGTCTGTAAAAGCTTCCTTGTTGTGAATTAATTATGCTCTCTGTTTGACTAACTAGGTATATGTATTGGACTGACTGGGGTACCAATGCCAAAATTGAGAGAGCCACACTGGGAGGAAACTTCCGGGTCCCCATTGTGAACACCAGCCTGGTTTGGCCCAACGGACTCACTTTGGACCTTGAGACTGACCTTCTCTACTGGGCAGATGCTAGCCTGTAGGTGTCTCTGAGTCATGTGGATGTTAGACATAGAAGGATTTGTTCAATGTCATGAAAATCTGATAAACCAGAGAGATAATTGCCTTAATGTAGAATTAAAGTTTTAGGAACTATTTTATGCTCTAGCTTGGTGACTGAGAATTTGTCTATATCCTAAGACATCTAAATCTCTGCATCACCAAATGTAACTATAATTATAATGGAATCACTCAATTTCTGCCTATAAGCCTCAGATTTGAATAATGTGTCTGTTGGTTTGTCTTTTCAAATCAGTCCTTTCTCTCTGGCGTGCTTCCCAGCAAATTTCACTTGAAAACTCCTTTTAAGCACTTGTAACATAATTATGTGATATTTCCAAGTAACTACATTGTAGTCATCCTGATTGAAGAGTTCAAGAGATGAAATGATTTTGTTCATTATAGTTGTTTGTCTGCATGTTTGTTTCCTTGCAGATTCTGGCCTTGTGATGAAATATTCTGATGCCTTCCCCCCCCCCCCCCCCCCATCATCATTCTCTCATTTGAACCATAGCAACAGTGTTCTGTGTCATTCTAAGTAAATTCCCCAAAGTAATCAATATCATTAAAAGAAATAAACTCTCTTTCTTTCTTTCTTTCTTTCTTTCTTTCTTTCTTTCTTTCTTTCTTTCTTTCTTTCTTTCTTTCTTTCTTTCTTTCTTTCTTTCTTTCTTTCGCTTATGTTTCACACCAGGCCCCATGCATTATGCAAATCCTTTCTTGGACGGTTCCTGCTTCTAATGTTAGCCTGAGTCTTAGGAAATGATACATGTAGGCCATTGTACGAGCAAATAAGACTTACCATCACCAAGAAGGAGACCTGTGTCATGCACCCTATATGTCTACACTGCTTGACTGCCATTTGAAGGAAGCCTAGCCGTTAGAATTCTTTTTCCCATTCAGCAATTGCTTTTCTTTCTTTTTTGCTTCAGGCAGAAAATAGAACGCAGTTCTCTCACGGGCTCGAACCGAGAAGTCGTCAGCACCGCCTTCCATCCCTTCGGCCTGACTGTCTATGGCCAGTACATTTACTGGACAGACTTGTACACCAGAAAAATCTACCGTGCTAACAAGTACGATGGGTCAGATCTGATGGCACTGACCACTCGTATGCCCACCCAGCCTAGTGGTATTTCCACAGTTGTCAAAACCCAGCAGCAGCAGTGTAGCAACCCTTGTGACCAGTTCAATGGAGGATGCAGTCATATCTGTGCTCTAGGTAAGGGGATGAGCAGGAAGATGGAAACAAGTATTTAGTGACAAGGACTGCCACAACAATGACAAGGACACTTGGTGAGGGAGGCTGCAAGGGCATTATCTTCAAAAGAAAAAGAAATTGAAATTCTTCATTTCAGGTTATTGATCAAGTGGACTAAGGGTTATATTTTGAGAGGCTTGCATTGTGGGTTTCTGTTCGTTCTGCGTGGATTGGCTTTGTAAAGGCAGTATAACTGGAAGCTTGTTGAAGGGAGAGATTAAGGTGAAAGGTTTGGCTTTCTGAGGAGAATAGGAATTCTATTAATGTAATTTTTCTGTTTAGGAGCTGCCGTCTCTAGTTTGGTATTTTAGGGTGAGCTATGAATCTCATTAAGGACAGTTTCATAGGAATATGTACTTCCTGATATTGTGTCTTTGAGAATTCTTCCATGGGAGTCATTGTGTTGTAGATGGGCAGTGGTTGTTTTTAATGGAAAAAGAGGTCAGAATATGGTGTCTTAGGGTTTTACTGCTGTGAACAGACACCATGACCAAGGCAAGTCTTATAAGGACAGCATTTAATTGGAGCTGGCTTCAGTCCATTATCATCAAGGCAGGAACATGGCAGCATCCAGGCAGACATGGTACAGGGGGAATTGAGAGTTCTACATCTTCATCTGAAGGCTGCTAGCAGAATATTTGCTTCCAGGCAGCTAGCATGAGAGTCTTATAACCTTAACAGTGCCACACCTAATAGTGTCACTGTCTGAGCCGAGCATATACGAGCCATCACAGGTGCTGTTTCATCTCTAAGATGTCGTAAACGCCATTCTGGAGGAGTCTAAGAAAGGTTCCTATGCTCATGTTTTGCTTTTCTCTGCTCCAGGTCCAAACGGAGCTGAGTGTCAGTGCCCACACGAGGGCAGCTGGTATCTGGCCAATGATAACAAGTACTGTGTGGTGGACACAGGCACCCGCTGTAATCAGTTCCAGTTCACCTGCCTTAATGGGCGTTGTATCACTCAAGATTGGAAATGTGACAATGACAATGACTGTGGTGATGGCAGTGATGAGCTGCCCACAGTCTGTGGTAAGTTGGTCTCGGAGTTGGTGTTTGGAGCTAAGATGTCATTGTGCAGCTGGTTGGCACAAAACACTGTATGAATGGCTTTTCTGTTGGAGCCAAAAACATTCAGTCTGATAACTCGGGCTGTATTTCTGTTTAATCCCCTCCATGTAGATGAGTAAGGTTATTACATTCAAGTCCTGGCGTTAACATTTCTAGTCTCTGTAGAGGTTGGAAATATTGCTCAGGTATCAATAAAACAGTGCTTACCAGAGATCTTGTAAGAAGCAAGAGAGCAGGCCCTGGAGCATGACAATATGGCACTAAGGGCAGCAGGGGTTACTGTTATCATTTTATTATACTGTTTCTGACTGTCCCTGCTCAGGTTTTATGTCATTGGAGTAAGACACAGTGGTCTTTCAAGGGGATTTGTAGTTGGGTACCTTTCTCTAGTAGTGTGATTTTGCATGCCTTTCTCTGTGCATGAGATAAACTTGAGAAGTGAGATTATGTACAAATGAAGTGACTCCTCACTCACTTAATGCTTTCTTTCTTTAAAAGCATTTTGCACCCAGTCTGACTTTCAGGCATTTCTGTTTTAGAAGCAAGACAAACTGTTACCCTAGGAACATTACGATGTTAATGTTACAAATTGTAAATGGAAGGATTCTTCTCTGGGAGACAAATTGTAACCCCAGGAACGTTACAGTGTTAACGTTACAAATTGTAACTGGAAGGCCTCTTCTCTCCACTTCCTTCTAGCCTTTCACACATGCCGATCAACAGCCTTCACTTGTGCCAATGGGCGGTGTGTGCCATATCACTATCGCTGTGATTACTACAATGACTGCGGGGACAACAGCGACGAGGCAGGATGCCTGTTCAGGAACTGCAACAGCACCACAGAGTTCACTTGCAGCAACGGGAGGTGCATCCCTCTCAGCTACGTCTGCAATGGCATGAACAATTGCCATGATAATGACACCTCAGATGAGAAAAACTGCCGTGAGTGCATTTTAGGTCCTTCCTTTGGGGTCTGTGGTCCTATGTTAGGATGCAAGAAAATAAATGTTTCCATAAAATATATTGCTTTCTGGAAAAAAAAACCCTAAGTATTTGTTATAGTCAATTAAGTGATTATAAAAATATATGTACCTAACACTTGAATTTTTTGCTTAATTTGATGGACCTGTATATATCTGTTAGATTAAAAACTCACCTCATGAACATGTTTTCTGTGTCACCCCAGAACAAACCAACTTGGTCCTCTCGTGACCACCAGCAGCAAGAACTGTGTTTTTCTACTTAACTTAGAACTGATTTGGACCTCTGATTCCGATCCTTCCCGGGGTCTGTTAACGTTTATGATACATTTGGTAGTTCTGTTCCAAGTGTCTGTCTGGTTGTCTTTTTAAAGCTCCCCACACTTGCCGGCCAGATTTTACGAAATGCCAGACTACAAATATTTGTGTTCCCCGAGCTTTCTTGTGTGATGGTGACAATGACTGTGGAGACGGGAGCGACGAGAACCCCATTTACTGCGGTGAGTATGATTTACTGTCCCACCCTCTGTGATTCTGGAGGAGCGACCAGGCAGCCCAGAAACATCCTAGCTTCAGTACTGCAAACTGTGTCTGTAAGTAGATGTGGAATGTTGGGAGAAGTCTCCTGCTTCACGTATATTTTACTACCCTTTTAACCCTCCTTCTGTATTACTATTATCAGAAGTTATCTTGAGTAGCTTAGTTTTGTGGAAATAATCCCCTCTATGAACTGTTTAAGTGAAAAGGTCTTAAGTTTAATAATTTCCAGAATAATTAGTAGGAACAGATGTATTTTTTTAAGAATTTACCAATTCCTTGTAGCTGAATTTCTGATCTTGGACCCTGAGGAAACCACAGGTTATAACAAAAAATGCCAGAGCAGTAGTCAGGTACAATAATAATAGCAGCCTAAAGAAATGGAATTTGGCTTACAGCATCACACAGGGTTGGGCTCGTTGGAGTTACTGCTTTGCTAACAAGTATTTACTGGCAAGTCCATCTGGCACTGTTATAGCCCAGGCCAGGGGGGAGGGGCTTGTAGAATAGAAGCACAAGACTCCATTCAGGAGAAAAATTCATTCCAATATTTGTGCCCACACATTAGAAGCTAACATAAAGAACAATGGTCTCTCTCATCTACCCTAACAATTCAGAGTTACAGTGAGTAGGTGAGAATTTTGCTAACTTTTGAGAAGTGTGATTAACAGTTTGTGGCAAGGGACAGAATTAAGAATACTATTATATTAACAGAATTCACTTAATTAAACAGTCAAGCAGAGTGTGGTGGTATATACCTTTAATCACAGCCCTTGGGAGGCAGAGGCAGGAGGAGGATTTTAGTAAATTTGAGGCTAGCCTGGTCTTCATAGTAAGTTCCAGGATAGCCAGGGCTAGGAACTTTGCCTTAAAAAACAAAAACAAGCACACAAGCAAACAATAAGCCAAATAAACAAGAAAATGATCAAGACTTATTTTACACAGTTTTACAGCACAATGACATATTTTGGTATTTTAAAATCTAATCAGAATCAACAGATTATTGAGACAGGATCTTACTCTTTTGCCTAGGTTGTTGAACTCAGTGTGCAGGGATCTTCTTGTCTGGTACTTGTTGAACGGCCAAGAGTGTTTACCTGGCTGGGCCCCTTTTTTGGTACTTTCTAGCAAATAGAACTTACATCTTGTATTTATGGAGTCTTGAATAGAAATTCAGGAGAAGAGGAAATATTTCCCTCTTGTATCTTATGCACCTGCAGTCCCATAGAATCTTATAGAGAAACCTTTTCCCAAGGGAAGCAATTAACCAGTCCAAAGATACAGGCAGATGGGCAGCAGATGGGAGCCTGCTTGTGTTTTAATCTTGTGCCTGCCCTCCAGCCTCACACACATGCCGCAGCAATGAGTTCCAGTGCATCTCCCCTCAGCGGTGTATTCCAAACTATTGGTTCTGTGACGGTGAGGCCGACTGTGCGGACAGCTCCGATGAACCTGATACTTGTGGTAAGAGTCAGCAACCGTGCGAAGCTTAGGGTGCAGCTAGAACAGCTGGGGCTCCCCTCACACTTGGAATGCTGGAGCCACACTGCTGGCTACTTGCTCTCCCTGCTCCTGCTCCTGGAAGAAGCGTTCAGTAGGCACTCATCAATGGGTGGGGAGTGCAGGCAGGCACTGTGGGCAGCTGGTGAGAATATGGGGGCTGTTGGTTGATACTGATACATTGAGGTGGAGATGCATCCAGTGGATCGTCTGGCTTGCAGCTCAATCCTAGCTGACTCTCAGTTGGAGTTTATGAATTTTGTCTGAGCCTTTTAAGAGGATAGGAGGATCCAAAAGTGACTGGATTCTTCATAAAGGGCTCAGAGCAGGCCCACCCCATTTTATTTCTTCTTATACTGACTTGTGGAGTGAGGTGCCCTGGCCCCGTTGGGTAGCTGGAGGCCCATATTCATTATTTGTATTCAAAGCTTGCTTTTCACTGTCACAAATTCTAATAGGCATCTATGCATATTCGTTATAAGTAATTGTAAGCATTTAAAGATGTAATTCTGGCTGTCCTGGAACTCACTCTGTAGACCAGGCTGGCCTCGAACTCAGAAATTTGCCTGCCTCTGCCTTTCAGAGTGCTGGGATTACAGGCGTGCGCCACCACGGCCCGGCTCTGAATTGTCTTTTTAATCCATCATAAAATCCTTACTATGTAGTATTTAGAAAAGTATGGTTACAGACCAGTGACTTGTCTGTATAGATGAATTTTGTCACAGGTCGTCCAGGGCTACTTTCTTGTTGTGTGTTGGAATAGCCATGCCAAGTAGGCATGACAGACCATGGAGCAAGAAGGCCAGCTCAGTATTCACGACCGAGTTGACAGAAGTCTACTCATCCTTATATACAGTCTTCATACTCCTCTTTAATGATAAACAGTATCCCTCAGATTGGTATATTATTAAGCATTTAGAGTGATTTTTTTTTCTCTTGTATTATGGTACTATGTAACATTGTATATAAAGCCCTTGTCTGGATTGTTCATTAGCATAGTTAGATTAAATTCGTGTTGATTTCCATTGAATTTCTATGAAGTTTAATTCTATGGCTGATCGCTAGCAGGTCTTGGGAAAGTTTTGGGTTTTTTTGCTTTTGTATCCTCACTGCAACACTGAGAAATGTGTAGACAATTGAGGGTACATAGAGTTTGAGGATCTGGCAGAGAGAGGAGCTAATAACTGTTAGGTGAGTGTATAACTTTGAAATTAACTCTAATGTGTGCTTATTGTTTAAAACATACAAATAGGAATTTTCAAACCAAAGTCATAGTAATAGCAATTAGTAGCTGTGTGCTGCACCTCCCCACTGTAATAACCCAACTAAGTGTCCACATATCTTAAAATCTGCACTTTGGTTCACAGTTTTCCCCTGAGTCTATATGTAGTTCACTGTTAGCCTTCTCTATGTGTCGGAGATGATGTTACACCCCACACTATACTGCTGCACCATAGACCTCTCTCGTGTTTTCTACCACATTCATAAAATCATTTGTAAAATCAATTCAAAGGTTCTGAGAGCCCTAAGGTTTCATTTCTGATGCGTACGTGAGTAAGCTTCTTCTTGGCATCAACTGTCCTTGCTGGAGGCTACAAAGACTCCATCCCAGACTTTTCATGAGAGTTCCTCTCTTGCCAGGGCATTCTGTGATCAGCTGCGCAGCCAGTCAGTTCCGGTGTGATAACGGCAGGTGCATCTCAAACAGTTGGGTCTGTGATGGTGATAATGACTGCGGAGACATGAGTGACGAAGATCAGCGCCATCACTGTGGTAAGTGAAGGCCGATAATTCCCCTGCAGATTCACATTCCAGGGAAACTCAGACCTGACTTTCATGGTTGGAGGGCACAATTGTCATAAACTCCTGTTGAAAGAACGCATACAAACAGAATACTACTGTTCCTGCTGTTGGACGCCATTTATGATGATGCAAAGTGGCTCAGTGCGCATTCTCATTCACATCTGGCTAATGGGAATTCTTACATTTCTAGAGTAGGTGACAGGAACTCAGTTGGTCATTCCTGATAACAGTGTGGCAGCCAACCATTCCTAGGAGCTGGGATTCATCAGTGAGCTCATTACTGAGTACCATTGTTTTCTTTTTCTTTTTTTTTCAAACAATGTATTTTGATCATATCCCTTCCCCTCCAAGTCCTCTCAGACCCTCCCCATTCCACCCCACCCTTAACCAAGATGCTATCTGCAATGGATACTCTAATGGACTGTGAGAGGTTATATCAATACTCCATGACCGGCCTCATGCCTTCCAGTAGCCAACCAACACAATGAACTCAATGGAAATTTTGCTGGCTTTTGCTTCATTGGAACTTTTTGTCTTGGCCTTTGTCTACTGACTCTTTAAATTTTTTGTTTCTTGTCTCTCCCCCCTCCACCCCCTCATCCCCCCTACCCCCCTACCCCCCCACCCCCGTTTGAGAGAAAGAGAAAATGTAAAGTTGTGGGTTTGGGAGATAGGGAGGACGTAAGAGTTGCTGGGGTAGGGGAAGATATGATCAAAATATATTGTATAAAAATTTTCTTAAAACTATTTTAAATTATAGGAAAAAAGTGGTTACTCTCATAAAACTAGTACCACATTTAAAAAAAAAAATTATTGCCAGCAAAACATTTTGTTGCTCCCTAAGGGGCTTTAGTTAGACTTGTATCATCTTTCCCTCTTAGCACAGTAAGGACAGAGGTCCTGATGCTTGTGTTTGGTAGTGAACTCACTTGCTGTGGCCAGAGCTCTACACCTGCTCTGTCATTGGTGACTTCCATGAACTACCTTCTCCCTTTTTCTTTTATGTCTTGTTTGCAGTGGGATTGAATAAGACATGGCTTCTCAGTCAGTATCTCACCTCCCTCCCAGTGGCCTTGCTGGCCACTCTGGCCTCTCTTAACTCTCCTCTTCATTTGGGCAGTCCTTGTACTATGTATTCAAAAGCCTCAACTTTTTAGAGGAGAAAGGTCTCTTCTGGCTCTTTATCCATCTGGCTGTCTGACTTTGAGATGTCCAGTTAACCAATTTGAACTCAGTTTTTTTCACCCGTCAAATTGGTACCAAAATACTAATCTCATTTTGTGGTTACACAGTGGAATATGAGGCATGGTATCAAAATATAAGATGTTTGTTCAGTCCTGCGGAAGAGGGGAGGAAGGATTGTAGGAGCCAGAGGGGTCAAGGATACCATAAGAAAACCCACAGAGTCAACCAACCTGGACTCAGGGGCGCCATAGAGATTGAACTGACAGTCAGGAAGCCTGTCATGGGTCTAACCTAGGCTTTCTGCATGTATTACCGTTGTGTAGCCTTGGTCTTCTTGTGAGATTCTTAACAGTGTGATCAGAGACTATCTCTGACTCTTTTTGCTTGCTTTTGGGACCCCTGAACTCCTATTGGCTTGACTCATCCAGACTCAATATTATGGGGTGCCTAGTCTTATTGTAACTTGGTATTACATGTTTGGTTGATAGGCCTGGGAGGCCTGCCCTTTAACTAAAGGGAAATGGAGAAGGAGTGGATGGGGAGGGGGAGGAATGGAGGGAGAAGAACGAGGGAAAACTGCAGTCAGGGTGTGAGAGAATTTATATGAGAGAATAAAAGGCATTTGTTCAAAATTTTAAAATGGAAGCAGTGTCCCAAAGACTTATGGGAAAAACATGTTTTAAAGTAAATCTCAAAGAAAAGTAGGCAGAATTTTGTTGTTGTTGTTGTTGAGGTTTTGCTTCTGAAAAAACCAGATTCAAACAATTGAGATAGAACCTTTAGAGGTATTTATAGTTCTACCCTGCCCATATGATTTATCAGTGTTAAAGATTGTAAGAGAACATTTCTGAGCTCTGAGGGATTCTTGTCTTGCTTTGGTTTTAGAGCTTCGGAACTGTTCCAGCACTCAGTTTACCTGTATAAATAGCAGACCTCCAAGCAGGAGGTGCATTCCACAACACTGGGTCTGTGACGGTGATGCGGACTGCTCAGACGCCCTCGATGAACTGCAGAACTGCACTGTGAGAACTTGCTCTGCAGGAGAGTTCAGCTGTGCAAACGGACGGTGTATCAGGCAATCATTCAGGTGACCTGGGATTCAAACACATTCCTCTACACCCCAAATATCCACAGGGCCAGGGCTGACTCATACATTAGGCACAGTGGTCACAGGGCTGAGGGACCAGGATGCAATAGGGAAATGTTTGGATTCTTTTGAAATCCAGATCAGAAAAAGCGTTTTAATATGTAACATAATAATATACGTGTTTTACTGATTTATGTGTTTTTGTGGATGATGTGGTCCAAGAAGACTTTGGGCTTCATGAAAGCTATAATGTGGTTTTTCCACAGAGGGGCAGAGAAACGAAAGAGTTAAGTTGACCTTAGTTGGTGTGCTTCCTTGTCTTCCACTTGGGGGCAGGCATGGCTGTAAGAACTGTTTGTGTATTTGCTCTCTGCTCTAAGAGAAAGAATAGCTTTACAAGTGCACTTGGCTCAGGGTCAAGGCCACTGATGTTGAGTATCAGGTGAAAAGGGCACAGCTTCTGAAATTAGGGATTCTCATGTAGAACATTTAAAATTCTTGAGACACTGTCTCAAACAGACTCAGCCCTACAGTGTGCTGCTTTGGAGAATCTCGGGATTCCCTGTGGTGTGGTTTCTTCCCACTTTCTCCAAATGGGTCTCTTAAAATGAATTTTGTTTTATAGTGTCCAGCCTCTTACCACTGTATGTAGTAAATCTTTGACTATAGAGGAATAAAGAGATTAATAGAAACCTTGATCAAAATAAAGCAACCTGGAAAGGGGTTTGCTGATGGGAGAAAGTATGTGATGCTGTAGACCTTCTCTAGATACAGCCACCAGGCATTTGGATATGTGGAACTGAAACAGAGATATAGGGCCCACTCTAGGGTTAAAAAGCACAGGGGCTCTTTCCGGCACCAGGAACCATCAGGTTTCCATGGCTAGAGTAGGAGACTGAAAAGTCAGAGCAGCAGAGGCCTGGGGCAAATGCCACTTTGATAGATGCTGAGATAGGTCTGGAATACTGGATGGCCAAGATTTATGTATGATGGTATCTTGAAGAGGAAAAAACAGTCATGTGCTGTAAAAGTTGAGACATCACAGTGGGGTCTTATTGTGCAGTATGGTGTATGGCATTGAGTAAGGACAGATGTAACCTAGAAAGCATTTGTGGGTTGTTACCTGGGCAGTCAAAGTGAGTTGTCTGGTTAAGAGTTCTGCTCTAGTTTCAGTAAGTAGTCAATTCCATTGCTCTTAGATGTGAACATCCAATTGTTTTGATTAGACTGGGCTGTCTCTGCCTCCCTTTCTATGGTCCCCTCCACCCCACTCCTGTTCCTCTCCCTTTCTACTGTCTCCCTGCTCCCACAGCCCTGTACTTCTAGGTTTTTACTGACTTTGGTCATCTTTCTCTTTTCCTCCCTTCTTTTTTCTGCTATCCTTGCATTTCCTATTCCTTCTTGTATTTCTTTTTTCTTTCTGAATTTCTTTTGGCAGTGCTACAGCAGAATAAGAAAACAAAGCTAAACAAAAACTGCTCTCTGGAAACCTTGGCTATTGGGCCCAGATCCTGTATATCTAAGCGACATTAGAATCCAATGTAAAGCCTCCAGCCTAGCGGAGTGTGTGCTCCCCCATATGACACTGTGGGACACGGGGATAGTTTTCTTCTTGACACATTGCAGTGGTGCTTGCTGAGATTGGGTTATGGCAGGAGTGCTTGCTGGAGTAATGGGATGCTCTTGTGCCAGAAACCTGGTGATTTGCTCACTGTGTAAGAAGTAAGCTAGTTAAGGGGAGACACTGATGTCTCAGATCATTTGGGAATTATTTGATTTTCTGGAAAGTCAAGTGGGTTAAGTCTGTTTTCTATGACCAAGGCTTTCTTCATAGATCTATATATATGCCTTAGATTTAAATCATATTGTCAGTACCGCAGGCTTGTGGATGGCAGCTCTAGTTAGCAGGCATGGTCAGTGCACAGCTGTAAAATTGACTAGATTCATCTTTGGTGCATTAATATCTCAGGCCCTCAGCCCTTAGCTCCTGTGTCTTCTTCCATCATTTAATGAATTATCATATATTAGCATTGTCTATATTTATCCAAAATTCTTTTATACATATGGTAAACTGTTGCCATGACCCTGTTCAGTAAGCATGGCTTTTTATGTGTATGACTCATGGTATCTCAGGAAACTGTGTCATACATAGGACCTGGGAATGTCAGGTATCAGAACTAAGACTCTAACATGCAAATTTGCCTTTATTTAATGATCTACTGCTTTTAATCTTCCCATTACCATAACTAATTCACATATCATGAAAAATCCCATCAGAATTATATGAAGAGGTCTGCCAACCCAAACATTACCCAAAGCCAGTGGACAGATAGGTGTTTTGAAAAGACATCATCCAGCCGGGCGGTGGTGGCGCACACCTTTGATCCCAGATCCCAGAGGCAGAGGCAGGTGGATTTCTGAGTTCGAGGCCAGCCTGGTCTACAGAGTGAGTTCCAGGAGCTACACAGAGAAACCCTGTCTCAAAAAACACCAAAAAAAAAAAAAAAAAAAAAAAAAAAAAAAAAAGACATCATTCAGCAACAGTTCTATAGGACCCAGAGTTCATGCTAAGGACTTGTTTGCATACAATGTGGCTGTCTGGGTAGTTCCAGTGTTCATAAAACTATTCCATGAGTACGAATCATGATTTTTGCCCTATAAAACATTGGGTGAATGAATTTATATTTACATTTATCATGCCACCACCAGCACCAGAGGAAGCCATGTAGATGGCCAAATTATGGATTGTTCTAGAGTTGGAGATTGGTAGGGTTAATGCATATTTTGGCGGTAGAGAGCTAAGGCACTGTAATCTTGTTAATGGTCTCCATGGTCCTTTGTCTCATAACATAGGTGTGATCGGCGCAATGACTGTGGGGACTACAGTGACGAGAGGGGCTGCTCATACCCACCCTGCCGCGCAGATCAATTTACCTGTCAGAATGGGCGATGTATCACTAGGTTCTTTGTCTGCGATGAGGACAATGACTGTGGAGATGGGTCGGATGAGCAGGAGCACCTATGTCACACCCCAGAACCCACATGCCCCCCTCATCAGTTCCGGTGTGACAACGGGCACTGCATTGAGATGGGGAAAGTCTGTAACCATGTGGATGACTGCTCAGACAACAGTGACGAGAAAGGCTGTGGTGAGTACGGAAGGAGGAGGGGAGCGCCCAGGACTCTCCATTCTGTCTTCTGTAGAGAAAATTTACACACACACACACACACACACACACACACACACACACAAAATATTGCTTCCTTATGAATAGATAGAGGTATCTTGGTATACCAGGTAGAGCAGTATTCAGGGTGTCCTTTAAAAGAATTGTTCAAGTAGGCAGCCAGAATGAAGAGAACATGGAGGCTCTCCCAGGATCCTCAGAGTGAGTTCTTGGCTTGCTTTTCATATTCATCTTTAGGAGACTGAAACATGTAGTCTCCTCTTCACACTGACAACTAAATAAAACAACAGCATGTTTTATTTAGATGACACACATGCATATAGTACGACAAAGTTTTTAAATATTAGTTTTAATGAAGATAGAGTTCCATTGTGGTTTCTGTATTATATTGCTTCTTTTTTATTTAATGTATTTATTAATTTGTTATTTGGGGACTGGAACTCATTTTGTAGGCCAGGATCTCCTGGCAGTCATGGAGAAGTGTCTGCCTCTGCCTCCTCAGTGCTGGGATTTAAGACAGACATCACCATGCCCTGACCTTTTCTGAGACCTGATCTTATTGTGTAGTTCAGTCATTCCTTGTCTCCTTCAGTCAGTCTTTCAAGTGCTGGGGTTACAGGCTCACACGGCCATAGCTGGTACTCTGTAGCAACCACATCCTTTGTGATGCATCACTCAATTTTAATATTCAACCTGAAAAGGAAAGTCTCTCTTACAGGCCTATTCAACGTCCAAACTCATAGCCAGCAGGATTGCTAGCAATCTAGTATACATTATGCTTTTTGTAAGCAATAAAAAACCAGGAGATGGCTAGACAATGAACTGCTTAGGAATATGTGGTAAATTAACCTAAGTTGAAGTAGATTTGGTTAGATCATGAGTTTTCATCTGCCATTCATTAAGAAGTATATATCCTTCTGCTTTAGGGTGGGCTTGGCTACCTGTTCCAGTGTCAGTGCTGTGAGGGGCCTATCTCAGAGTGCATCCTACCTCACAAGGCAGATGTATATATCACACAGGTAGCTAGTGATTAGTCAGGGCACGCGTGTCACACCACTGAAGTGTGGAAGGTGTTACAAGTGAGCACACAGGGCCACCTCTTGCCTTGTTTCTTCTCTTGCCATTTTGTTGTTAAGCTTACTGAGAAATGGGCACAGTGGTTTGTCCCAGCTATTTGGGAAACTTTAGCTGAGTGTTCAAGGCTGTGTCTGCTTAAAAGTACTAGTCACATTAGTTGTTAAGATCTGGGGTAAAGGGTTAAGCTGGGTAGAGTGTGCTGGATATCCCTATAATTTTGTGCAGGTGACTGAAGAACTTGTAAAAATCTATGGCTGATGTTGCTGCATATTGTACTGTTCATATGCATATATACACGTGTACACAATGAGTGTTTAAACATTTCAGTCATGCTGTAAACTTTGAAAAGAAAATTTACTGTGTTGCACAGAAATTAACAGTCTTATTAGGTGAGAAACTTTAAACTTAGTTTTTTAGTCTTAAATATATCTTATTTAAGGTAGTTTGATTATAGAAACTTAATAAGGAATTCTCTAAATAATGGGAGGAAAAAGATTAAGCTGGGGAGGAAGTTGAAAAATTACTGACTTTACAATGATCAATGTGGCCTTTTCGAAAATCCTAGTGGCTTCTCTTCTTCTGTTATGATTTGCTAAGAACTGGCATCATATGGTAGGTTGGTTTTGAGTGTATTATAGGCCTATGGCTGATATTTTAGGTTCTCTAGTAACTATTTTTGCCTACAGGCATTAATGAGTGCCAGGATTCTTCAATCAGTCGCTGTGACCACAACTGTACAGACACCATTACCAGTTTCTATTGTTCCTGTCTTCCTGGGTACAAGCTCATGTCTGACAAACGTACTTGTGTGGATATTGATGAGTGCAAGGAGTCACCCCAGCTCTGTAGCCAGAAGTGTGAAAATGTGGTAGGCTCCTATATTTGTAAGTGTGCCCCTGGCTACATTCGTGAGCCAGATGGGAAGAGCTGCCGGCAGAATAGCAACATCGAGCCGTATCTCATCTTCAGCAACCGTTACTATATAAGAAACCTAACTACAGATGGCACGTCGTACTCCCTGATTTTGCAAGGATTGGGCAACGTTGTGGCCCTGGACTTTGATAGGGTAGAGAAGAGGCTGTATTGGATTGATGCAGAGAAGCAAATCATTGAGAGGATGTTTTTGAATAAGACAAACCGGGAGACCATCATAAGCCACAGGCTAAGACATGCTGAAAGTCTGGCTGTAGACTGGGTCAGCAGGTAAGAACACAACCTCTGGTATGGGTTCTTGTTTTCCTTTCTGTTTCGGACAAGGTTTCTTTGTTGCTCACCAGCATATGCTTGAAGAAGGGACACTGGGTTGGCAGAAGTGGACTGTTTGTTGTGCCTTGGCTTCACATGGCTTCTGGGGATTCAGGTCCCACTTATCCAGTGAGCCATCTCTCCAACCATGGTGATTTGTAAAACCATTAGAAATTCTGAGTTTTTCAGGGCAATAGGAAATTGCTTCTTTCAATTTAGGTATGTAGAAACAGTTTGTAACCTTTCCTGTTTCCCTGTGCCCTCTTTTGTTTGCCGAAGGTGCCATGGAACAGATGCATGTATGAATCTCAGGGAGCTCAGCTAGGAAACTGGGCATATAAACAAAGGGGCTATCATGCTAACTGCTGTCTTTCCATTGCAGAAAACTCTATTGGTTGGATGCCGTCCTAGATTGCCTGTTTGTCTCTGACCTTGAAGGTCGACAGCGCAAGATGCTAGCCCAGCACTGTGTGGATGCAAACAATACCTTCTGCTTTAAAAATCCCAGAGGAATTGTCCTTCATCCTCAAAGAGGGTATGGCTTCTCTGTAATCTTGGGCCTTTTTCTTCATGTATTCAATCACTTGTTCATGTAACTACTTATGGACCAATATCTTGCTGGGATCTGTCTCTGTTTTCCTGCCTGGTGAATGTGTTAGTACAATGAGCAGTGTTTCTCATTCAAAGGATATTTATCAGCTGGACTTTCCATCTTTTCAGTCACATTTGAGTTGTATGCATGGGAAATTGTGATATTTCTTTAGTGTACTCCCTATATCAAAGCCAGTGAATTACACAAGGGTTCATTTTGAGGACTACTGGACACCATCCTTATTGTTATGGATATTTTGGCCAGCCCTCTTTCCTTTCTGAGAGACTCTGAGAAGGGAACTTCATTTCTCTAGGTGGAGAACAGCTGTATCTTTTGGTTTTGGGGTCTGAACCCTCTGTGTTTGCTCCCACAGGCATGTCTACTGGGCAGATTGGGGTGCCCAAGCATACATTGCGAGAATTGGCATGGATGGAACCAATAAGTCTGTGATTATCTCTACCAAGATTGAGTGGCCCAATGCCATCACCATTGACTACACCAACGACCTCTTGTACTGGGCAGATGCTCACCTAGGTTACATTGAGTATGTACCTTGGGGGGCGGGGAGACTAATTAAGTAGCTAATTACAAACTAGCAGGGATGTGCTTTCAGAGGATTCATCTCAACAATTGTGTATTCATCTTCCAACTGGTCTGTGCACTCAGTCACTCTGAGCTCCCTTCTCTTTTGCCATACCAGATTGGCCTTCAGATTTCTGTGTGGCTAGGGATGACGTTCAATTTCTACTAACTGAGTTATATCTTCAGCCTTAGCTCATTCTACCTACAGGAAGATGCATGGAACTCTATAGAAATGACCAGAAAGAGAATGGTTAGAGTTTATGGCTAGTGAAGACAGAATGTCAGGAGTCTGACTCAGCAGTTCAGAGTGTTCTTTCTTGTGGAGAGGGCCTGGGTTCACTTTTGCCTAGGGCCCACGTGGAAGGGCTCACAATACCCTGTTACTTCATCTCTAGGGGATCTGATGCCTCTGGCCTCTTAAGGCATCTACACACACACACACACACACACACACACACACACACACACACATACACAGAGAGAGAGAGAGAGAGAGATCTAGAAGACAAGACTGATGCTTCTCTCAAGAAATCAAAAGTGCTCAATGGGCAGAGCCAGCTTAAAACATTATTAACCCATAATACCTAAACCATAGCTATGAACTGGTGATTCTGTCAATCTCTGTTGGCTATTTAAGTTTTTGAGGATAGCTTTTAAACTTTGATGTCATTTGCCACTTGTTTAGAGACCCAGAGGGGTCGAATTTTCCTGATTCATGGCTTCACTCACTGATCCTGGGGGACATTTAGAGGAGAGGGGTTCCTTACACTCTGTTCTTCCTACCACCAGGTTCTCTGATTTGGAGGGTCACCATCGACACACAGTGTATGATGGAACACTGCCTCACCCCTTTGCTCTTACCATTTTTGAAGACACTGTGTTTTGGACAGATTGGAATACACGGACGATTGAAAAGGGAAACAAATATGATGGATCAGGTCGAGTTGTGCTGGCGAACACAACGCACAAGCCTTTTGACATCCATGTGTACCATCCATACCGGCAGCCGATTAGTGAGTAACTCGTGAGCTTCGGGCAGTTGCTTTAGGGAACATGATTTGCAGGAACTCATTGACACTTGTTAATGTTTTCTTTGAAACACCTGCTGAGAATTAAGAGGAATTCATTTCCCTACTTATAAATCAAATTTATATTCTGCAGTGTTGGGCTAGAACTCAGGCCCTTGTGCTTGCTAGATGAGCACTCGGCCAATGAGCTGCCTTTAAAGTTCTTAGCTTTTAGACATAGCTAAGGGTGGCCTTGAACTGACGAGTGACCTCCTCCTGACTGAATGGCAGGTATTTCCATAGTTAGTATTTTGGTAGGAGCACTATTGGATTTTACCATGAGTTAAATATCAACTGATTCCATCCCTAAGTACTTGGAAAAATAATCAGCATGCAATTATAGCACCTTTAACGATTATCTCTTAATAGCAAGTAAAATTTAGAAGAAAATTGTAGTCATTATGAAATAGTTATTATATCTCTGCTCATGTCAGCATGTTTTGAGTCACGCAAATGTTATTGTTCCCCTCTTCTGAGAAAATAATGGTGGATAGAAGAGCATACTCTATTCTTTGTGAGTTTTTATTCTGCTTCATGCAATTAAAGTTAATTCATCTTTTAGAAATAATGTGGGAGAGGTTTGAAGTATGCAGATTGGCTTTTTGGGGTCTTCTTTGTTGTAATGTCTTGTTAAAAACATCTGGCAAACTTTTTTTTTTTTTAATTTTGTTATGGCTTGACTATCTCAGTGCCTGGGCACTGTGAAACCTCCTCACAGTCAGCACATTCTCCTCTCCAGCATTCCTGATTTAACACTTAAATATATATTTTATCTTGTTGCCTTGGCTCCTTCTGGGCAGACCCTTTATTTTTGCTCCTTAAGATACTTATGAGCAGCCCTTCTGGGGGCCGCTTTCCTTCTTGTACCTACATTTCTGCCATTATGCCCTCCTGTTCCTTCCTGATGTGGTCAGTCTTATTGGCTGAGATCCTTTCTTTTTCTACGTTTCTTCTCCTGGGAACCTAGAAGTCCCCTCTCCCCATCTCCTCCTTCCCCTTCCCCCTCGATCCAGCATTAGCTGTTGACTCTTTATTGATCAATCAAGAACCAACTAGTGACAGGGACCTTTAGCATTTGGACACACAGATTCCCATTTGGGGGCGGGGGTCAAATCAAGACAAAGCATTAGAGACAGTTCTCAACATTTCATCCTTTCTGTGTAAATAGAAAAAAGGTTCTTCTCTCAGACATAAATTGAGCATAACCATAGAAATTATGTAAATTACAAAGTATGATATACAATTAACGTCCAGTTCATCATATAGTCATTAGATGATGACATCATATAGTCACAGTATCATCATTAGATAAAGCACTCTACCATCTATCCTAACTTAAAGAACGTATAGTATTATACTTGAGTTATGTTCTGATTTTAGCTTGCATTACCATCTGAAAACCATTCTTTCAAATCTATATCATCTCTCTCAGTGCTAAACAAGTTTGATTATGAGACTATAACTAGCCTTCAACCCTGTCAGAAATCTGAGAATGAATTATTATCTGAATATGTAGAAAGCACAAAAACATAGCTTTCAAAACTTAAACAAATAAGAGACAGCTGACTACCTGGACAGTTCCCTAATTTCTTATAATGTTGGAGCATCTGTCTTCAGCCTTCTTGCCTAGAACCATCTGACAGACCTTGAAATGAAGCAGGAACTATGAAGGACTAGTTTGCTCTGTCTTTGCAGAGCTAAACTGTTGACTATCCTGCATTGTGTGTTATGTCCTGGACAGTATTGTCTGTAGATGAATAGGGCAGTTTTTGTCCAGTGGCTACCTTGCCATAACTGGGGCAACTCTATATGGAGGTTTTGATGCTCAGATTCTTCTTTGAAGTAGAATGGGGAAGCTGTCAGGAACAGACATGTCTCATTGTCAAATGATCTTTAATAATGAAGTAACATTAAATGTCACATTCTGTAGATTTCTGATGTTTTTGAAGACTATGTAAAGTATATCTTAACTGTTATACTTTAACTACTCTTAGCCATTTCTATTTGAGTAATATTGAAAATACTTTATTATAATTAAATCATAGCCAGGTGGTGGTGGCACACACCTGTAATCCCAGCACTCTGGAAGGCAGAAGCAGGCAGATTTCTGAGTTCAAGGCCAGCCTGATCTACAGAGTGAGTTTCAGGACAGCCAGCGCTATACAGAGAAACCCTGTTTCGAAAAAACCAAATCCAAAAACACCAAAAAAAAAAAAATCATAATCTAATATAATCATGAGTATACTATCTGGCCCTTAACTTGAGTTACTTAATCATCTAAACAGATTGTAATAGGAGTTAGTAGAAAGACTGGGTCTAAGCCTTGTATTTTTAAAAAAAGTTGCAAAGTTTGTATCAATATAAGAAATTTATATCAATGAAAACCTTAATTCTATATCAATATATATATATATATTCTGTACCAATTTTTTGTCATCCCTACTCAGCAGGAAAAAGTTACAAAGAGTCATCCCAATCTCTTGGGTTTGAGTTTCTGGTTGTGGTTATTTACAAATTAAATAACCACAGATACAGATAGGTTGTCATTTTAAGGGATGTTTGGCATAATTTTGAACAGGAAGGAAATATCTAGGATGGATTACTAAATTTATTCTTGAACAAAGTATTATATATCCATAATCCTACATTAGTAAAAAATCTCTATAATTGATGCAAAATTGAAGTTATAATTTCTAACATCTGACAAACTTAGAAGTAAAGAAAAATGAGAATTATCACCATAATGGTATTCAATATCTCTTTCTGGATGTTAATAGTCTTCATATGGTCTTACTGTAACTTAAGTTAATCTTTGTCTCTAAGGGTCAACAGAAAAACTTAAGACACTGTACAGGCTATCCATGTATGGCTCTGGCATCCAAACTTTTGTTGTCCCAGTCAATCTTTAGGATGAGGGAGACTTCATATATGCGAGAGTGCTGGGAATCACAACTTATATTTGAAAGCTGGCGCAGAATGCAAGCTGTATTATAGTTTACTTTCCCAGGACTTGGAGAAACATCAAAACCACTATCTGTGTAATTTAAACATTGGGATAATGATAAAACTGGCAGCTTTCTTTTAGTTAGGGGATGATAAATTCCGTGTCCAGCTCTGTGTGCTGCTAACTGGTATTGACACTCAAGGCAAATGACAACTAATACACGCTTTCTTTTTCTGTTCTGTAGTGAGCAATCCCTGTGGTAACAACAATGGTGGCTGTTCTCATCTGTGCCTCATCAAAGCAGGAGGGAGAGGATTCACCTGCGAGTGTCCTGATGACTTCCAAACTGTTCATCTTCGGGACAGAACACTTTGCATGCCCATGTGCTCCAGCACTCAGTTCCTGTGTGGCAACAATGAGAAGTGAGACGCCTGCTGCCCTTTTCAAATCGCCTTGCCTCCCCTGGTCATAATTGACTCTAGAGTGTTGGAGAGAGATTTTTGAGAAGAATTATTGCTGTGTAGTTGATAATGGCGTACAAGTCATTCTGTAGCCCATGCTGGCCTGAAACTTACAGCAATCCTCCTGTTTCAGCCTTCTGAATGCTGGAGTATAGGTTTTCACCAACTAAGATTTTGGTAAACTAGTGTGGCTCATTAGTGGGACCAAACTTTCTATCTAGATATTTCTTGAGTAAAAGAAATTTATTAAGCAAAGAGATAATGCATATAATGCACTGCTTATAAAGAAGAAAACTATTTCTGATTTCTAAATTATAAATTGCCATGAAGATTAGGGCCAGGATGCTTTTAACCACATATTGCTCCTTAACTACAATTGCCAAGGGTTCTGTCATTCATTTGAGTCAGCCACTGGGTGAATTCAATCCAGAATTAGGTGGGAACCAGTGGTGCTGCTTTTAGATCCATTTATTTTCTCTCCATAACTGGTGCCATTGTAAATAAACCAGCAATATACATAATATATACATATATATATATACATATATCATATATATTGTATAATATAAATGTATATGTATATGTACAATATCTCTGTGGAAGGATATGGATATATACATAATATATATATGTATATCATATATATTGTATAATATAAATGTATATGTATAATATCTCTGTGGAAGGATATGGAGTCCTCTGGGATAGGAGAGGAGTGGTCTGGCTGAATTCTATTTTTAATTTCAAAACTACCATCCTGGTTATACTAGATTATAGCCCCACCATCATGAATTCAGCCTTCTCTCCCCATCCTTGTCAGTCTTTGTGGATGGTGGGGTTTGGTGGTACCTCCAGGAAGTTTTAACTTGCATTCCCCTGTGCAAATCCCAGGATGTTGCTTATTGGCCTTTTGCTTTTTTTTTTTAACTGTCTGTTCATTTTTAGCCCATTTGTTGAGCTCATTGTGATTTTTGCTTTTTGGGTGTTTGTTGCAGTTCATTATGCATTCTGGATGTTAACCCAACATCTGAAGCAGAGCTGACAAAGACCTTTTCCCTACTCTGTGGACTGTCTGAAGAGGAAATAGCCCTCCTCTTTTCTTTCTATTAGATTTTTGGTCCATGATATGTTCAGTTATGGAGAAGGCTCCATGTGGCTTTACCATATATCTGTTATGTCATAAACAATAATCCTTAGAGCCTCCCAGCATTCCAAGAAATACTCAAATGTCTTCCTTCATTCTGGTAGATGACCATGTACTTTCTAAAAACATAATTCCATTTGTCTCCTCCCAACACCACTTGGGATTCAGCATGTAATTCATTTCTCCATGTAGACATTGCTTGGTCAACGGCCCTCAGTGAGTTTCTACAGACTTTCCTCTCTCTGTGCAGATGTATCCCCATATGGTGGAAATGTGATGGACAGAAAGACTGCTCTGATGGTTCTGATGAACTGACCCAGTGTCCACACCGCTTCTGCCGTCTGGGACAGTTCCAGTGCCGGGACGGCAACTGCACGAGCCCCCAGGCTCTATGCAACGCTCGCCAGGATTGCGCTGATGGCTCTGATGAAGACCGTGTTCTCTGTGGTACATTGGGTTCCTTTCTGCCTTCTTTGCCCATTTCTGTGATTGTTGAATTCTGTAGAATCAACCCAAAATTTCATTCAAAAACTTTGGAGAAAATTTAGGGCCAACCCTGTGTGTATTTTAATAAAGGGTTTGAATTTGAACTTTTAAGGTCAATAATAAGTTATCTAGATGGCTGGTTTTCCTCTATGTGTGGGTTGCAGAATCCTCCTTGAGCTGATGTTGAGAAGGAATCTTTCTCTTTACTTCAAATGAAGGTTGTGCTTTCTCTCTTATTAATACTGTTCCCCAACTACGAACTAAAAAACAGAATGTTAAAAGTAGAAATAATCACAAACTTTGAAAACAATTAAATGATAGAAGGACAGAATTAGAAGGTGTTTAGCATCTGGCCCCCAATTCTGTGTGAAGAAAAGGACGTGAACTCAGAGTCTAATAAAAGCCTATTAGTTATTCTAATTCTCTACGTAGTCATCATTGTTACCAATGACTACACTAGAGTATAAATCCAGTGAAGGGAAGTTAAAATGGCATTGTCTAGACCCTGCCAGTGTGAACTGGGCCCTCCCATCCTTGACGGCCTCTGACTCATAACCAAATGCTCCGTTTGCAGAGCATCACCGGTGTGAGTCCAATGAGTGGCAGTGTGCCAACAAGCGCTGCATCCCAGAGTCCTGGCAGTGTGACTCCGTGGACGACTGCCTGGATAACTCAGATGAGAATCCTTCACACTGTGCCAGTCGGACCTGCCGGCCCGGCCAGTTCAAGTGTAACAACGGTCGCTGCATTCCGCAGAGCTGGAAGTGTGACGTAGACAACGACTGTGGCGACTATTCCGATGAACCCATCCACGAATGCAGTGAGTTCCCTGGGGTGGGCCCGTGCGAAGCCAAGGCCAGTAGATGAGCAGACGAACACACATCCCTCTGCTTCAGTCTAAGAGAAGGGAACATCCTTTCTTGTCTTTTCCTTCAAACTCTATCACTACAAGCTATCACACAGCTGAGTGGTTTATAATTGTAACCAGAGCCTGGCCACACCTCCTGTGCAGGGTCCTGAGTGGTCCAGCCATGCAGAATACCATATAGAACACTCATTTGATCCATTTGAGAAGCACTGAGGTCAGGAAGGTGAGGACTCAGCATTATAGGTCAATAGCGTGATGCCCATGTTTTTCACGTTCATGGTCACATTATCACAGAACCAGCATTTCAACTCAAGGATTTTATTTTAAACTGGGTACATACTCTGTCTTAGTTAGGCTTTGATTGCTGTGAAGAGACACCATAACCACAGCAACCCTCATAAAGGAAAACATTCACCTGGGGATTGCTTACAGTTTCAAGGGTGCATGGCAGCATGCAGGACGTGGTGTTTGAAGTGTCCTACATCTGGATTCTCAGGCAGCAGGAAGAGAGTGACATAGGGCCTGGCTTGAGCTTCTGAAACCTCAGAGCTCACTACCATCACACACTTCCTCTAACAAGGCCACACCTACTTCATCAAGGCCACGCCTCCTAACACTCTTTATGGGCCTTTGGGGGCCATTTTCATTCAAACCACAAATTCCTTCCAGTCTAAAGTACATCACAAACCTAATGAATGGTACTGAGATAACAAGAAAAGTTAGGGTTCTAATGTTGTGCTCGGTGAACAGATCACACATAATGGAGATGCCTGTTGCCAGAGTCTGTTATTGGTTCTGTGGTAATTGTTGATTGCAGGCAGGCACCACGCCCTCTACATCAGCACAGTGAGGACCCTTCTGGTGCTGCTTCCAGCAAGACTGGTACTTCCAGTCTCATTTATTGATTTCTTCCTTTTTTCAGTGACTGCTGCTTACAACTGTGACAACCACACGGAGTTCAGCTGCAAAACTAACTACCGCTGCATCCCGCAGTGGGCAGTGTGTAATGGTTTTGATGACTGCAGGGACAACAGTGACGAGGAAGGCTGCGGTAGGAAGGGCTATGGGGGTGGGGGAGGGGCAAGAGAATGCCAGTGTCAAGCGCTGCTCTCATAAATATAGATGTCCCATCATTGGGGAAACTTAATTCATGTCATCTTAAATGACATCTGGTCCTAAAGCAGATAAGTTAAAGAAGATATCATTAAGACGTTAGGAGCATGTTTAATTTCTTCCAGATGTACAGTCCTTATTCATACATGACATGTCTAAATAGCTTGTCTGATCTCACAGATGGTAGAAGGTACAATATGCCACAAAAGAGGTATTTCCAAATCAGGATGTATTATTTCATAACCATAATATTCTAAGTGTCTTTGTGACTTTTCTAATTATCTAGTAGTCACTCCTAGCAACATAATTTTTTTATTAGACAAAAGAACAAATTTAATGGAAATTGTCAAAATCAGGTATATACTGTCTCTTGAAACCAAAGCATCTAAATGTATATAGTTTAGAGGGAAAAAAAGAGGCAATGGGCTACCTTAATAACACTGGGTCTAAAAATTAAAGGTGGTGCAATAGAATGTTCTATTGACTCCATTTTAAGTCTCTGACAATGTTTTAGCATCTTGTTGTCAATTAAAAACTCGATATTATATTTACTTTTAGATTAGTTTCTATAAAATGTAATAATGGCCAGACACATGCCTTTCTTTAATTTCTGAGGCATTGGCATGTAAGGCAGCTAAGAGATACCCTTCCTCCCTCAAGGTAATAAATTTACTTTCAAGATAGAGGATAGGTTAGGGTTAGCTAACAGGGGGCAGCCCTATTCTGGATGCTTCAAGAATATGAAAACATAATTCTCAGCCTACATCACAATGAAGCCACAGCCTTAGCTTATGAAGTCTTGAACATGATTGTGCTTTGTAGAATCGGTGCCTTGTCATCCTTCTGGGGATTTCCGGTGTAGAAATCACCACTGCATCCCTCTCCGCTGGAAGTGCGATGGCATTGACGACTGTGGAGATAACTCAGATGAGGAAAACTGTGGTGAGTGACCCCATGAGCCGCAGGGGATGGGATGTCTGTCTATATAATTCATCCACTCCTCAGAGGGTAGGATGTCAGTTCGTTGGGCCATTTTCTCTGGGCTATAGAAGTGTATATTTTCCTTCTGAAATGCTAATCAGTCAAGCTTTGGGAGAAGGTATCTGTGAAGGGATTATTTGATCAAGTCTACTTTGGTCTGTTTTACACACACACACACACACACACACACACACACACAGGTGACTGTCTTGGTAGCAGGTGTAATGACAGCAATAGGACATGATTCCGAGGGAAGGAAGCCAGAGCTCTAGATCACGCCAAACTCAGTATTCAGTTTTGAATGAGAAGGTGTGTTTGGAAAATAAGCCCCAGTTATCATTTATTGTCATTATCTCATGATATATTTTGTTTCAAGTTTCTTTTTAATTATATCCTTTTCAGCTTTAGCTATGTTTTAGAAGTCCTCAGCCTTGGCCAGAGGCAATCAGGAGAATTAGGGTCTTGATTACACCTGGCAGTGTCAACCTGCTAAGACTTGTTACACAAAAGCATGGTCTAGGAGGTACTTCTCAGCCCTGTGGGAATCAGAAAGAGGAAAGTCACACAGTCAAGAGCTCCTTGGATCATAGTGTGAGTTTAAGGCCAGCCTGAGAAACTTAGTGAGACCATATATTCACATGATGTCTGTATGTGTGTATATGTGTGTGTGTACATATATGTATGTATATGTGTATTATTTATATGTGAATTATGTATATGTGCATATATATCTCTATCTATCTATCTATCTATCTATCTATCTATCTATCTATCTATCAAGAATGTAACTCAGTGTTAAAACACTTGTCCCTCATGGGTGATGTCCTAGGTTCCATCCCTACTACTATTACATGAGCAAAAAAATAATAAATTTAGTTCATATTAAATACTGTCATTGGTTAGCTAGAGTTTTGCAAAACTTCTTAAAGGTCATTATGGACTTGAAATTGAGGCATAAGATTGTTTGTTTGTTTGTCTTTTTTTTTTTTTTTGAGACAAAGTCTTACTATGAGGCTCTGGCTGTCTTCTAACTCAGTATGTAGAACAGGCTAGCCTCCGCTTCTCAAGTATTGGGATAAAAGGCTGTGCAACCATGTCCAACGAGGCATAGGATTTTGTTTTAGAATGACTGGATTATAGGAAAGAATTGGGTACCCAAGGGCCCAGGCCAGCTCCCCAGGTGGGATTCCCAGTGTACACTGATGGCCAGGTGCCTCTCCTTTTCAGTTCCCCGGGCGTGCACAGAGAGCGAGTTCCGTTGTGCTGACCAGCAATGTATCCCCTCTCGATGGGTCTGTGACCAAGAAAATGACTGTGGAGACAACTCGGATGAAAGGGACTGTGGTAACTATCAGGGCACACAGAATCTTTCACCGTCACCCTGTGGGGACTTTGTAAACCAGTGTTGTTAAGTTCTTTAGCGTGCTATGACATACAATTTTTGTACTGTTAAAGTTCCACTTAACATGGTATCTTCTGCATTTTCCATTCTTTATGTTTAACTAACAATAGTCTTATCATAGTGATAGGAAGATAAGAAGGGTACCTGTGACTCTAGGGTAGAGCACAGAGCATTGGGACAGACCCTCTAAATACTGATTAAATGGTGGGTATGGGTGATGTCATATAACCTTGAAATTATTATTTCTGAGGAGGAATTTAAGAGCTGAGGTTGCCCAACAGGGAGATAGGAGTTTTCATCTCCATATGCTAAATGGAGAAATTGAATTTTGAGTTTGTCTATTTTACCGTCTGTAGTGAGAGTTCACTGTGAGTCAGCCATGTGGTATGGGTAGGAAAGGAGCAAGGCTCTGCACTCCGTGAGCCCAGTTCCATGAACTCTTCTGAGATTTATAATCCTTTCTCTTCAGAGATGAAGACCTGCCACCCTGAACACTTTCAGTGTACGAGTGGACACTGTGTGCCCAAGGCGTTGGCATGCGATGGGAGAGCAGACTGTCTGGACGCTTCTGATGAGTCCGCGTGTCGTAAGTACCTGCTCACTTGAGCTTCTGTGTGTCTCAGTGCATGGGTAGGGCAATTTAGACACAACCCACCTCTTAGTTTAAAAGCATAAGTATGTTCTCTTCAGCCTTCTCATGATGTTCAGTTTGCCTGAGTCATTATTTCCCAGTGGACTTGGGAAGCCTAGTCGCTTGCAGTGGCCACTCAGTAGTTATTTACAATAGACTGTTGATGATGCAGTTGCCACTGAAATTCAGAGAGTCATTCAAAGATGACAGGGAAAGACAGTTTCCATACATGGGGCAAGTGATATTTGGTTAGAGAGCCACGGTATATTGTTTCCTCTGGAATGATTTGTGTCATTGAAAACTGTCTTCAGAGAACTGTCTTATCCTTAAGACATAAACACCCCCTGCCACCTTTGGTTTTCCAAGACCGGGTACTTGTGTGTTACTGTGACTGTCCTGGAACTCTTCAACCAGGTTGGACTCAAACTCACAGAGATCTACCTGCCTCTGTCTCCTGAGTGCTAGTATTAAGTGTGTGCCACTACACCCAGCCAAAGAGATCCCTTTTTAATCTCAAGATAAGCCACAGCAATAGGGTGATGAATAATAAGGAGTCGCAATAGCAGGTGTCGAGGGAGACCTAACTTCAGGTTACAGATGGTTGGAAGCTTCTGTGTCCATGCTAGGAACGGAACCTGGAAGAGCAGCAAGAACTCTTAATCTCTAAGCCATCTCTCCAGCTTCAAATAACCACTTTTTAAAATCCCCAGAGCTCTTTGGATTTGTCCCTGGTTAAGAACTACTGATTTTCATGAAGCGAATAAAATCGACTGTGTCTGTCTCATTAATGTTTTGTGTGCTCCCCTCCTTACCAACAGCTACTCGCTTTCCCAACGGCACCTACTGCCCAGCTGCCATGTTCGAGTGTAAAAACCACGTGTGCATCCAGTCATTTTGGATATGTGATGGGGAGAACGACTGTGTCGACGGTTCTGATGAGGAGATTCATCTGTGCTGTAAGAGGGCGGGGGAGGGGCTGAACGGACATCGCCCTGCTTGGCTACATCATATCAATTGCTATGCGGCGTGCGGGTGTGGAGGGCGGATGTGTAATTTTGAGACGTGACTGATGAGCAATCCTGGTGACTTCATTTAGTCTTCTTGCTTCAGTTCTCCAGCTGGAGCCTGAGGAAGTTAGGTTAACAGCCAAGATTTGAACCATGTAGGCTGCAGCAAACATGAAAACCGGAAGCACACACATATATAGGAGCACAGATCCTGAGGTTAAAGTGTAGGGAGGAGGAGGACTAGAAGGAGGAGGGGGAGGAGGAGGAGTAGTAAATTGTAGCTCTCCTGTTACATCCTTGTACCCTCTCCTTGGTCCCTTGGTAGAAAACCTGAAGACTTGATTCTTGAAACCACTCCCCTTTATGTAATAATTCAAGGCCATTATATATACTTTTAAGAAAAAAATGAGTGGCCTGTTTGTGGACTGGACAAGCCAGAATCATACCACATGTTCTGGCTTGGTTTAAACCTACTGGTGGCCGGGCGGTGGTGGCGCAAGCCTTTAATCCCAGCACTTGGGAGGCAGAGGCAGGCAGATTTCTGATTTCGAGGCCAGCCTGCTCTACAGAGTGAGTTTCAGGACAGCCAGGGCTACACAGAGAAACCCTGTCTGGAAACAAACAAACGAACAAACAAACAAATAAAATGCCCCTAAAAACTCCAAAACAAAACAAAACAAACAAACAAAAAAACCCCAAAACCTACTGGGGCAAAATCTGTAAGGATGAAGCTTTTTTGTTAAATAAGATTAAAAAAGACTATTGTATGGGTGTTTTGCCTGCAAGTATGTCTGTAGAGCACACTGTACAGTGCCAACCGAGGGTAGAAGAGGGCATCGGATCTCCTGGAACTGGAGTTACAGATGGTTGTAAGTTCCCGTGTAGATGTTAGAAATGGGGCCCTGGTGATCTGGAAGAGCACAAGTACTCTCAATCTCCAAATCATCTGTCCGGCTCCCCATAACCACGTTTTAAAAGCTCCAGGGCGTTTTGGATTTGTCCTGGTTAACAACTATTGATTTTCACAAAGTGAATGAAACTGCAGTTGTTTTGTGTCACTGTTCAGAAGCTAGTGTAGTAATTCTCACAGTGTCCCCCTGGGGCTGTGCACAGTGAGAGAAAATGTGAGAAATGCAAATTTGCAGGCTTGGCTAGGCTCAGGTGGCCCAGGCACCTGTTCAGGAAGAAACCTTCCAAGCAATCCAGAGACCCAGAGGAGAGTTGTTAGTTTCAGAAGGGACCCAGGATCATTTCTGTCTGACATCTTCTGATGGCTCGAGTGAAGTGGCTGTAAGTCAATAATGCTTCCAAAGCCCCGTCACTTTCCTTCTCTTCCTGCACCGGCCTACTCATTCTCTGTGCAGAGGTGCGATTACTGGGAGTGATGTCAGAGCTCCTCCCTCAGTGACTGCTGTGTTTTCACAATGGCTTTCCAGGACTGTCGGGCCTCATCTTTGCTGTTAACAATTACCTCTTCTTCCTAGTTTGTTTTTAACTTTGTGACACAAAATTTCAGAAGCACTTAGGAAGTTATTTCTATCTGTAAGGCAAAATTGTCATAGTGAATAAAAATTAAATGTTAGAGAGGCGAGGACACACACACATACACACACACACACACACACACCATTCCCCATACTCACACAAATGTTCCATGTTCTTTCCTAATGTCCATACCAGCCTTTCACAGCAAATAATTCAAATAGTAGTTTCCCTAACAGAATCGGCCCTGGGGGTCTGTCCACTCCTTTCCTCTGAAGGAAAAGCCTCATTACAAGGGTCATCTTTTGGTCTCCATCTTTGGTGGACAGTCAGAAAACCAAATAACCCAAGTCCTCCATTCAGAAGAACAACACAGATTTGTGCGTCGGTCACTGAATTATGTGCATGGGTGCCTCGCTTTTCTTTTTTGTTGCTGTGGCAAAAGAGCAGCTTAAAGAGGACAGGTTCAGGCTTCAGTCCGTGGTGGCAGGGGAGTCACAGCAGCAAGAGCTTGAAGTAATTGGTCATGTTATTCCTGGAGCCGGAAGAAGAGAGCAATGGGTGTGCGCACGCCAGTGCTTGGCTTACGTTCCCACTTACACAACACATTGACACTAACCATCACAGGAGTTCACTGACATGTTGGTCTGTGCAGAGAGGACTGTGTCTCAAGAACCTGGGTGTGACCCTTCTGTTCTTCCCAGCTGCCTACATAGCTGCTAGACAGGGTGAAATAAAGTAGATATTTAATGACCACAGTCACAAGGGAAAAACTGTGGTCTCCTGACTGCCAGGATAAGGGCTCCTGTATTGTCATGATGACTTTTCCAACTTCATGACTGACCACATATGTCCCCCTTGTTCTGTGTCCTAGACACAGAGATCTTTATATAGCTTCAAACCTACCATCTTCTTTCCTGATTCATCTCTTTCTCTTGTAAATCCTTTTCTGACCTGCCTCACTGTGTTTTATACACACACACACACACACACACACACACACACACATATTCCCTAGGAGGGGCTTCTTGTGTAATTGATTCTTCTGTATGTAAAGTCTGTCCCTGTTAGACCCAAGTTCCATGAGAATAAGGACTGTCTCTCTTGTACCTCCTTATATCTAGGATAGGTAGCACTTCTGAACGTGCTGTAACGTGTATCTGAGATTCAGAATGTGTTTGTTGATTAATCGAATGAGGAAGTGAATGAATGGATGAATGATGAGTGAATGAAGTGGGCCCAGCACTGGGAGAGCCTGGAGGTTTTAGACGTCGTCACTTCTACTTTTAACTTGCAGCTTTGTTTTTTGTTTTTTTTTTCATTTTCCAGTCACTGTTCCGTGTGAATCACCACACCGTTTTCGGTGTGACAACAGTCGGTGTATTTATGGCCACCAGCTGTGCAATGGCCTGGATGACTGTGGAGATGGAAGCGATGAGAAAGAGGAACACTGTAAGCAGAATGGGAAAAGGAGAGGGCAGAATCCAGGGTCCTTGGCGGTTTGTGAGATGTTCCTCCGGGGTTTCCGATGGCCCGGGGTAGGCTTGCTTTGTGCCTGTAGTGGTGGATCACAGACAGTGTGAACGTGTACATTGCTCCCATGTCAGCCCACCCCATCTTTCCTACCTCACCCGAGAAAGATGTTGACAACCCCTTACATTTTAATCTTTCCTTAAGCACTTAAATAAGCTGCTTTCGTGTTTCTTGTAAAAGAAACATGAGAGAAAAGATTGATCGGGTCACGCTCCACAAAGTCAAGGACGAAGACTCCATAACCTACAGTTGCTAATTGCTAATTTGGCATGTGAACGTATATTTCTTCTCATGCTTGGCTGAGAAGATCATGTTAAGTTACGGTGCCACCATGTTAACATAGCTAACCCGCTATCCTTCCTGGATATGGAAATCCATTTTGCAGAGGAGAAAAATGAAGTGTTATCTTTGAAAAGTTTATTATTTTACTATTTTTGTGTTTGGGTGTCTTGCCTGCATGTATGTCTGCATCTCATGCGTACCTGGTGCCCAACCCAAGGCCAGAAGAGGGTATCTGATCACCTAGAACTGGAGTTATAGATGCTTGTGAGCTGCTTTGTGGGTGCAGAGAATTGATTTCAGGTTCTCAAGGAGAGCATCTCGTGCTCCTAACCACTGATCCATCTTTCCTTCCTTAGCAGATTAGTTTAAGAGAGAAACTGGCTGTATTTCACATTTAAGTATTAGAAATAGTTATACTTTAGTTTGTACTCTCTCTATTGAGAGAGCTGACAGGTCTTTTGCCAATTTAGTTTGCTTAGGAAGAAACCAGTGAGCAGATGGGAATGAGTAGCTAGTTTTAATTATGTTTCCTGTCCCCAATAAAAACATGATAGACATTTTATTTCATTCTACTTGGAATGAATAAATTAGACTCTTTGCAATCACCAGTAACAGTTCTGGAATACCACTGGGCTAGGATGACACACTGACCTGAGAAAAACCTGAGTTTTATTGGAGCCAATACTTAACAGCACCTTGTTACTTTCTAAGGCATGGAGATACCAGACAATAAATGGTATATTCAGCCCATGTGGATATTGTGAAGGCCCCACTTGGATCAGAAGGGATTTGGGTAGATCAGGATGTCTCTCTTCGAGGAGCACATATTCCTCTTGTGCTTCCTAGACTCTGGCCCTCCTCTTTAGCCCTATTTGTTTGGAAAGGCCTTTCCTGTCTTTGTGATGTGCTATGCAGACTGTGCCCTCCTTAGCCGATGTGCAGATGTCTAATGCCACTTAGGTTGGAGCCCAAGACTCCTTTCAAGAAAGGAAATATTTTGATTAATGATGCTCAGTAAACACAATGTACTTAGTGTATCTTAACCTCTGTAGACTATAAATGCATCAAGATCATTACTTTAAAGAGAATAGTATTTAATATGATGAAACCAGTTGTTCAGTGTTCTGCTGATACTAAAGCTATGATGGTCTAAAGGAACTGTATAGGTAGAGTAGTACATCCACTTCTAAGAGTGATTTATTTTATATATGTGACTACACTGTTGCCTTCTTCAGACACACCAGAAGAGGGCATCAGATCCCATTACAAATGGTTGTGAGCCACCATGCGGTTTCTGGGAATTGAACTCACAACCTCTAGAAGAGCAGTCAGTGCTCTTAACCACTGAGCCATCTCTCCAGCCCCTTTCCTTGTCTATTTGATGTCATTGTTCTGGATTCATTCTTCTCACTGTCAAATAAATATCACACATAGAAAATCGTATACAGGTTATAATCCTCCTGAATCATATTTTAATTCACACTTAAATTTCATGCTGAAACAAAGAGTTGCGGTCTTGGCATATTCAGCCTCACACTTCTCTCAGGAACCTAGAAGGAATTTGAACGGTTTGCCTCTACTCAGTTCTAAAGTAGAGAACCTCACTGAACAGTGTTCCTCTGAGAAAGCTCTTTTCTCTGTCACCTTTCTTGTTTTCTCACACACCTTTGTAGCAGGTCACAGTTACTTCCACCATTAGGAGGAAAAAAAAAAGGACATTTTGTCGAGCCTTGGTACCACTTGCCCTGTGCATCCTAGAATCTTTTAATCTACATTTTTTTTCCTACTTGGGGCTCCCATGTGGTCAGCTTGTCCCATACTGAGAGGGTTTTGCTCTTATTTTCTTGTATTTCTGTTAATATAACAACCATTTCTTCACTGACCTTCTCTCTTAAACACCTTTGCTGAGTGAGGGAGGCTGGGCACACTAACACACTCTTTTCTAACCCCTTCCCTAGAATATCAAGTGTCATAAGCACATGATCTGCCTTCCTTCTTCACCACCGCTTTGCCGTTGTATATAACCTTGATCTCCTGACTGCTGAGCTGGGGCCAAATATTTTCAGTTTTTGATTCGGAAAGATCCTGCTTCTCTCATCACTCTGTATTACTTGGAGTAATTGATTTTGCAGACACCAACAAGTCTCTGAGTCTTTAACAAAACAAAGAGTTCTTTCTTTTCTGTATAAAGGACCGTATGGCTTACCCAGCATCCATGTGGGCGCTAGCCACCGGACATACCTGACCACCAAGGTTACAACCCCAGCGTAGGACACGGTGTCAAGGCACATGGGCTTTGAATTGCTTTAGGCCAAGGGTAACACCTGCCACTTCCAATTCACAGCCCAATGGCTGGAACTAATCATATGGTCTTTCTCAACCTAGCTACAAGAGAGCCGGGGAAAAGTGGGGAAACATGTATTTATCTGTGAATTGGACAAGTGAAGCATTCCATTTCAACGAAGGAAAGTTTTGACTACCTTGTTCTTAAATTGCAGGTAGAAAGCCAACGCACAAACCCTGCACAGACACGGAATACAAGTGTGGCAATGGGAACTGTGTTTCGCAGCACTACGTGTGCGATAACGTGGATGACTGTGGAGACCTTTCTGATGAGACCGGTTGCAGTAAGTGAACACTTAGTTTTATATTTCACTATGGTAAAACAGCCAGACAGGCTCTCAGTGGCCCAGAGGAGCCTCAAACACTCTGTAGTCAAGTTCAGATTCTCCTGCCTCAACCGCCAAGTGCTAGCATTAGAGCTGTGTACCGGCATGTGTGGCTCTTTCTTTTAAGTAGAAGAAAGACTTTGGGTTGGAAGCAATGAGCATAATCAAGGGGTGGATTGGTTCATTTGGAACTGTTGAGGCCATAGTAGGTCCCTTTGACATCCTTTCATAGCTCATATGCACACTGTCTAATTGTTACTGCCACACTGGGTGACTGGGATTGTCTACCTCTATAGTGATGCTCAAGAAGTTTAAGTCACTTGATGAGGAGCAAAGAGAGTAACAGAAGCAGAAATTAAGCTTCCACAGAACTCCAGGAAAGGAGAGTGGACTCCAGTGCCCTCAGGCACCTGTGGTGTTATTTTTGACAGTCTGACCTCTTTCTTTCCTTTCTTTCTTTCTTTCTTTCTTTCTTTCTTTCTTTCTTTCTTTCTTTCTTTCTTTCTTTCTTTCTTTCTTTCTTTCTTTTGATTTGTTTTTTCAAGACAGGGTTTCTCTGTATAGCCCTGGTTGTCCTGGAACTCACTCTGTAGACCAGGCTGGCCTCGAACTTGGAAATCCGCCTGCCTCTGCCTCCCAGAGTGCTGGGATTACAGGTGTGCGCCACCACCGCCTGGCTAGTCTGACCTCTTTCAATCATTCAATCAACTAGCTAGTTACCCATGCATTTCATACTGTATGTACCTCTGAGAGTACAGTTGCATGGTGTGGTTCTTTCCTTTCATCTTTCCATAGGCTCCAGACGTGGCACTCAGGCCGTCCCAGTGGCCTCTGAGGGAGCTCTTTAAACGCTGAGAGCCTGTAACTGGTCATGTTATTTAGGTCCATGTATTTTCAACTTCTTGGGTAATACATGATACCCTCCTGCATTGCCTCCACCCTAGGCACCCAGAAGACTTTTTTGTTAGTTACTAACTGACCACACTGAGTTGGCTTGCCACTAACCTCATTCCTTCAGAGGGACTTGGACTGTTTGTCAAAACAAAGTGACTTGATTACATTTTTGATAGAATTTGGGAAGCCAGGTGGCAGACTTTGACACAGAGACTGGTATGTAAACAGCTTCAGGAGGTTAGTGAATTTCCAAGTTTGATTTGGGACAAATGAGGCTTTCTCTTGTTGCCTGTGCCTCTGTTTAGGGCCACACTTTCTATTCAAGTGGAATTTCACAGAAAGTTGGTTTAGTTAAAGGAAATAAGCAATTTACTTTTTAGATGTGATATGGAATTCAGATATGGGCTTGTCATTTGACACAGTTATAGAAATCTTTTTTCTTCCTCTTTTTCATTTTATTTCAAAAACAGGGTTTCACTATGTAGCCCTGGCTATCCTGGAACTCATGAAGTAGACCATAGCGTCTTTGAACTCCTAGAGATCCACCTGTCTCTCCTTCCCACATACTGGGATTAAAGGCATGCTCCACTAGGTGTAGAAATATTTATAATGGCAGTGCTCAGGTCCCCCAGGCCCGTTACCTTTTTTTGTCTTCTTTCCTCTTGGTCCTTCACTACCTCCCTATCTCTTCCTTCCATTCTGCATCACTGTTGTAATTGAGATAGGATTTTTTAAAAAATGAAGATGTGCATCATGATGTTCTGAAACACAGAGCGAAATCATTGCTTATGCATCATGTGCACGTGACACATGCATCCCCTGAGGGTGATGCTCAGAGCACCCAAACCCTGCTCAGTCACTACATTTTCAGTCACGGGAAGGCATGCACATTTTTATAGCACCATTCAATTATAAAGGAAGTAAGCTGAAGTTAGGCTGCAGATAAAATTTCTGTGATCATAAAGGTAGAGTAACTTGCTAAAGTAACTTGCTATTTCTGTGATGTTTCTATTCCTTTTTTTTTTTAATAAACTGGAAGCTAGAGAGACTGTCTTATAAACAGAGAATCATATGCTTATGTTTGTAGAGGCTGGTTGCTAGGCAACTGCTCTGACATGAAGCTGCACGCCCAGCCTTAATGCCACTGGGTGGATTGAGGTGATGGCAAGATGTTCCTGGTCTTCGAGTGAAAGAAGGTGTATGGAAATCTTCCATTCCAAATGCTGCTTTAGTTCTGCTCTTGTTAAGGTCTCTTACTCTGAATGAATAATGATTCAGTCAAGGGAGAGCTTTCTGCATTCCAGACCTCTTAATTACAGATGGACTTTAGAGCTGAGAGAGGGCCACAAAATCAGGTGGTAGACTTATCAGAATAGTTCACTGTAGAAAGACTATGGCATTGGAAAGAGAATCACAAGCTTGCCAATATATGAAAAATTTCCTAGAGATACCCAAAATACTGAAACTGTCTCAAGAAGAATTAGAAAACCTGGGAAGGTTTCTTTATTGTGGAATAGATAGTTATTGGCTGCTCAGACTTCTAAGCTTTTGTGGCTGTAATTTTCAGGCAGTGGCCAACTGAGTGGCAGTCTCCTACTCTTGAAACTCGATGTTTTTAGTCTATCCTAAATATGTAAATGATTACCTTCATTCCGCCATAAGAAATAGAAGTCTCCTTTGATCTGTACCAGGAGACTACATATTTCCTTTCGCTGAAATAATTATAAGCCTGTGACCAAAACACACCTCACTGGAAAGGTAGACAAGGCTTGACTCCTGGGGCAAACACTGCTCACCACTCCCTTATCTAGCCTCAGCCTCTTCAGCTCCTTGGCACGACCTAAGTTTGGGAGTAGTTGACAGAGGATGAAAGAAAGCTGACAATGGCAGGAATTGGTGACTTGGAGAGATTGCCAGGGACAAGATCACCAGGTAAGGAAGAGAAAAGACGCCAAGCTGTGAGGAATCTATCCTAGATAATCTAGACCCAGAAATTAGGGATGCACTCACTAATAAGTGGATATTAACCTAGAAAACTGGAATACCCAAAACATAATCCACACATCAAATGAGGTACAAGAAGAACGGAGGAGTGGCCCCCTTGTTCTGGAAAGACTCAGTGAAGCAGTATAGAGCAAAATCAGAGCAGGGAAGTGGGAAGGGTTGGGTGGGAAAACAGGGGGAGGGAAGGGGATTGATGGGACTTTCGGGGAGTGGAGGTCCAGAAAAGGGGAAATCATTTGAAATGTAAATAAATATATCAATAAATTAAAAAAAAAAAGAATAGCCGTTTAGCAGGTTCCAACACAAACAAACTGTTAGTCATCTTTTGCTTTGTTATAAAGGTGATAAAGTCTAGAGATGTTAATAAGTAGAGGCTGGGTGTAGCTCTGTATTCATGTTGTAGAGTTACATGCATGTTTAGCATGTGCACAGGCCTAAGGTTGAAGGCTCAAGGTTCAATCCCCAGTAGCAGAAGAAAAGAATTTATCTGAATCCTATAACCAAGAAAGGTTTACTCTTTTTTTTGTACATTAATTCCTACATTTAATACACTATCTTTTAAACAATGTTACAATCTCTTTTCCATTTGTTTTTAGATATTTCCCATAGCAGAGTATCATTTGAAGCTTGGATCTTCCTAACAACCCATAATATAAATAATCAAAACTCATCATTTCTGAGATATATGCTTCCTTTTATATTTTAATGTGTCTCAAAATGAAGCACATTTTACAAATTATAAGATGTCATAGTGCAAGTTATCATTTTCTGTATCACTAATGGTGGTAACTTAGTGATTTAAGATAGTACAGTATTTCTTATTTCTGCCTTACTGTTGAAAATATAATTACACTCTTTTTTAAAAACCTATCAGTGCTATAATCCTCAAACACAAATCTTAATGCATACTTTTATCCCTCCTTAGGGGAAACTCATTAATAGAGTAACAGTAAAAAGATATGAATGTTATTTTTATTGATAATTTTTTGTGTTGCTGGTAATGGGGCTCGGGGCCTTCTGTATGCTGGGTAAATTCTCTATCACTAACCTACAATGGCAACCAATTTAAGGCTTTATATATGAACTAGACAAATTCCTAGACAGACACAAACACTAAACTGTATCAAAAAATATGAAAGGAAGCCTAAATAAACTTATTTAGGAATGTGTAGTTGTTGAGAATTCAGAGTTAGTCTTTGTTATTAGGATTTTATGTATGTAAAGAGTGTAATATGACTGCATATCACTATGCCTTGATAAATACCCTTTCAATGAATTGGTTAATACTTGGCAAAATTAGAATCTTATAACTGTAATTTTGTTCTAACCTGTCTCTGTCTCCCTCCCCCCCCTCTCTCTCTCTCTCTCTCACACACACACACACACAGTTTGTGTGTATGTATAAAGTACAGGTACTATCTATCTACCTAATTGTATAAGATGAATGAACAAGAACATGCAATGTTAGCTGTGGAATCTCTGGTCTCATAATTTCTGACTCTGGTGTTGGACACTCTACGGTGAGCCTGGTAGTGATGTGTATGGTGGGAAATGGTCCCAAGGACCATAGCACATTAGTGGAGATAACATCCAGGCCTTTTACAGGACAAAGATCCCTCTGACTTCAGGGCTTCTGGAAAAGGGTCATCTGAAGGTTCTGTGTAATTGGTCACATGTCTGTGTGCTTGTGGCTGACCTGGCTTATACCCTTCACTTCTAATGCTGAGATTTTGTTTTCCAGATCTAGGAGAGAATAGAACATGTGCTGAAAACTTATGTGAACAGAACTGTACCCAGTTAAGCAGTGGAGGATTTATCTGCTCCTGCCGACGTGGGTTCAAACCTAGTACTTTGGACAAAAATTCCTGTCAAGGTAGAACATTTTTCCTTCCATTGTTGTTTAGAGAACTTTACATTTTTTAGGTTCTCCACCTACTGCCTTTTAATTAAGCCACTGTGTCTTTTCCTTAATGGGTTGACCTGGTACTGTCACTCTGGCACACAGTGTCACTCTGGCACACAGTGTCAGTGATGGAAGTTTTGGTGGTAATGGCTGCTTATGTACTTACTATACTAGTCTGTAAAATAAAACCACCAGAAATCAAAATGTCTTCATCACAAGTCAAAACCCGTGTATTCATTACATACCTACTTAGGCAAGGCATGAATAAATTCTGTGGCATGGGCTCAGAAGATGACTCATCAAGGTGAGAGGTGACTGCGATTTTAGGTATCTTTTATCATGCAAATTACTGTGTCATATTCTAATGTCATATTCTATGTCATATTCTAATACATTCTTGACACTACTAGGGACTGAACCTAGCAATCTACCACAAAGCTATGGCTCCAACCCTTCAGAGATGATTTCAAGAATTCTTTTGGTTCCTGGAGCAGATCAGTTGTTGCACCCAATTGGTGGCTCTTCTTGAAGCTGTTTAGTTATCAGAAGAGAAGCAATGCCAAATATCAACCATACAGATGTTTTTAACAAGGAAACATTTGCCTTATTGTTGCACGAAGTCATGCAGCTTTAGTTAAAATAACCCTCTGTCCACTGTTGACCAGCTTAGGGTTCAGTAGAGTCCATTAAAAATATCTTTTTATTGTGGAATATCTTTAATATATTTTGGTCTCATGTATACTCTTGATTCTCATTTCTTGGGAAGAATATGGGACAGAATATGCATTGCATTCTTGGCTTCTATTTTGCCTGCAGACATCAATGAATGTGAAGAGTTTGGCATCTGCCCCCAGAGCTGTCGAAACAGCAAAGGAAGTTATGAATGTTTCTGTGTCGATGGCTTCAAGTCTATGAGTACCCATTATGGAGAACGGTGTGCAGCTGATGGTACGAAGGGTGCCTGCTTGGAGCACGTCACCTCTGGGGGACATCAGTACTGACATACCAGAATATTTATTTCCACGTTTCATACTTTCAGCTACTTCTTTCTTAATACCTATTCTTCTTTCTCCTCTTCTGCTAGCTTGAAACTATAGCCCCCTAACAAATTGTAAGCCAGATATCAGGTATTATTCTGAATTTGGCCTCTTCTATACCTGGACAGAAACTTCTAAAAGGGAGCAGATGTTAGGAGACACAAACAATAGCTTATAGCAGGATATAACAAATCGATGAAGCCTTAGCTTTCAGTCCAGTGGGACCCAAGATGTGCAGTCCCATAATGCAAGGCGAGCCCAAACACATAAAATGGGCGCAAATCCAGGAGTGTTTCTTTGTTATTTTTTATGAATTGTTGGTCACAGAAAAAGATGATACATTCAGAACATCATATCATTAGGTTTACATTTTAGGCAAATGCCTATATCTAAGAACCCAGCTAAGTAAAAAGCAGAATAAATAGTAGGTGGAAATGACAAGAAGAGAAAACCTATAGTCAGAAACATTATGCTCCAAATTGCAATGATCTGCTCTAAATCAACATTTCCTAGTAAAGAAGTTTATGGCCTTATTTGGGATTTGAAATTGGTGCTAGACTTTAAGAATGAGTTAGTGTCCAAAGGTTCTAGCCAACACATAGCATAAACTGGGTGTTTAAGGTGCATGTTTTTCAAGCAAATCTAGGTGTTTTCGCTTCCAAACAGCTTTCGAGTGAACACAAACTGGAGTGAATTCATTTGAACAGCTGGTCCTGCAATTAAGGAGCAAATTTTAAAAAAGGTTTAAATCTTTTAACTAAGGGGATAACTGAAATAAATTAGAATATTCATCTAAAACATAATGTCAAGCCTGAGGCAATACGTGAAATGAACTTTTAAAAGTCACTTAAATTACATTTGATTGACATTTTGCAAGTAAATTAAAAAATTTAAATTCTAGAGAAGTATTTTGGGATGAGTCACCATTGAAAGAGCTACTTTAAGTTAAAAAAAAAAAAAAACAGCCTAAAAATTCAAGAACAAGCTGGCTTGTTCTCATTAGCTAACGGTTACATCAGGCTGTGGAGGTGATTATCTGTTAAGACAATCACAAAACCTGTCAGTCAGGAGCAAGGGCAGGTAGCTCCCTGGGATGCTCTCAGCAGGGCCTTGAAAACTTATTTCTTCAGCGAGACTCCATGTCTACATTCTTATCAGTGGATGAGGGAAAGACTTGTGGTAAAAATGGGCATTCTTTGTAGTGGTCTGATCTAAACTCCCATTGGGGACAAGTAAATAAATTAATTTAAAAACAAAAACAAAAAAAACCTGGATTTTGACTCCAAGGGCAGCCAGCTGTGAGGGTCAGATTCCTCTAACTCTTCCCTCTCCCCTCATTCTCATCCCCTACCCACAAGGGAAATACCTATAGAGCATTGAATACCTGCTTTACTTCTTGAACATTCCAGTGGCATTCAGAGAGACAAAGCAGCCCTCTGTCTGTTTACAGGAAGCCCTCCTCTCTTGCTCCTGCCTGAAAATGTCCGGATCCGGAAGTACAATATCTCGTCTGAGAAGTTCTCAGAGTATCTGGAGGAGGAGGAGCATATCCAAACGATTGACTACGCCTGGGATCCCGAGGGCATAGGCCTCAGTGAGTGAGACTGGCGTGCTGGCCATTGTGTTGGTTTTCTTGATTCTTAGATGGTGAATTTGTGGGGATTTCCATTTTGTGTCGGTGGAGTTTTGTTGCCTAAATGGAAGTGGAGGCTCCTGTCCAGTACATCCCCAGATTTTCACAGAGGACTTGGGTCCCTGTCAGATTCTCTTGATTTCCCACTAAAAACTTTTCTTCACCTCTCTTTGTATTTTAAACCCCTTGTCTCTGCACACACAGTTACCCTTCCTTTCTGCCATAGCATTGGGGCAGATTTCTGAGCACCCAGCATCACCACGGTGATATTCTGGCAGAGTCCCATAAAAGCCCACCGTGAGGCAATAGCATTTTATACGTGCTTCTAGATACATGCTACATGCCTTTTGCAATTGCTTGTTCACATGACTCTTCTAATTGTGTGAGACTGAACCTGACTCATCTCTACATACCCAGCTCCTGACCTGCTCTCTCCAATAGACAATATATGCAGTCAGTGGGCAGTGAAAGATCTTAGCTGAATGAAGAAAAAAGCGAACAATGCTTGTCATTGGGCCTGGGCTTCTGTCCTTCTGTCCTGCTTTCTACAGCTATGACATCAAACCATTGTTACAATACTTTAGATCTCAATTTTTTTTTAGACCGTAAAGTATTAGTAATAATCTTGTTCTTATCTACCTGAGAGGGTTTTTTGGGGGGGGGGGGGAGGGTAAATGTAGTAATATTTGAAATGTTTATGATCTACTAATAATGCTAATGTAAAACTTATTACACTATTTTCACATTTATTTATGCAATGTGCTATTTTTCTTTGATTTCAAGAATGATACCTGTTTAGGAAAGATGTGTATGACCAATGTGCTCTGAATTTCAGTCTTAATCTTTGTGTGATCAGATTAACCTCGATGTTTAATGGGTAAGGGAGCAGGAGAATTACAAGTTAAAATCTCCTGAACTACTAGGTAGTGGGTCCCTGTCTTGGGCAGGGGGCACACTCTTTTTATGTTATATAAATACCAATTGAATAACTTCTCAGCCTTTTGGTTACGAGCAAGTATAAAATACCCTTTGTGTCTTGTAGCAGAGGAAGGTATAAGTTGAGCCTTTCTAGTCCAAGTGTGATGTGTATTGAGGTTTGATGAATTGCAGTATGAAAGTGAGGAGATAGAGCACTCAGAGCATGACTCTATTAGACTCAAGACCCACTCTTACTGTGCACTCCTCTCTAGGTATTGTCTATTACACTGTGCTGGCACAGGGCTCTCAATTCGGTTCGATCAAACGTGCCTACATCCCTGACTTTGAATCTGGAAGCAACAATCCCATACGTGAAGTTGACCTGGGCCTGAAATATTTAATGCAGCCGGATGGATTAGCCGTGGACTGGGTTGGAAGGTAAATATGTCACTCATCTCTCTGGCCCACTTCATTTTCGGGAAGGAGTGCTGCTTCACCATGGTGCTGTGTTATAATGGTGAGCTCAGCAGCTAGCCCAGATCAGCCCTGCATGGGCTGGGTCTGGCCACAGCAATCACCCCCGCTTGTTTGCCTCTGTGTGCAATACAAGCACTGTCCTTTTCTAGATTCTGTGCATATAACAAGATTCTATGTTAGTTGTGAGAGCTCTGTGTTCCAAAACTAACTTTGAATAAGGCAGTGTATTACTCTCATCTCTTAATTATTTGAGAACAAGAATAAACCACAGTTTTTTAGTATCCGAGCTAGCTGATACCAACTGGAAAGTTAACAGAGCCTTTATTCCTGTTCTGTTCTGGTGGATTGTCTAGAACCTTCTGGCTCACAGTTTGGATGACTTCTAGTTTAGAATCCTCCATAGAATCTTGTGCTCAATGATGCCTGATATGCAGCCTGGTATGCAATAACTCCTTCTTCCTGGAAGAGACTTGCATGGATCAGACACTGGTGGGAGAGTGTCTTGACCTTGAAAACAAAGAAGGAATGGGAAGCCTCAGTGGCCCCCCACCTGCCTGGAGGATGGGGTGTCATTTGAAGTACAAATTCATTTTCTTCTTTAACAACCTTGTTCTGGGAGACTTGAGCTTCTCCAAAGAAGTTAATTGAGTCCCCAGCGTGCCTGGAAGCTAACAGAAGGCTCGCCCTCAGCATGTTCTGCCAGGAATCTGGGTCTTAGAGAACCATTACAGAAACCGCCAGCTGTTAACTCACCTGCAAGGAAGTGGTAGTATCCCTCCCATCTGAGGTTTTGCCTCTTTCTGAGCCTCAGTGGATGAGGGAACTGACACTGCAGGAGTTCATTCTGCTTGCAGCCTTAGATGTGGGAATAGGACAAGGTTAGCCTTGCTGAGCTTTTATTTTGAAATGTTATTTCCACCCAACTTTGGGACTGATGCTCAGTTCTTCTAGATTACATACACTTGGGCTCATTGCCAAGGGGGAAGAAACTCAAGGGCAGTAAGGATGAAAAACCGCATGCCTTAATCTGCCTGTGGAAGCAGGTGACTCACAACACTTGAGATGGGCGGCCCATGTACTCGATGTATCCTCTGCAAGCACAGATACAGCATCTGTGCATTTTACAGGCATCTGAGTGTTTGTGTTGTACTAGAACTTACAAGTCAAACTTTCTCACATTCGCATTTCTTTTCTAAATGATTGGTCCAGGCTTTTCTATTGTTTAACTCTGTCCCTCCCCATTCAGGCACATTTACTGGTCAGATGCTAAAAGCCAGCGGATTGAGGTGGCTACCCTTGATGGAAGATACCGGAAGTGGCTGATCACCACCCAACTGGATCAGCCAGCTGCTCTTGCTATGAATCCTAAGCTAGGGTAAGTATTTGAAGAGATGTTCTTGGTCAATATATAGTTTCCACTGGAGAAATTCCGCTTTGGGATATGCATGAGAATCCACCTGCTTACACGAATTTCTTGCCTATAGGAATTCAGCTGGCAATTTGGTTGTATTTCACTAGTGATAAAATTTTATTTCCGAAGTATGAAACATAACATAAAAGGCATGTTCATACACCCACATTGCTTACTTATAGAAATACTGCAGTTGGTAGCTGTCTTCACTGTAAGAGAGAACTAGTTTGATCTTTTCCTCTTTCTTGATTTTTGACATTTTCATGGATATTTAGCAAGCACTTTGCCTAATTGGACAGGACTAGTGTCCCGTATTTATATTTCAAACACTGAGTTACCATTACTTTGATTTTGTTGTCTCCCCTATGTGAAATCATGGCCCTTAGGCATTGAGTGGTGATGCTTCTCTGAGAAGATCGACCTCTTAACGTGAACTTGACCTTAGTGGGGAAGCCCCACGAGATGAGTTGCTACAATCAGGAAAATTTCTATTACAGGCTCATGTTCTGGACTGACCAGGGAACGCAGCCTAAAATTGAGTCTGCCTGGATGAATGGGGAACATCGCAGTGTTCTGGCCTCTGAGAACCTCGGCTGGCCGAATGGTCTTTCCATAGATTATCTGAATGATGACCGCATCTATTGGAGTGACTCCAAAGAGGACGTTATTGAAAGCATAAAATACGATGGTACTGACAGGAGACTCATCATAAATGAAGGTTAGCAGCTAGTGAGGATTTGTATATTAATAATGTTCTAATGTATTTCCACTGCATCTTAGGATATGGTTTAAATAATCCCTCAGATTTGTTTCCATTAGCATCCAGCTGCTATATTAAGTTCAAACTAATTCAAAACAATAATACTTTTTATATTGTTACTGATCAGATTGTGAAAGCACTAAGGTGTCTGTTAGGCCCCTCTGAGATTGTGTTTTCCATATGTTAGTTAAGTCATGTGTGTTCTTACTAATAGACATATAACTGCTTCTAGGCCTATTCATTGTCCACGTGCTAGCCTGTCCTTGTGTTCAGCTAGAAACATGTAGAAGGAAAGGAGTATTTTGTTTTATCATTCAAAATCTACAACAGACATCTAACAATCCACATTCCTCCTACCTGGCTGTATGCTCTTAGAGTCAAAGTGGGAGATGGGGAGGGTCTCAGTTCTTCACATTGTGATAAATCAGCAGCTTTAAAGCCAGGCCATTTATACTGACTCCATTTAATTTATCTTGAACTCTCAATGTAAAGATTTCAGAAAGTCTGCCCAAATATTCTAGATCATTACTTTGAGTCAAAGGATAACCGGCGCAGTAAGTAGTGCTGGGTATGGTGTCTCACTAGCTCTGTTTTGTCTCTCTGCTACTGCTTTGCAGCAATGAAGCCCTTCAGTCTGGACATCTTTGAAGACCAGCTCTACTGGGTAGCTAAGGAAAAGGGGGAAGTGTGGCGACAAAATAAATTCGGGAAAGGGAACAAAGAGAAAGTGCTGGTGGTAAACCCCTGGCTCACTCAGGTCCGAATCTTCCATCAACTGAGATACAATCAGTCAGGTAAATACCGGTTTTGGGAAAAGACGTTCCTCGTGGACCAGACACCTTATTTTGGAGTGCTGGCTACAGTGTTAGTGGATGATAAGGGTCTTGATGGGGGAGTGGGTATGGGTGGGTGCTTAAACAGTTTAGAAGTAGAAAGAGAACATTGTAGGGGGAATGAAATTATATAAATCATGAGCAGAAAAAAAAATCATTAGAAATGTTCCAGTCCTTGTTTGGCATTTAGGGAGATAGACTTTTAGACCACAGAATCTAGCAGACACAAAATCACAAGTCTCAAGAATGTCAGAAACCATGTTTATTCTTAAGATGGCAAAAAAACACTTTCTGCACCATTCAGACCTGCCTCCTAGGTTACCTATGTTTTAGATCATGTCTGGATTGTGAGGAGAAAAAGACAGGATATTCCTGAAATGAGCAAAGAAATTAACTTTTACCAAGTTAGCTAGTACCAGAATCTTTCTTTAGTACTAGTATACGATCTGCTCCTTCTCATTCAAATAAGGAAACTGAGGCAGAAACATTTAATAACTTGCCATACAGCAAATGGGATTACTTTAAGCTTAATTCTATCCAATCCAAAGCTCAGTTGTTTGTCTGTCTGTCTGCTTGTCTATCTGTTTGTTTGTTTCTTACTGTTTTTGGTGGTCTGTGTCCTGGATCAGGCTGAATTCTGCTATAGGCTTGGATAAGTCATTCCCATCTAACCTGTATTTCTGAATCAGGAACAGAGTTCACTGATGTCCTGAGACCCTGTATTAGCCTTGAGGCTTAAGTGATCTTGTGACTTTCATGACCTGGTGACCAGGTTCACAGAAAAACAAAGTCTAGGATTGTTGCCTTAGTTAGGGTTTTACTGCTGTGAACAGATACCATGACCAAAGCAAGTTTTATAAAAGACAACAATTAATTGGGCTGGCTTACAGGTTCAGAGGTTTAGTCCATTGTCATCACGGCAGAAGCATGGCAGCATCCAGGCAGGCATGGTGCAGGAGGACCTGAGGGTTCTACATCTTTACCCAAAAGAAGCCAGGAACAGATTGGGCATGCTCAGGCATCTAGTTGGAAACTCTCCAAGTCCACCCCAACAGTGACACACTTCCTCCAACAACGCCACACTTTCTAATCGTGCCCCTCCCTGGGACGAGAGCATCTATAAACCATCACAACTGTCCTTCACTCAGCTGAATGAAGCTCTGTCTCCCTCTTGGGGAAATGTTGACCCAGATGAAGGCCTGGGATTTCTATTACATCTCAAATGTGCTAGATTGACATTCCCTCTTCAACAGTCCTTAAGTTTTAACGTGGATCAGACTGGCAGACCCTGTTAAATTTAGATTCTGTAGGGCTTGCTGTGTCCTACCTGTGGGTGTTCAAAGTTCTGTCATTGTGTGTTATGGTGGTTCAGGAAAATGTGAAACCAGTTCATCAGTTCTTTGCTCCTCTGTGCAGACTGAGCACAGATGGCCTTAGACGTAGATTGGTCACAACGTAGATGCTTGGACATAGTTTAAACTTCTAAAGCAGAATCTGAATTTATGCAGATTTAATATCACATTAAAATGTGAAGAACTCTACTCTAGGAAGCTGACAAAATAGTCAATTGGGGCAGATTTTGGATGCAGCTTTTGTAAAGTGTCTTATCTGATATCTACACCTCAACTAGGATTATCTTTTGGATGGTGGTAAATAGAGATCTTAGAATGTTAGTCTGAGAAAGCATCTGGGGAACATGAATCTAATTTAACCCTTGAATCCTTCACAATTCATGTGGAAGTATATTCAAATGATTCTGGGATTACATGAAGAGTTTTTAAATGGTGCTAGTTGGGCTTCTGTCAAATCAGTTAAGTACCCTTTTTATATGCAAACTAAGAAACTGAAGCCCATGGTAAAATCCTTTCTGGAAGGTTTTGTAGAAAGCTCACCCAGGATGGGCTCTGGGTAGACTTGATGCTATGACCCATCCAGATTTGGGCAATGACAGGTCTTGTTATAAGACTTGGGATCCATAGATTTCCTGAGCCATTTAAAATTGCTTAGCACTAACAGATGTTAAGGTTATGCCTGAACCAAGCAGATACTCTCCTTCCAACAGCAGAGATGAATAGCAACCCTGGAGACTGAATAGCACAGAAATCACACGGGAGGTCTGTGCCACTTTGCTGGTTGGCACAGATGGTAGTGTAGTGTGGGTCTCCAGGTGGCCTAGAGGTCCTGGATGGGCTGTGCCAATACTGGGCAGGGCCACATCAATTAGTAGGCATGCTTTCTTTGGTTGAGGTACCCAGTCCCGTCAGGACCTAACTGTTCTCATCTCTTTTCCAGTGTCCAACCCTTGCAAGCAGGTCTGTAGCCACCTCTGCCTGCTGAGACCAGGAGGCTACAGCTGTGCCTGTCCCCAGGGCTCCAACTTTGTAACTGGCAGCACTGTTGAGTGTGATGCAGGTGAGGATATTCACTGCTTGGGAAGCCTGGGGCCTTCGGGAGCTGTGTGATGTATCCTGTACGATGTGACCTTTGCAGATTCAAGTTGGGAGTAACTTGCAAAGGGGAAGAGGGAATCATGAAGAGCTTCGTGAATCTCTGGGTGCAGTCATGTTGCCATTTATATTATAAAGACGTTTCGAAGAGTGGGTTCTCTGTGAGGCTCTCCTTTCTTCGTCCCCCTTACGGCAGATCCCTTTTTGCCCTCAGAATTCACCCAAGGTGGAGAATTATTTCCTGAGGTGGGAGGGGCTTGCATAGAGCAGGGAGGGGCTCGAGGACAATCCTGGTGCTCTCATGTGCCCATTCCAGATTTTAACCTATCAAAGGACTGTATTTTTGAAAGCTGGCTATGTGGCTGAGAAATGAGGTCTAGACTAAGGGAGCAGGGGCTTGGTTCTCATGCAGTTCTCTGGGTGAGTTCTTCTCCACAGCACCTGCTTTTCTATAGCTCTTCGGAACAGTTAATACGATGTGGGAATAACAGCTGCCCCTAATCAATATCCTCGGCTTAATGAACAATCAGAAAGCCATCCTGCAGTTTACCCTGCAGCCTGTTTTATGGCTAGCATCCTGGGGGGCTTCCTAAAGTCTAACCTGGTGGGGAAACGGAGAGGATAGTTCCTATCACTGGGGGGGGGGGCAAGCAATTAAGCAAGGATTCATCTCATTTGGAGAATGTGCTCCGGGTGGAAATACTGCTTTTCTTATCTCTTCTCCTACTCCATGTGTGCCTGGAGAACTTTTGACAAAATTTTGGTATTTTTGTTTTTGAGACTAGAGAGATGGCTTGGTGGTTAAGAGCACTGGCTGCTTGTTCCCAGCCCCCACACAGTGACTCACAAGCACCTGTGGCTCCAGTCCAAGGGTGACAGTGACAGTCCAGTGACAGCTGCTGGCTTCTGAGGATGCTACACTGTAATAGGAGGATACTGTACTTCTGTGATATATACCACTGTACTTCTGTGGTGCACAGACAAACACCAACCCTTTATAAGATTCTCATTTAAAAGAACTTTATGCAAAGTAAGCTGATGAGTGGTAACAGTTGAGACTTGCTGCGGTCTATTGTTAATTAACTTGTCAGTGGTAAGTTAACAGTTCAGTGATATTTCCTGAATGTCCACTCTGTATGACTGAAAGTACCGACGATAATAGAAGTGAGTGAACATACAAACTCCTTCTCTCACTGAGTTTACTTGCTAGTCGTGCAATAAACCAAGAAACCTATGAATATGTAACAGTCCAGGTGGTTGAAATATAATGGACAAAAAAAAATGCAGTAGGACAGTATGAGGCAGGGGGATGGCATGGTTGCCTTGTCTAGCCTCGCTGACAAAGGGAACATTGCCAGAGACCTATAGAACCCAGAGAGCAGACAAACTCCTCAAATAAAATGCACATGTGATAAACGCTCCCCAGGGAGGATGCTAGGGCTGAGCCAGGAGCGGCGATCCAGAGGAGGGTCCGTATAAAGCAAGGGTCTCTCACTAGCCGCCCCTCAGGAGCTTGTGCATCTATCTCTGTCTGTGTGAATGCCTCATGCCTTCTCCCCGGCGGATACTCCGGAGTCTTGGGTTGCAGTTACAACCTGTGTCGTAATTAAATTCTTGGATTTAATGCTTCTCAGAAGAGAATCTGGAGAATTTCAGGTGACATAATGTATGTGCTGGATTTAGCATCCCCTCATTATTTAGAGGAGGAAAGTGCTATGTTTCTCTCTGCAAGCATATATGATTCCCCAAGCTCTTACCACTGGTTTAGAAAGTTCATTTGCTTTAGGGAGCAGGTGCTAGCCTAGTAGAGTCAGCTGGCCCGACCCTCCCCATCCCCCATCTCAGTCCTGGGCAGGTTTTGCATGGTACAATGCTCTGCTGCAGTGTGTGGCTGACTAACCCATGCATGGCTTTTCCTTTCTGCAGCCAGCGAACTTCCCATCACCATGCCTCCCCCATGCAGGTGCATGCACGGAGGAAGTTGCTATTTTGATGAGAATGAGCTCCCCAAATGCAAGTAAGTATGACTCTCGGTCCCAGCTGTAGGCTTTGACTCTTTAAGGGAACTTAAGATCTTTTTTTTTATTTGGTTTTTTGTTTGTTTGTTTGTTTGTTTTGTTTTGTTTGGATTTGTTTTTTTCAAGACAGGGTTTCTCTGTGTAGCCCTGGCTGTCCTGGAACTCACTCTGTAGACCAGGCTGACCTCAAACTCAGAAATCCACCTGCCTCTGCCTCCCAGAGTGCTAGGATTACAGGCGTGCGCCACCACCGCCCGGCGGTTTGGTTTTTTTTTTTTTGAGACAGGGCTTCTCTGTATAGCACTGGCTGTCCTGGAACTCACTCTGTAGACCAGGCTGGCCTCGAACTCAGAAATCTGCCTGCCTCTGCCTCCCAGACTGCTGGGATTACAGGCATGCACCACCACCACCCGGCATAACTTAAGATCTTAATAAAGCTGGGAAAACAAGTCCTAGAGGCTCGCCCAATTCACCATATCCCATGTAACCAGTGTTTCCTCCTTTGGGGGAGTCTGCAGGAGGTGAGGCTTCACTTCCCAAATCATAACTGGCATAAACCTTACCTGAAGATCTGGCTCAAATGCCTATGTGCATTCTGAGGGATGCTGCATTTCTAACAACTCTTGGGAACGCAGCAGTCATATCAAAGAGTGAGGAGTTAGAGGATAGCTGTGTGTCTCCACAGGCCACCTCCCATATGCGAGAGCAACTGACAGGAGAGAAGCTGCTAGTGGCTTTCTAGAATGAGTCTTCTTAGGTTGGCAGAATAAGCAGATGTGGAGCGGGGTGCATTGCCTGCTCCCCGTGCATCAGAGCTACGCAGCCTGCTCGCCGTGCACCCCCGCATCAGGGCTCTCTCTGCTTCCACGCACGCGCATCAGTCTAGCCTCCGAAGGTAACCGAGTCTCCTTCTGATTCCAGGTGTTCTAGCGGCTACAGCGGAGATTACTGTGAGGTTGGACTCTCGCGAGGCATCCCTCCAGGGACGAGTAAGTGTCAGGAATATGGTGGCCTGCACCAGTCACAGCCCCCCCCCCCCCTCCTTTTAACCCAGACTTTGAAGAGTCACTGGTGAGCCCCTCTAGCGCTTCCTTCCTTGTCAAGGTGCTGATGTTGACTCTGCTTCTTCCCTCGGTGTAGCAATGGCTGTTCTGTTGACATTCGCGATGGTCATCATTGTTGGAGCTCTGGTACTCGTTGGCTTCTTCCACTACAGGAAAACTGGCTCTCTTTTACCAACTCTGCCCAAGCTGCCAAGGTCAGTTTCATTAGGAGGCATGTAATAAACCTGTGTGTGATGAATTATTTAGAAGAATGTAGCTCACCCATTCCCATGATCTCGGGGTAGTCTTCCTTTCTTTGCTTCTTTTTTTTTTATTCGATATATTTTTTATTTACATTTCAAATGATTTCCCCTTTTCTGGCCCCCCACTCCCCGAAAGTCACATAAACCCCCTTCCCACCCACCCCTTCCCACTTCCCTGTTCTGGTTTTGCCTTATACTGCTACACTGAGTCTTTCCAGAACCAGGGGGCCACTCCTTCGTTCTTGTACCTCATTTGATGTGTGGATTATGTTTTGGGTATTCCAGTTTTCCAGGCTAATATCCACTTATTAGTGAGTTCGTACCATGATTGATCTTTTGAGACTAGGTTACCTCACGTAGTATGATGTTCTCCAGCTCCATCCATTTGTCTAAGAATTTCATGAATTCATTGTTTCTAATGGCTGAATAGTACTCCATTGTGTATATATACCACATTTTTTGCATCCATTCTTCTGTTGAGGGATACCTGGGTTCTTTCCAGCTTCTGGCTATTATAAATAGGGTTGCTATGAGCATAGTGGAGCATATATCCTTATTACATGCTGGGGAATCCTCTGGGTATATGCCCAGGAGTGGTATAGCAGGATCTTTCGGAAGTGACGTGCCCAGTTTTTGGAGGAACCGCCAGACTGATTTCCAGAGTGGTTGTACCAATTTGCAACCCCACCAGCAGTGGAGGAGTGTTCCTCTTTCTCCACATCCTCGCCAACACCTGCTGTCTCATGAGTTTTTACTCTTAGCCATTCTGACTAGTGTAAGGTGAAATCTCAGGGTTGTTTTGATTTGCATTTCCCTGATGACTTAATGAAGTTGAGCATTTTTTAAGATGTTTCTCTGCCATCCAAAGTTCTTCTGGTGAGAATTCTTTGTTTAACTCTGTACCCCATTTTTAATAGCCTGAGGGGAACTTTGCTCATACCTTAGCCTGCCAGGCTTTTGCCTAGACTCGGGGCCTCAGCAGCTAGGCTAGCCTTGTGTGCACCAACCCGGTTGGGAGATCGGCTGCCCAGCAGAGTGACCAGCACTCAGAAAAGGTCCCGCAGCATACACCATTAGCACTCACTGAAGGAGCAAACTGGCACCGCCTAGTTCACACAGACAATCTGGGGCAAGGCACACTAGGGCTCCAAGGGCACCCAAGAGGAGGATCCATCAGCAATCTGTAACGGGAAACCCAGCTATCCAGTGTTGCAGAAATAGCCCTACAGCCTCACAGGAAGCACAAACACCAGCCAGAGACAAGACCAACTAACGCCAGAAATAACAAGATGGCAAAGGGCAAATGCAGGAATGCTGCTAACAGAAATCTAGGCAATATGGCAGTGTCTAAACCAAACTCTCCAACATCAGCAAGTCCTGGTTACACAAACACACTAGAAAAACAAGATTTGGATTTAAAATCACTGTTCATGATGCTGCTAGAAGAACACAAAAAGGACATAAATGAATTTCTTAAAGAAATACAGGGGAACATGAATAAGGTAGAAACCCATATAATGGAAACACAAAAATTTCTTAAAGAAATTCAGGAGAATAAAGCTTAAGAGATAGAAGCCAATAAAGAAGAAACACACACACACACACACACACACACACACACACACACATACAAAAACTTAAAGAAATGCAGGAGAAAGTGAGTCAAACAGCAGAAGTCATGAAAGAGGAAACACAAAAATCTCTTTGCTTCTTTTATGAGGCGAGATTTATTTTTCATGTGGCTTCCTCCACCTTGCTATGAGACCTCAAGTATGAGCCCCTCTCCCCCAGCTGTGAGAGCTGAGAGCAGACACTGTCAATCACAACCTCTTCATGGAGTTTCCTCCTGAAGCTTGTGTCGCAGGCTGTATTTTATTGTGCAGGGCAGGTGAGGGCAGAGCTAGCTGTGTGTTGGCTTGGCTTTTCTTCTAGGGACCCCTAGTTCTTGTTCTGATCTTGCGTTTGGGAACCTGCTTTCATGTGCACTCGGGGAGGGAATTGCACATAGACGAATCAGTAATATGGAAGGAAAGTAATCACTACGAAATAAAAACAAAACCTTAATAACAACACAACACATGACTTTGCTTCCTTTCAGCTTAAGCAGCCTTGCCAAACCCTCTGAAAATGGAAACGGGGTGACTTTCAGATCAGGGGCTGATGTGAACATGGACATTGGCGTGTCTCCTTTTGGCCCTGAGACAATTATTGACAGATCCATGGCGATGGTGAGTGTGGCTTCCATGGGGTTATCTGAAGGCTTTCATTTATGCTAATTGATGGAAGAAACTCTTCTTGTAAGGAATAAAACTAACCTCGGGGAAACTAACACAAATACAGTCCACACTCTGTAGGCCTTAACTTTGATGGGGATTGGCTCTACCTTGTACCATCTATTCATGGATGTTGGCTTTCTCTGGCCCCCTGAACAGGGATTTGCCCACCTCTTATGAGAGCCAGATGGCACAGTCTGTGATGGTCCTAGTATACAGCCTTGGCCCCGTGGGGGCTTTCTGTAGTCTGGAAACCCACTTCCAGTGCTTTGTCTCCACCTGCAGACATCCAGCCTCACCCCTGCCTGAAGGGTGCCTTAGTTTCCTGTGTGCTTCCACCACCTTCCCTCTTCTTTAGTATTCCAGCCCAAGTGCACTGAGTGCATTAAAGGGCCAGAGAGAATTCAGCTATGTGAAGAGTATCTGTGCTTTCTGGGGCAGGTGGCTTAGTTCATTTGTTACTAGTTGAAACAATAGTTTGTTATTTAGATGCCCCTGGGTCTCTGAGGCTATTTTTCTCTCACCTACCCTCTCTAAGACCTCATATTTTGGGTGGCTTTGTGAAAGTGTCTGGTGTACATTCAGGTATGAGGGAGATGCCTTTCTGTCTGAAGCAGATCAATGGGCGTGACCTCTCTCTCTCTCTCTCTCTCTCTCTCTCTCTCTCTCTCTCTCTCTCTCTCTCTCCCTCTCTCCCCCCTACCAGAATGAACACTTCGTCATGGAGGTAGGCAAGCAGCCTGTGATATTTGAAAACCCAATGTATGCAGCCAAGGACAATACTTCCAAAGTGGCCATGGCAGTGCAGGTGAGATGTCTGTCCCACGATCTGTTCTCAGCCATCGTTGCTGCTGGATCTTTCTGGGTTAAAGAATGTGGGTCTCTAACCTGCCTTTCTAATGGGAGGAAGCTCAGTGGCCTGTATCTCAAATACGCTGTCACAAATAGTCAGAGTCCTGGGTCGTGGCAGAGATGTGAGGCTTAGCAGCCATGCTGGTGTGTGTGTGTGTTCACTGTTCTCAGTCATTCTGAGTCACCCGTGTCAGAGCAAGGGGTATGGGTCTTTTAGAGATTCCGGAGACATAGGGCCCTATGACAGACAAAGGGAACTACATCAGGAATTAATGAATGAGAGGTGGTTTTATGAGGGTGCTACCTGAGAGGGCTAAGGTGAGAGGGATGGCCTGTTCTGAAGAGTATAGAGGTTATACTGAAATTAAGATTTGCTTAGAGGCTTATTACGTTTAGGAGAAGCTGGGAGGAGAGCTAGGTGCTTCCATTAGTCTGAACGAATGGCCCAGCGCTGGTTCCAGATCGATCCATCAGCTTTTGACCTGTTCTTCCTTTGTCTGTGCAGCTACAGGAAATAGCTCTCAGTGTTTGCTAGTGATTTCGGATTCAACATGTAGTATATTTATTTTAATATGAAGTGATAGAAATGTTTCTTTCCAAATGAGCTTCCTTAAGAGCAAAAAGATTTGAATCCTGAAAAAATCTTGAACGGCTTGGTAATGCATCATGGGATAGAACTGACATCTCGTCTGGTATTTTACACATGAAATAAAATGAGGCTGTGCATACACACACAATGTAAGTTTTAAAAAGAAGCAAAATTTCAAATGTAAATTACAAGAAAATGAACGTAGTGTCTTCCAGGGTGATATGGTTTAAGGATAGCCACACAATTATGTAAATTTTATAAAAATAGAAACGTATTGAGGCCATTTGCCTGCCTTTTTTTTTTTTTAAATTTCATTCTCTTTTAGGCAATCCTCAAGTTTGCTCATTTTATTCCCTTTGTTATTTATCTATTTATCTTTTGAGACATAGTCTTACCATGTAGCCCAGGCCAAGCTCAAACCTGCAGAGGTTTGCCTGCTTCTGCCTCTGCCTCTGCCTGCCTCTGCTGGGATTAGTGGTGTATGTTACACACTCATTTTATTCTTAGTGTTCAAGGAGGATTCTGTCCACTGCCTTTGGGTGGCTGTTTGTGCTGTTACTTAGTTTCTGTTACTTAGTGTTGTTACTTAGCTGGCACTTGGCTGTCAGTATGCAACTCAAACACCTTTTATCCCAAATTATGGTCAAGGTTGGACTGAGGGTGTGGACAGTGCAGCAGGGGTTACATTGATGAGGGCGTGACAGTGGGGGGGGGTGCCCTTGCCTGCCAAAGTTGATATTTTAGGTGACTTGATGGGTGTTGTTCTTATTTGAAGGAGGTGGGAGTGGTATTTAGTTTACAGTTGCCAGTGCCAGTCTCTTATCAGATAAAAAGTTACCGAGTGTGTCTGTGGAGGAGGCAAACAGGCTCCAGATCCCTTATTCGTGTATTTCTTTCTTCTTTCAAAACTGCACAGGGGCCATCAGTATGCTCACAGGTGACTGTACCGGAAAATGTGGAAAACCAGAATTATGGAAGGCCCATAGATCCTTCTGAGATAGTTCCAGAGCCAAAGCCAGCCTCCCCTGGAGCTGATGAAACTCAGGTAATGACAGCTGACTCATGAAAAGAAATTGGCGAAGGACTTTGACATTTCGGGTTGATGCTAATCCCCGGAAAACCATGTACATAAAAAGAATGGAAAAAAATGTAGATTTAGGATATCTTCGTGAAAAGGACATCGAATCTGGGACATTTACACCGCACACATAGTGATGTGTTTAGGGTACATATAAAACACCCTTCAGTGCAGAAGGCATCTTTCCAAGTTGCTCTTAGCCCTTTGCTATTACCAATGTCTACCACCAGGTGGCACTACTTTATTACCTCTTCCTCTGTGCCCAACTATGCCTAATTGTCCATCCAATCTTCCCACAAGGGTTGCTGTATTTAGTGTGCCAAGGAAACTAGTTCAGGAGACAAAACCACCGCTTGATGAATTTTTATTCATATATATTAGCATATATTTATCATATATGCTATACCTTTGCGTATCATAGAATATTTGGGATGTAGTTTGATACCTTTGAAATGAAATTGTATTAAATGGACCCTGAGCTACCGGCTTTAGTGAGCATGCATCCCAGATCTACATGCTTAACTCTGGCTACTCCTTCTTCTCCTGAGGACTGTGGTTCTCACCATGTCCCTTACTAGGGGAACTATGGGCAAATTGGAAATGGTAGCACTTCATGATAGAAAACATTGTCTGGGACATTTAAATGTTCCTCGTTCTTGTGCAGAGAAGTACAGTGGTGTCTTTAATTCAGTGTGACCAAGAAAAGAAATCACCTCTTACATGTGCACACACACAGAGACATGCAAGCTCACACACACCATAGAAAGGAAGATCTTGGTTCACTGTTTTTCCAGGGACCTTTTTCTCCTTAAACTACATTTAAAAGTGGACATTGAAGATTTGTTTTCCACAGCCACCAGAATACTTGAAATATCAAATGCTCAGTCCCCAGGTCTGGCTCTACTCCAAAGCAGTGTCTGGTTTGGAGTAGTATTTCTTTTATTCTTAACATTTCTTTCCAGTTCATTCTCAATCTCAGGGATCTTTCTTGGAGGTAGCTTGGTCTGTCAGGAGGGGGTAGTGCGGCAAGAAGCTGTTCCCTCCCCCAACTCCAGAGCGGACATGGGGGACGTTTGGGAATAAGAGTCAACCTTCACCACTTGCGGGTTAGTGCCCTGCCTCCCTCTGCGCTGCCCACTGGTTCTTGCACTTGCCACTTTAAAACAGTCCAGACCGAGACCCTCCGAGTTCTGTTCACCAGCATCTGCCCAGAGAACCTGTATCTGTGACCCTCTCCCCCATACTAAATAGTCACTCGACTCAGCAGAAACACTTGCTTAGTTCACCGAGGACATAAACTTCCAAAGGAGTCTCTCAAGCTTAGATTTCTTAGTAAACATGTGGAAAATATTCAGAATTCAGACCCCATCGCTCAGTCCTGTCATTTCCCACAAGCTGCATGAACACGCATGGACTCTCCTTTAGTGATGAGGACGACGTATTCCTCTTGTTAGCAATGACTTAGTTGCATGGAGCTATTGCAGACCATGACTTAAGGTGTTGGCCTTCTCTACTTAACTTCACATTTCCAAATGTATGGCTCTGACTTCCTTCTCCTTCTTCCTCTGTTTGGCGACCTAGAGGGTGGATGTGTGGGTTGGGTGAATGGTCTTGCCTTTCTTGGGTAGTCACGTGCTACTGGTACCAGATTTCCCAGCCATCCTGCAAAACACGTGGGCTACTTGAGCTTCCGTAGGGGGAGCTTGTCAGACAGGTGGCCTGCACTACAACCACTTGGCAAGGGAAGCGGGCCAACCCACTGTTGTGTGTGACTGGGGTTTTCTCCTTGGGTTCTTCTTTGACCTCTCTGCTAGTCTACCACAATTTAGCTGTCTGTCCTGCTGTGACTCAGTGTCATACAGGAGGAACAACAACAACAACCAAAAAAACTGCATCAAAGGATGGTTGAGATGAAAACAACCTCATGAAGCTCTTAAAGCAATTCCTGATGCACAGCAAACACTCAGCAAATGTCAGTTGTTGTTGTTGATGGTGATGATGATGATGATGATGATGATGATGATGATGGTGGAGGATGTGTTGAAGTGAGAGGGATATTCTGGCCAAGGCATAGTTTTGGAAATAAGAGATGCAATTCGGCTTTTCCTTGAGCTTCTAGGGTGCTCTAGAAACCTCCCTCTGTCTTAGTGTCTTGTACACTCTGTATCTGACTTGCTGCTGTGGCAAAACTTCTTGATGGCTTAAGTCCAGGTTCTTAAGCTGCATAGTTTACATTGATGAAAGACTTTGAAATTGTTGCATGAAAACAGCTGAAAGAGACTACCATTCCGGGACAATTGAATAATATTCTACTGAAGCCACACCCCTAAGTTAATGTGTTTTCAATAAGAGTTTTAAAACCTAGGAAAAGACACCTATGAGGAAAATGAAATAGAAACCTCCATTACTGAAAACCATCCATCTCCCCCTTTTCATTTAGGGCACAAAATGGAACATCTTCAAACGAAGACCCAAGCAGACGACGAACTTTGAAAACCCGATCTACGCAGAGGTAACTTTTAATCCCTGTTCTAAGCGCAGACATCCATTGATTGGCTAGACTGGGCACACACTGAGATTATTCTGGACTAACTGACAAAGGTTAGTCCTCATACAACATGCTGGGGGAGTCCGTGTCTCATCCATGTCTTGTGGTTGCAGATGGACAGCGAGCAAAAGGATTCTGCGGCTGTGGCCCCGCCTCCATCTCCTTCTCCTCCTGCTAAAGCTTCAAAGAGAAACTCAGCTCCAGGCTACACTGCCACAGAAGACACCTTTAAAGACACTGCAAATCTTGTGAAAGAAGATTCCGATGTATAGCCTTGCCAGCTCTCTAGGGGAACATTTAGACACTCACTTTTGCACATATATTTTTTACAGACAAATGAAAAAGAAGTTAACGTTCAATACTTTATAAAAAAATATATTTTTCTCTGTTTGCCTATAATTGAAGGTGTGTCGTGTGTCTTTTTTACTGTTGACATTTCATATTTTTACAATTATCACGAGGTACTGTGTATATCTTGCACTGATGTTGTCTGGAGGTGATGCTGCGAATATATTGTAGTTGTGTAAATTTTGGATAGATGATCACAGCTCTGCCTCTGCTAATGAAAGCACCTGTTGAGTGGGTCCCTGAGCAGAGGAGTAAGTAGTCTAGTGAGGAAAGGGGTTGGCTTAGGGCTCGGCTCTGTCTAAAGAGGGGATAGCACTCAGGATTCCTTTGAAACAATCTAGGAAGAAAGTCCTCTAAACTTCATTTGTGGGTCCATTTTTACACATCAGCACATTAATTAATAATCAATGTTCAACATGATATGTCGATTGGCACATGTACCGACAGGGCCCAGTGCTGGCTTCATACACTGTAGACACTTCAGACAACATAGAAGATACACAAGGTGATTCAACTGGACCCTTCTGCACGCCTCCCGTCTTCTAACCCCGGCTGTGTTTGCATTGTGCCGTGTCCCTTGCCATGTCAGCGTCTGTACCTGCCGTGTCACGTCCCACACTGAGTTTCTATTTCACCGCATGAGCTCTTGCTCGACGGACCTTAAATCAACTTACGCCCTTGCCTGGCATCTCAGGCGTTCCCTACCTTAGTGACTGGAATTCTGGAGCTGACTTACTAAAACCAAGCCCGTGTCTCCATTAAGCAGGGTGCCAAACAGATACCAGTCAATCAAAGCCTCAGCTGGGTGTTTGACTCTGGGTGCAAAATGTTATTGTATTGACTATTTATTTCCTCAGTTGATGGCAAATAGAAAGGGAAAACATTCTTACTGAGCCTTTTTTCAGGTCTTAACCTACAAATCTGTACATTTGTGTCAGGATGCACTGTATGTCCTAGCTCTCCTTTTGAGCAGTTCTCTATCACGGGAACCATGGCATGAGTGTACGTTTTCCATAGCAAGTAGCATTCCCGGTTCTCTGTGCTAATATTGCATGTATTAATGAATGAATGGAAGGGTGGGAGAGTGGATGAATGAAATATACTACTGATTATTTTATTCTCGAGTCCTCGAAATATCTCGTTGCTCATATTTTGAGTACCAATTGTAATTACTTTGATTAGAAATTTAAAAAAGAAAAATGCTACTGGAAATGATGCTGCTGGAAATTTCTAATAAATGTGTATTTTATCAGATGGCTTTTGGGTCTCTGCCTCCTTCTTGAGCCTTGGTCACAAGTTGCTTGAAACTGCTTGGTTGCTGTCTTAGTTAGGGTTTTACTACTGTAAACAGACACCGTGACTAAGGCAACTCATAAGGACAACATTTAACTGGGGCTGGCTTACAGGTTCAGAGCTTCAGTCTATTATCATCAAGGTGAGAATATGGCAGCATCCAGGCAGGCATGGTGCAGGAGGAGCTGAGACTCCTACATCTTTATCTGAAGGCTGCTAGCAGAATACTCACTTCCAGGCAGCCAGGGCTAAGGTATCAAAGCCCACACCCATAGTGACACACTAACAAGTTCACACCTATTCCAACAAGGCACCACCTCCTGATAGTGCCACTCCCTGGGACAAACATATATAAACCACCACATTTGCTCTCTGTGACACCAATTCTTCAATGCACTTTTGAATGGAGACTATTATGAAGACAATTCAGATTTTAACCAGACCCCTGAAAGGATGCCCACGTCTCGTCTGAAGATGAGATGGGGATGAGAAAAAGGTTGTGTTTTATTGTCTCAGTGTCCTTTGTATTTGAAATGTCACAGAACGGAGACACACTTTCTGGATGCTTCTAAGGTGGAGAGCCCTTTTGCACAATTCCCAGTGTCTAGTCCCACAATGAAATGGATATATGAAATTATTCTAGTCCTAGTTTCTAGGCTCAGCTGCACGAGACCTCTGCAGACTCTGTTTCTCTGGAGGCCATTACAAGTATATAGTCTTTCTGGAAGAACTTTTAAGACAGCAGTGGGAAGTCCTGGCCATTCCCTGACAATGTGGAGAGTTTTACTACAAAGAAAACAGAAGTGTCCATGTCTAAGAGCGTAATTATGTATTTATTGCTTCTAAATTTTTTGATTGTTTCTTTGCCAGCTTGTAAAAATTATACTGGGAGGGACACTTCAGTTTTGGAAGATAAAGAGCTCCTTTTGGGCACAGGGTTTTTGCCAGTTTTCTCATATTTTAAAAGACTCAAATTCAGTCCATGAAGAGCGGTGAAACTTTGTTTCTCTCTGTCTCTCTGTCTCTCTCCCTCTCTCTCTCTCTCTCTCTCTCTCTCTCACACACACACACACACACACACACACACACACACACATACACACACGCGCGCGCACGCGCGCGCTTACATGCACAGGCAGTTGTGTAGATTATGGAGATACATGCTAGGCTTTGGACAGAGGAATCCATGACTCTGTTGTTGTTTAGTGTAGAGTCAGACTCCAGTTCTGGGCAAGCAGTATTTGCCCTATAGCTGGTGAACTCTGGCTAATTGAATATGCATGCCCTGCACTCTTGAACCTCCCAAAATGTTACCTAACTCAACCTTTTCTCTTACAAAGTTAGCTGCTTTCTTTACGAATCTGACTGGGAATATTTGTAAAAGGCTGAGTAATCTAAAGTGTCCTCTGATGAGATAAGGAGTCAGGGATGCCCCTGCACTGCCTGGTAGTACCTTCTGACTGTTGATAGAGCAATCTGTGGGCCAGGGTGACACAGAACACTGTAGAGAGAACCAAAATCCTAGGTGATAGGAAGGAACCAATTTAGTGCTAGCTTAATACCCTTTCTGCTCAGTAATGTATAAGCCAAAGGACAGGGAGAAAGGACTGCTCATGGCCAAGTATGCAAGGAAGATGTTCAGATCTATATTTTTTATGATGGTAAGTATTCTGGAGAGCCTCAGGAATGTTCTAGAAGAGGGTACAGGGAAGAGAGAATTGCTGCCATGGAAGTCCCAGTGCCAGAGTGTTCTGGAGACAGGAATGTCCTGAGCTGTTTCCAACAGCAAAGCCTTTGGTTCTCCATATCAATCAGGCACTGGCCACTGATGATGCCCACAACCTTGGGCGGGGCAGCAACTTAAGTAGGGCAAGCTCTTTGAGAGGCACTCCTCTGCAGCTGGGAGGCCACTTAAGCCTTGCAAAAGAATCTGGAGAGGACACTAGCATGTCTGAGTCTTGAACTTCCATCTAAGGATGCCATGACTGGACCACAACAGAACAATCGTCTAGCTAGGATTATATTGTGTTTAACAACAGCTCAATCTACTGTCAGACCTGGCTTTACTTGTGTCAGATTTCTTGATATAACCACCAGTGACTAAGAGCAGAGGAAGATTTCGTCTCTCCTCTGGGTCCTCTCTCTTTCTGTCTTCCATGTTAGATCGATTCCAGAGCTAAGTTGTTAGAGTCTGCCTCGGAGCGTAGAAGGTTGGTTTACTGCTTTGCTCTGAAGCAGGAGGAAGAGATGAGGAGGGATGGACTCTGGCTTTTGAGGAAAGGGAAGGGATGAAAAAGGGAAAGGGTGGGATCCCTTTTCTGGACTTGAACACTCTTGCTGACCAGGACTGCACATATAGCTGTGCTCTACGTAGAGGAAGAGGATGGTAGCAGTCTTCTGAGAATGCAGGCTTATCTTGAAGCTAAGTAGCATTAGAATCCTGCAGATGAGCTGGGCATTTGTTTGGCATCAGGCAATACTAGAGGAAGTGTGTCTTGGGTTGTTTCTATTAGATTGAAGAACAGTGTTCTGGGAGGACAAAACTGACAGGTCAGTTCTAGGTGAGACTCTGCTGGCTTTGGCTTACTACGCTTGCTTTTCAGATCTTGTGGGCAACTTGGCCCCTTTTGGAAGGTTGTCGCTAGCTTCTTTAGCTCTTTGGCCAGTGAGCATTGCCATTTAGATTCCAAATAAAAACCAACAAGGAATGTGTTGTTCTGTTTTATTTTACCATAAAGTTGTCTATATAGTGATTCCCTTCTTTGCTAAAACACTTCTGTTCAAGCGCTTGTCTCCAGCACCAGGCAGCTGGTATGATTAGACCACTGTGTCCTCTGTCGATATCCTGTCTGGAGGTTAGCTTGTGAACTCCCATGTGTGCAGCTCAGTTAGTTAAGGCTTTACTGCAGTGAACAGACACCATGACCAATGCAATTCTTAAAAGGAAAACATTTAATTGGGGCTGGCTCACAGGTTCAGCAGTTCAGTCCATTATCATCAAGGCAGGAACATGGCAGCATCCAGGCAGGCATGGTGCAGGAAGAGCTGAGAGTTCTACATCTTCATCTAAAGGCCACCAGGAGAAGACTGTCTCTTCTGCGCTGGGTGGAGCTTCAAAACCCATCCACACAGTGACACATTTCCTCCAACCAGGCCACACCTGCTTCAACAAGGCCACACCTTCTAATAGTGCCATTCCCTCCCAAGCCCTGGGATAGGACAAGCAACTCTAGGAGGCTGGTCACAGAGGGAGCCCTCTAGTTCGAACGTGGGTCTGTGGCCTGGGATAATTCGGAGTCCCTGGAGTATCCATAGATCCAGAAAACAGGAGGAGGAAGTTGAGAAGATCACGAACCATTTGGGCCTAGTGAGGCCATGAGTTTGACATCGTTTGGGGTGGGACCTGGGAGGTAAGAAACAGTGGTTCCCAGATGAGGCCTTTGCCCAAGTTACTGAAAACTCAGCTTAACTGATGTTGGGCAAGTTTTAGGGCATGTGCCTCAGGTATTTACTGAGAGAAGCAGCAATATGGCAGTGGTAGCTGCCTAAGTTATCACGAGCTAGTGGATCCGAATTTAGCTTCGAGAAGGCAGGACGTTTGTTTACGTGTGCTGCAACCCTGGTGACTACACCATTGCTTTTGATATTCAGATATCTATTGAATAAATGACAACTAGACATTTATTAAGGGTGGGAGCACAGTGAGGCTCGGCAGCTCAGTGCCAGGCAGCTGGTCCGATTAGGCCACTGTGTCCTCTGCCGATATCCTGTCTGGAAGTTATCTTGTGAACTTTTCCCACGTGCCCAACTCAGTGCAGCTCAGGGAGCGACTTAGTGGCTCCTGCAGACTGCTAAGGGTGTGGGCCAGGCTTGATTAGGGGGCAGGCTGTGGGGTTTCACACAGTAAGGGTCCTAGAGGCCGCTGGGTGCTGGTGAAGGACTGCATGAGGGGAGCTGGCAGGGAGTCAGAGATGCAATGGACTTGGTTTTTTTCAGGAACTTTCCAGGGACTAGCCTCAGACAGGAGAGAAGGGTCATTTCTTTTTCTTTTTACTGCATTCTCCTGATCATGGAACCACCTAGTGCCAGACGAGAACCATGCCAAGCACTGGTCTGTTCGCCGACGAGCCACTGTTGGGAGTCAGTGGGCTCTTGCAGGCCGGAGCTGGTCCCGAACCACCAGTTATTGTTAGAAATCCATTCTCATTTCCAAACTGTGATTAATGGTGTAGGTCTCAGAATACATTCTGTGATTCTTAGACAAACCAGGCCTTTCAGGAGTTCTATCTGCATAATAAGAGCCACCTGGTCCCTGATGGAGAGAACAAATGTTACCTCTGAGGCTGACAGGCAGGCTCAGTGCTGAGAATTCTTCAACAACCCAGAGAGAGAAAATGGAAGCCAAAGATAAGTTTCCTTTCTATAACATTTCAGACAGTGTCCCAGCAGGACAGGACCTTAAGAGAGTGTGTAAAACTCCAAAAGTTAGCTGAGTTCAACATCACACGTCGTGAACGTGGACCTCTCCACAGCTTTCCTGGGGAAGGAAGCTGAAGAAGCTCACAGCTAGCACAGGGAAGCCCTCTTAAATGTATTTCCTTTGTTAGTTAGGAGTGGTGATGCACATCTTTAATTCCAGCACTCGGGAGGCAGAGGCAGGTGGATCTCTGAGTTCAAAAGCTAACCTGGTCTATAGAGTGAGTTCCAGGACAGTCAAGGCACCAAATAATTTTCATTTTTCATACTAGCACACATTAATTGTATAAAATAACGGGTTTAATTTTGACATGCTCATAGGAATCTATAGTGAACTTATGTAAGGTGAACCTCATATTAACTCTTACTTTTATTTTTTTTTAAGTCTATATTACAAGTATGAGAGAAAACATGTGATGTTTTTCTGGGTTCAGCATGTTGTTTAGTACAACGATTTCCAGTTCACTGTTTCAATCCAAGCATTTCATTCTTCTTTAGGGCTGAATAATACTCCTTTGTGTATCTATACAACTCTGTCTCTATCTTTCGATGTGCATCTAGGCTGATTCTATAACTTGGTTACTGTGAATTGTGTCTCAATAAATACAGATATGGCTGGGCAGTGGTGGTACATGCCTTTAATCCCAGCACTTGGGAGGCAGAGGTAGGCAGATTTCTGAGTTTGAAACACATGTATTAGCCAGGCAACGGGGCGGTGCACACTCCTTTAATCACAGCACTCACCTGAGCAGGTAAATCTCTGAATTCGAGGTCAGCCTGGTCTACAGAGTGAGTTCCAGGACAGCTAGGGCTATACAGGGAAACCCTGTCTCAAAAAACCATAAATAAATAAATAAATAATAAAGATATGCTTAGGCATCTTTGGGTATCTAACCGGGAGTGCTACAACTAGATCATATTGTAGTTTCATTTTTTAGTTGAATGTAAGGAAATTCCTTCTTAGACACTGTACTAGTGAGCTTTCATGACTAAAGAAATCCTTGATATAGACATCTAATGAAGAAAAAGGATTAGCTCACAGCTTTGGAAATTCAAGCCTAACCAGCAAAGAACAACTTCTTTTGCAAGGGTAATGATGAAACCTGAGTACCTTCTCCAATGACTCGAATACCCCAGTGAGCCCTACTATCTTTTAAAGCTTCCCTTGCTTTGGAATAGCGTCACCATGGAGACCAAACCTCTGAGGCCTCTGGGGACTTATAACTAAACCATACCCAGATTTAACAAGACCACATGAGAGATTTACTATACTGCTGGAAGGCTCTTCTTACCTTTCAGAAAAGAATGACCAGCTAAGCCAGAGCCAGGGAACCATACAAAGGACCTGTTCATTGTCAAACAGCCAGGAATGCAGACTTGGTCATCCAGGAAAGGAGTCCAGAGAGACTGTGGCAAGGCAGTTGGTGTTCACAACCGTTATTGCTGAGACGACAGTTGTCTGCTCATTCTACCAAAATGCAACCTTCTTGGCTAGTCCAACAGATTACATAAAATATAACTGTCTCTCAAATATTTCTGTTTGTTTGTTTTTCACTTTGTTTTTGCTTTTTTCAAGACAAGGTTTCTCTGTGTAGCCCTGGCTGTTCTGGAACTCACTCTGTAGACCAGGCTGACCTCGAATTCAGAGATTTACCTGCTCAGGTGAGTGCTGTGATTAAAGGAGTGCGCCCCGCCCCGTTGCCTGGCTAATACGTGTGTTTCTGGTGAGCTCTTTGCCTCTGCTTGTTTCCTAAAAGAACTGATTTGAAAGCCTTGCTCTAAAGGCAGACACTTGCCCCACTGCCTCCGTTCCTCAGTCCCTGTCTCCGGAAAGAATGCTGGCAGCTATTGTCAAAAGACTAGACTAAAAAGACAGGAAGAAAGGAAGGACTGGAGGGAGGGAGGGAGGGAGGGAGGGAGAAAGACTGGTGACTGGGGGTGGGGGCAGTGATCCAACAGCCAGAACTTCTGACATCCTCAAGATGTTGTTTCTCTAGGACATCACAGTCCTTTTACAAGCTGCAAAATAACAGGATTGCAGGACCTCTCTCTCTCTCTCTCTTTCTCTTTCTCTCTCTCTCTCTCTCTCTCTCTCTCTCCCCCCCTTCTTCCCTCCCTCCCCAAATGTCATTGGTCTCAATTGACCTAGTAGCTGACCTGCCAGAGGATGCAAGAGAAGAGAGGCCAAGGGCAGAAAGCACACAGACATCCTTTCAGTCAGAAGGTAGCAGCAGCAGTCTGGGAGCGGGAGGCCTCCTGCTCTTTTGTTATTTTGGGTTTCTGTATTTAAAAGATACAATTTCTAAAATGTCCCTATCTCAATAGGAGAGGATAAAAATCTAAAATATCACTAAGAAGGTATTGTCTCCTCAAGGGTTTATTCTTCTCTCATTGCTACGTTTATGGTTGGTACTCCTATAGCAGAAGACAGGCCACCAAGAGAAAACATGCAGAGTGATTAAGTTCCACCCCACCAAGCACTCTACAGAGGGAAGCGTGAGTGAACTCCAGGACTTGCTCTGATGACAAGTGGCCGGTGCTGGTGTCCACCTGCAGGACAAACGGACATGGCAGAAGGGTGACACACCCAAGGGCTGCAGGACCTTTGCACCTTTGGAGGCTCAGGAAATTCTTCCTGGGCTGTGTGGCTGCTTCACGAGAATAGGGGCGGGGACAGCTTCTGGTGGTTTTTTCATATGCCTACACTGGGGGTGGTGGTCCTAAGCCTGCTCAGTGGGTGGATCCGCAACACCGAGTGTGGACTGTGTTTTATCCCCAGGGCAAAGCCAGCTTTAAAAGCAGGAGAATGTGTGAGAGATTATGGGTTGGAAACATGGCATTTAGTCACTTTCTACTAGCCACAGCTACAGGTTGGCCTCTCTCTCTCTCTCTCTCAAGATTTATTTATTTATTATATGTGAGTACACTGTCGCTGTGTTCAGACACTCCAGAAGAGGGCGTCAGATCTCATTACCAATGGTTGTGAGCCACCATGTGGTTGCTGGGATTTGAACTCAGGACCTTCGGAAGAGCAGTCAGTGCTCTTAACCACTGAGCCATCTACAGCCCTCTCTTTCTTTTTCTTTCATGTTAATGAGGTGGTTATACTCCATTTGACAGCCAGTTATTTCTTCCTGGCTCTACACTCTCAAAACTATAGTTTTGTTTTGCTTTTGTTGTTTGCTTGTTTTTAACCAGTATGGCAGGTTGCCTTTGGTCTGGGGTTGGCCAGTCAGTGCCTGGTCCGTGCCTGCCCTTGTCCTCCCTCACAGTTACAGGAGTGGGGAGGCCTTGCCGCTCCCGATCCTGTCTCAGAGAAGTACTGCTAAGAATGCAAGCTTGGTTTTCATTCTTATATTCCGCTAACACATTCCCCAGATGCTTTGTCATATTTTTAGAGAGATGTGCTTGCCTCTGGGGTGCCTCCCCGCAGGCTCCCCGCCAGGGAGCCAGGGGTATGGAAGTCAAAGTGATTATTCAGGCTGGAGAGAGGCAGGCGGGAGAGGCTGAGAAGAAGATAGACACAGTTAGCCGCCTGGTGTGTTTACAGACGTGACCGGGCTAAGCCTCCCTGTGATGTCCCTGAATACACGGAGGGGGGCTTTGTAGCAAACTTTGGCTTTTCATACACCGCGAGGCTGCAATGAAAACAGAGCTATTACATTTGATTGACAGAGTGGAGTCTCGGCTCTTTATGTAAGGCAAAGCTTTTGTGTGAGAGTAGGTGAAATGTCTTTAGCTTTCACAGTCTCCGCCTTCTCTCTCCCCCGCCCCCCCCCCTCCGGTCTCAAAAGTGCCTTGGCTCTAGGATAGAGAATTCAATGAGAAAAACCATGTAAAGCTCCCGCCATTTTTTCCCCCTTTCTCTTTTATGGCCATGGTTAGTGACTGAATTTTAAAAGAGGCCCCTAAAGCGTGAAGTGGGGAACTTGGGTATTCTTATTTGCATGTTAATTGCAGGCCTATATGACTAACACTCATCCCGTTATTTTGAAAGTTGTTGCCAAGAGCTCAGCTTCAATGGGCACTGTGCAGCCGCTATGGACCCTGGGAAAACCCCACTGTTCCCTGCACTTCACGTTACACAGGGAGCAACAGCTTCTTTGAGTGGCCGGAGAGTGCCTCCTCTCTTTAAGTGGGGCAGTGAGCTTTGGGGACCTAAGGTGGGCAGGACTTGGCAGATAGAGACAGCTTAATACATATATGCATACATACATACATACATACATACATATATGTATACATTCATATATCTATATCTTTTGATCACTTCAAGCATTATATTTGCCATTGATTGTTTAACTTCTAGAATATTCTGGGTTGTCACAAGGGCTGACAACAGCTGGTTTGATCTCTGGTTTTCCCTGCAACTGTGAGGACTGTTCACTGACTGCACTCTTACAGTACCACACAGGACATGTACTAGGTTGGCTTTATTCATTTCTGGATGATTTTTATAGACAGAAAAAGGAAAGAGCTACTTCTCAGCGTTTAAACTCAGGCAAAAGCTGAAGGGCTCTTGCTGAGGAAATCCTTTTTCTTTTAAAATGAGTACCGGCCGCCTCCTAGTGACCACTTGATAGTGTTGTTTAAGAGACAGTTCAAGATGTGGGAGAAAGGTTGCTTGGTTTCCATTCATTCTCTGGGCCTGGGAATTGAAGAGAAGTTGTGGGGTGAAAGAGGGGCCTGTGGGAGACCAAACTGTGGGAAACCAGACTTTCAACAGCTCTCACCTTGAGATTCCACTGACCTTGTAGTTTACAGCTGAACCACCTCCTTCTTCACACAAGGCTGATCAACTGGTTCTTATCCTGGCTGAACATCTGTCTAGGCAGAACATTCCAGAAAAGTTGCTGGATGCCACAGTCAGCATCCACCTGGGATGACCTTTCCTCCTTCTGTGCTTTTAGCATTCCCCTCAGCCCTCCCTGCTTCCTCTCTGGGTGCATTCAAAACTGGGTGCTTTGCCTTTCATTAAAGAGGCCTTGACAAGACACCCCTTTTGCTTGGCTTCGATTTTCTTTCCCGCTCATTTCTCTTAACAGGCTCGGTCCTCCTCGGCCCCCGAATAAACGGTCCCGTGGGACAGGATAGGCCGACTTAAGAGTGGGTTTGCGGTGGGCAGGCTGGAGGCTTGCACTCAGATCTCAGTGCCTTGGGGCCTAGCTGGTGTCAGGACCTCCTTCTGGGGCGTTTAGGAGACCAGGCTCATCAGCAAATATAAGTTAGATCTGAGAGGCAGAGACAACTTCAGCACTCACCATAGCTACTAAGCAGAGGTGTGACTTTTAAGCATTTAATCTTTCTGAGGACAACTTTTAAAAATGGTGACCAGAATATGTGTATGTCTGGGTCCTTAGAAACATCCAGTAAGAATGGGAGAGGCATCAAACTCATTTTAGTTTCAATCACCTGTCCCTCTTGCCTTTCCTCACCTAGCTTTGAAACACCTTCTATGGATCGTGTTTATAAATAGGCTATTTATAGCCACCAAATGTAAAGAGTTTTTCAGTTGTTTCCTGTTCTAACTGGTTTTACGATTTGTTTCCATGCATACACTGAAAAACTCACTGTATAGCCTTGAGCTTATAGCTCTCCTCCTGTCTCAACTTACCAAATATTGAGATTACAGGTTTGAGCTACCAGAGCTGACTTGCAGTCATTTTCATGAAGTTTCTCTTGTGGTCATGAAGCTATTTCATTACTTAACAAAGGAACAGGATGTTCCAAGTTTGTTCTCTCTCTCTCTCTCTCTCTCTCTCTCTCTCTCTCTCTCTGAAATCATGGCACCTTTGTCACATTGCTCAGGTTGGAGGTAAATTCAAGTTCAGGATCTAAACTAGATATGGCGGTGATCACTTATAACCCCAGCAATCAGGAGGCTGAGATAGAAAGAAGCCTTGTTAGGATTTTGGGCTATAGAATAAGACTTTGTCTAAAAATAATGAGAGAGGGAGGGAGAGAGAAGGGGGAGAGGGGGAAGGAGAGGGAATAGAAAGGGGGAGGGGGAGGGGAAGGATAGAGAGGGGCAGAGGAGGGATAGAAAAGGGGAGGGGGAGGGGTAGAGAGGGGGAGGGAGGGGAGAGGGCAGGGGAGGGGGAGGGGAAGAGGAGGGGAGGGGATAGAGAGGAAGAGGAGGGAGAGGAGGGGGGGAGGGGGGCAAAGAGTTCTCAAACAAACCCCAAACCAGGTCTCTGCCCACAGTGTTTCCTGTGGTTTCCACTTTCATTGCATGAAGCTAGCAAAGCTCAAGAGGACAATTTTGCTGAATCATTCCCTGGGGAAATCAACACAGTTCATGGGATGTCAGACCAAAAGCCACTGGAAACTTTGTAGGGGAACGGGTTCCTTCCCCCAGATTGTGGCTGCCATTACTTGTGACAATGATGGGGTTTAGAATTCAAACCTTCTGTGACTTGACCTCAGCGGTGGAAGATGAAGCTTCTCACCTCATGAGACAGGCTAGAGTTGCTTCTGGAGAGCGTTGGCAGGAGAGGCCGATAGTCCCAACCGCTACCCTGGCTCTAAGCCGGAGGGCAAATTGTGAAACCCACTTGGCTCTGCTTTTCTTTATAGGAATTTTGCAAGGTTGTTGTATAAAGATCGAATGAGATAACTAGGCATGCAATTAACACAGTTTAATTGACAACCACCAATTATGCCATATTATTATACCATACCTTGTTACATAACAGTTGCTCAACATTGGGTATCGGCCATCATCATCATCATCGTCACAACCGTCATCATCACCATCGTCTTGTTTCTGCAAGTGGTCAGGGAGCAGGTGCTCTAGACTTACTTCTGTATTCTGGTCACTCTCTGAGGTCAATTTTCTTACTGTGCAATAGAACCCTCCTGTCTTTCCCCAAATAGAAGGAACCCATCTCTTCCTGCCCAAGGCTAACTCTGCCCTTAATCAAACAAAGAATGCATTTCCAGTTCCCCCACCTTTCCGGTACACTGTTCCCCTTTCTTTGAAATTACACGGTACAAATTTCTTTGAAACTTTGAGGTGCGTGAGAGCTTCAGGGGCCTAGCTGCTCTGTACCGCCTGGTCTTAGCGTCCCTTTGCGGCCAGTCTTCCAGCCTCCAACTCTACTTCCCGGTCGTCAGGGTCTCACAGGTAGTACCGCTGAGGAGATGCCGAGAAAATAAATGCGATTAGTGCTTTAGCTCACAGACCTTTTCTCATCTTTCTGTTGGCTCTTTGTGTCACACTTACAAAACTGTGAAGAACAAAAGTCGAAATAACATCTCCTGTTCTTGCCTTTGGCCAGCTTGTCCAAGTAACAGATCGGGGCGGGTCCTGCCACCATCTAAGTTTATTTTACAATGTGCCTATCACATGAAGACTGCCCGGCATTCCTTAGCCATGTGACACATGATTTGACACATGCCACTGCTCAGTTTCTAAGACTGAGATATTTGCTTTCCTAGTCCTCTCTATCAAGCTAATGTTCAAGCCAGTGTGAAGGGCAGAGCTGTTTTCACACAGGGTGCTTTAACCTCCGAGTCTTTCTTCATGACCCTGTGTGAAGTGTCTCCACACAGATTCCTCATGAAGATATTTTAGAGATTGATGTTTATTATTTTTGTAAATCTTTTGTTTGTTTATTTGTTTGTAGACACAGTTTCTCTGTATAGCCCTGGCTGTCCTGGAACTCACTCTGTAGACCAGGCTAACTTTGAACTCAGAAATCCACCTGCCTCTGCCTCCCAAGTGCTGGGAATAAAGGCATGCGCCATCACTGCCTGGCTTCCTCTGTGTCTTGTAGATAACTACCTCACCCTGTATATATTAGTTTATATCCTCCTCCCCCTCCTCCTCCTCTTCCTCCAAGCATGTCCATCTTTATGCTTTATGTCTAGATATCTCTTTCTTATGAAAGCACTGATCCTATTGGATTAAAGTCTACTCTAAGACTTTATTTTGTTTTGTTTTGCTTTGCTGTTGAGACAGTCTATCTACATAGCCTTGACTGTCCTGAGACTCGCTATACATATCAGTTTGGCCTGGAACTCACAGAGATCTGCCTGCCTTCACCTCCCCAGTGCTGGGATTAAGGGAGTGAGTCACCATGACTGACTCTAAGACTTCATTTTAACTTGACTATCTCTGCAAAGACTCTATCTTCATGTATGGTCAGCTTCTGAGATCTTAGGGGTTTCAACCAGTACAGCTTCTACCTGTCACTTCCAGCACCATTTCATCACAGCAGGGAAGTGGTTTGCTAAGAGAGAAGTGTCAAAAAAAAAAAAATGTTGCCTTTAATCCTAGCACTCAGGAGGCATAGGCAGAGGGATTTTAAAAAGTTGAGCTTTCTTTTGGATATATATATATTTGTTTGTTTTGTTTTTCAAGACAGGGTTTCTCTGTGTAGCCCTGGCTGTCCTGGAACTCACTCTGTAGACCAGGCTGGCCTCGAACTTAGAAATCCATCTGCCTCTGCCTCCCGAATGCTGGGATTAAAGGTGTGTGCCACCACTGCCCGGCAGTTTTGGCTATATTTTTGAGACAGGGTTTCCCCATGTAGCCCCGGCTGTCCTGGAACTCGCTCTGTCAAGGCCAGGTTGGCTTCAAACTCAGACATCTACCTGTCTCTACTTCCCAAGTGCTGAGACTAAAGGTGTGCACCACAACATCTGGCTAAAAGTTGAGCTTTGAACAGCTTTGTTGGTGGTGTTTTTAGCTAATAGTCATGTGAGTTGATCTCTGTGTGTTAGTACACAAAATAGAAAGGAAAGGAAAATACCCGAAGAGTTTCAGTGAATGACCAACATTTACATTTTTGCTTTTGGGAGATAGGCATATTCGTGGATGTCAGAGGACAACTCTCAGGAACTAGTTCTCCCCTTCCATTATGCGAATTCTGGTGACCAAACTCATGCCTTTAGGCTTCATGACAGGCAGGTTAAGACCTGGTGAGCCACCTCACTAGCTCCATTAGGTCTAATAATTTCATGCCATGGCCGCCTATGTCATGGATCTGTTCACACTCCTTGGGAACTAGGCAGCCCTGCAGGGCCAATGTAGCATTTTCTAAAAGGATGCCTGAAATAATGAATTGGATTCAAATAGAGGTACAACTCACCTTGAATACCACTTATTAGTGGATGGATGATTCCGCTAGTAGTCACAAGAAAGATTTTGTATACATGCAATGCAGGTGCATTTTCCAAAAGTTGTTCTCTACCTGTGAGTGGTTGAATTCATTGTTGCAGAGTTCATGAGTGTAAGAGGGGAACTACCTTTGGTAAGTACACACACAGAGGCACTTCCATGCCCCTCAGGTTGTGAGCGGCTCCGGGGATATGTCCAGCTTCCTGTTCCTGCACTAACCTTGGGGCTTCCTCTAAAGAAGATCAGAAGTTAGCTTAACCTTGCAGAGATTTCTGTCCCATCCCCTTTCAGCACCACATACTTTCTCCTATTGGCGGCTACGGCAAGCTTTCATAGCTTGGGGGAATAAAATTTCTTGTCTTATGACAGTTTTGGTAAGAGATGTCTGGAATGTTGTTCCCTTAGGCTTTAGAATCTAGAAATTCTAGCTACTTAAGTACAGGTGTGTGCCCTATCTGAGGAAAGCCACTCTGGGAGGCATAGAATCAGAGGGAGATTAAAAATCTATTTCAACAGAGACGGCAAGCTCCACCCATCTTTTTTGACTCCCCCTTTCAAAGTAGCCTTTCAGTCTATGCTGACTCACAGTAGCTGTCAACCCACTGGTACAAAAATCCTCCCTATGCAGTGTTGAACTTGAACCCAGCTTCTGCCCATGGCTTATCCTCCTTCGAGTGGGCTATGCTGTCTCCTCTATTTTTCCTCCCAAGAGGATCCCCCCATCTTCTTCAAATCTCCTGCACCTGGACTTTAGTTAACCTTGCTCTCCTGCAAACAATGGATAGAGTTGTTCATGAGTGGGGCTCCCAAGAATGCTCTGAACGTGTAAAAGTAGATAGCAGCCTTTGCCAACCTTCTGTACGTTGTTTATTTAAATTTTAGGCCAAGCAGACATTAAGAAAACATGCTGGTGAACATACAGACCCAAACAAATCCTTATCTTATATGCCACTGGTGAGAATGTAAACTTGCCCTTTTTTTAAAAAAAAAAAATTCAAAATATATTTGCCATGTGACCCTACTATATCCCTCCTGGGTATTTTTCCAAAGGACTTCAACACATCACAGAAGATACATGCATATTGCTGTCTCTTGTGTCACCAATCCCAGTAGCTATGTTATGGAACCAACCCAGGTGTTCAGCAACAGAGGCGAATGCAGAAGGAAAACACTGCATATATAAACAAGGGGCTTACTTTTCAGTCGTGAAGAAGAACAAAGAACATTATTTCCAGGAAAGCAGATGCAACCAGAAATAATCATGCTTACCTAATTAAGCCAGTTTTCAGAAGACAAATATCTTTTTTTATTTGAGTCCTAGATTTTGTACAAATAAATAAAAGCATATCTGTATAAATGACAAAAAAAGTGGACTTGAAACTGTCTAGGGGAACAAAAGGGACCAACGGGAGTGGGGAAGGATGAGAAAGAGAGCAGAGAGTGTGGGGGAGTATGTTCACTGTCCAGTACACACGTGTATGAAAACACCTTTCTACACATAATGCCACAAACAGTAAATACACACGATGTCATTTCTAAAAGAAGTTCGGCCAAGGTCAGGGCCTTTTGTGTTTTTCCTTATGGAGGTAGAGGACTGGTTACATCACGCTGTTACATCACCCTATTGACTCATTCCAAGCTGCCTCTTGCACAAAACTCTTTAGTGTGTTTGCGATGCAGCTCCAAATCCTAGAATTGAATTTTGGAAGCACAAACAAAACTCCATGTCTTTACCATGTTAGCCCATGGTTTGATCTTACAGAAGTATTTTTTTTTTTAAACCAGGACTCTGTCTCCTCATATCCCCTGCTGTGCCAACACATCTGTCTCTGTGTCTAATGAAACCAAGGATGGAATGCTCCCCTCAGACTTGATCCCTTCACAGCTTGGAGGTGAAGGATCTAGCCAGAAAACTTTTTCTTCTTTTGTTCTGAAAGCAATCTGTGAACCCTGAAAAATGCCAGTTTGTCTTGATGCCAATGAGGAGAAGCTGTGTTTCTTAGACAGATTCTTGCAGTAGGGGTTGGAGAGCAGAAAATGAGAGAAGCACTTGCTTACCTTTCTCTACCGTCCTCGTAGAGTCCCAGGGCAGAGGACCTGCCAGATGGCTCAGTGGCTAACTGCAGTTACCACTAGCCTCAGTACCTGATTTCCACACAGTGGAACTCCAAGACTCAGAGAGTGGAAGGAGAAGACTCAAGTGGAAGGAGTGAATCTCACAAGTTGTCTCCTGATTCCACATGCATGCAGGGATACCCTCAAACACACACACACACACACACACACACACACACACACAAATTAAATGTGGAAATAAAAAAGATAAAGAGTTCCAGGGAATGGAGAAAGTAGAGCCTCTAGCTGAGAGTCTTGTCTTATACAATTTTCAGTACTTGGAGTTTGCAAATTGCTAATCTACAATAGCTCCATCTCACTGGAAAGAATTCACAGGAAGCCCATGCATTTAAAATTCATTGTGTGATAATGCAGCTTTTCTCTCTCCCTTTCCCCATTTCTTCCTTTTTTTTTTTTTTCTTAGATTTCAAGGGCGGGGAATTTAGCTCAGATTATTATACATGCAAGAATTTGGATATTATATTTCCTATTTGTAAAAGACAACGGTAAATGCATCTTCTGTGTAACAGCCATAAAGACTTTGTAGAAAATACCCATGGACCGCGCTGGCTCAGGGTGGAGCGTGACTGTTTGAAAAGTTGAATGAATGAGAATCCTTCTCATGAGGATGGAAGCAGGAGCAGGTGCCCTAAAGCATTCTAGTAACGGGAGCTAGTTGGCAAAGCAATTAGAAGATGGTGACCTTCCCTTCTTCAGTGGTGTCAGGACAGAAGAGTGTGACGTTGTGAATGTGCTCCAGGAAATATCCATGAGACAGACACTGGGTTATTCCTACCAAGTCATACTGTTTAGCAATTTACTGGAGTTTTCTTAGATGGCAGCATGGTAGTGATGGAGGCTCTGAACTCATCCTGCATCTTTCCATTCTTCCAGTGCCTAGGTTAGCCATAGCTACAGGGACCACGGCAGACTGCCAATATTTTTTATTCAAAACAAAAAACAGCAATAGGAGACTTGGTATTTGTGTCTCCCCGATCTTTGGTGTCTTCCTTCCTTCCTTCCTTCCTTCCTTCCTTCCTTCCTTCCTTCCTTCCTTCCTTCCTTTCTTTCTTTTTTATTTTTTTGAGACAGCGTTTCTCTGTGTAGTCCTGGCTGTCCTGGAACTCACTCTGTAGACTAGGCTCGAACTCGGGAAATCCGCCTGCCTCTGCCTCCTAAGTGCTGGGATTAAAGGCGTGCGCCACCACCGCCTGGCTATACCACTTGTACTTATGATCATTACTGAGCAGGCACAACTAATGCCAGGCTGGTTAATAAAGGTTTGTGCTTTTGTATAATCAGAATCGAGGTTTAGGAAGGCTTCAAGAGCCTTGGATTCTTTATCATACAGCAGTGTTCTGAGCATGGGCTTTGGAATGAGGCTGCCCAGGTGCCATCCAGCCCAAGATGATGAGCACTCTAAAATATGGAAAATTACCCAAGTGGTTGAGTTCATCTTCCCAAGTCTAAAATGCACAGCTGACTGAAATATAGTGAGGATCAGAAGAAACTATTTGTGTAAGGCATAGCAACTGTACTAAGACTATGTCACAGGAAACATCTTCTAATGCACCAGGTACATTATTTTTTCCAGCTGGATAGACATATATATATGTGTGTGTGTGTGTGTGTGTGTATGAGAGTCTAGATTTGAGCCTACGTAACAAAAAGAAGGGCGAAGGAACCACAGAGTTAGGGGAACATGTAATAGTCAGAGCTGTCTCCTTTGGCACGCAAGAATTCAGGAGGCCATCACTTAGATTAAAATTGATATAAATCACTTGTAGGTAACAGAGTTTTTCATTTTGAGAATGTTTGGCCATTTCTACATATAAGTAAATGAGTCTGCGATGTCTTATGCTCCCGAGAACTATTGGGATGAATACTGTAGAGAAAGGCGAAACTTGAGCATTTTTCTTAGAATCTTCCTGGGAATTTTCTTCATTATGTTCTAGGCTGAGCTACCCACAGATGTTTTAGGGTCTCGGAGATGGTTTAAATGGAAGAGATTCTCTTTAGTCAGGACAGTTTACATATGCAGCAGGCTCCTTCGCAGTATCTCTGAACCAACAGGTGAAGAGCAGCCACCGTGTTCTGCTGAGCGAGCCTTCTCTGAGGGGAGGCTAATGACAAAACCCCAGCTAAGAAGGAAGTACTCAAAGCTTAACAGAAGTGCAGCGGGCACACTGCTAACATGGATGCCGCAGCTGGCAAGCTTGCTCTGAATGGTAGACCACGTGGCACTTAGTTTTTGATTGGCAGAACGAGTAAGCGAATTGTAACTACTTAAAGGAATAAGAATGACAGAATGCATCTCAGGATGAGGCAAAACAAAGACAGAATTAGAAAGTTGCGCGATTGGACTAGCATGGGAAGATCAGTGAAGGGGTTCCCTTCGGATTCTGCAAATCTTGGCAGCCTTGGCACATCGGGAAAGTCAAAGGGCAACAGGCCACAGAGTCTGAAGCCATGAGATGGAGCCAAGAACCTGGCCTTGTAATGAGGGGCAGCAGTAGCCAACAGCACTGGTGTGCTTCCGCTGTGATGTGGCCGACTGCAACTGGATGAAGCCGGAGGTGAGGAGCCTCTAGGGCTAGGACCAGATGCCGGGGCTTCACGGTACCAGCAGTAGTGTGTCCTCCGTGTCCCTCTGGAATACGAGGCTTGTGTTAGAGTTTCCCTCCCTTTCATTGCTTGCATTTTTCTGCCCTTCTATTTCTTTCCCATTTCTAACAACCTCTCAGTTAATACTAGTGCTTTGTCTAACCACACCTTTTTATCTCTTACTTGTTCTTATCAAAGCTTATCTGAAAGGAGTAAGTCCCAGCCAGAGTCTTCCCTCCGCCAGATAACAGAGCCATTGGATCCACTTATGAAAGACTTCTTATTGCTTAACATTTTGACCAGAGACAATGCTCAACAATCTGGATTACTGAACCAGTAAAGGGCGGGTAGCAGCACACCTCTTTTGGATGGAGAAGTCTGTAATTTCTCTTTCATCTTACCACTCAGGCAAAGCTTCAGTATCAGGCAAGTCTGGTTATGTGATAGGCCTTCTCTGTCCTTATTTTCAAAGAAGACTTATGAAGGGACCATGGACTATCTAGAAACATGGTCTAACTGAGTCCGAGTTAGGTCTGGTAAAGAATGAGATCGAGGTGATAAGTCTCTGAAATCAGCCAATCTCGAAGCTGAGGGCAGGCATTTGTGGTTGGTCAGTTGAGTCACACAGCTTTGGGATTTGCCAGCTCTACTTTCTGTTTCAACAATAAAAAGTCTTGGACAACTGTTGGCATGTGAGACAGAGGTATCCAAAATGTCTTGGCATCTTTCCCAGCAGTGTACCGCGTCTTGGGGAAGAGACTTGTTAGAGCATGGTCCATGCACTCTACCACTAGAGAGAGGTCCAAGTTCACGGAGGAGGTATTGCTTTTCAGTTTGTGTAGACCTATAAAAAAGAGACAAAATATGTTCACTCTCGGGCAGAAAAGGAGAGTGAGAGTGGGAGGCTAGGGTGCAAACAGGAAGACACATGACAGGGACTTTATTTTGACTTAGCAATTATAATTGTGACTCACTGGAATGGTTTTCCAATCTCCTCTAGAAAAAGATGCTGCCATGTCTTCTTTAGGCCAGCCAATTGGTCTTATCTCAAACTTGGAAGGGCAGCAGAATCTCCTTACAAAGGTTGTAGATACCCAGACTTCTGGGTTTTACATACAGAATTCTTGAGCCAGTAAGTATGATGTACGTCTTATAAACATTTGCATTTTCCATGAATTTTCAAGTGATGCTGCTTGTCTGAGGACTTTGAGGATGATTAAACGCAATAGAGAAGGGATAGTGTATAGAGTCCACAAGGGCTTTATGTCTAGGAAGTCATGAGTTTGATTTCTAATCTATCCTGAAGAGTATTGTGTTATAGAAAATACAATTATATACATGACCTTGTGTGTGAGTGTCCATGCATGCACACAGGGGTGGAGAGGGAAATTAGACACCACACATCTCTCCAATTTTGTCCTGGATCAGAAGTTAAACACCTCTGGTTGTTGGACTTATGAAGTATTTGAGTCATGACCCCACCAGAAAGTCAAATAATCTCACAAGGGATTGGGAATGATTTGGAACCCCGGATTCTTCAATAAAAAGGTGCTGGAAAAACTAGCCATTTACAGGTAGGAGAATGAAATTGGAACTTTATCTCATCCTGAACATAAAAGTCAACTTAGAACAGATTACAGACTTGAAAATAGAACCTAACACTATAAAACACAGAGTAAAAGCTTTCTGAAACTGGACCAAGCAGTAAGCTTTGAAGATGATCCACACAGCACAGACGGCAAGAGCCAGAATGGATGGACTGGACTGCATCTGACTAACAATTTCCTGTGCATCAAAGGAAGCAGTTAAAAGAGCAAAGAGATAACTCATAGACTGGGAAAAAATTGCAAACTATACATTGATAAGGGGTTAATATCCAAAAAGAAATATAAAGGGAATCCCAACAACTCAATAGAAAACATTGAACAATCTGATTTTTTAAACATGAAAAGGAACCAGACAGATATTTCTCAAGAGGCCATAAACTGGGCCAGTGGCTGTGCATGTGAATGTGTTAGTCACGGTGCATGAATTGCTCTAGTGCTCAAATTTAACCCCCAGCAAGACATCATAGTGGGCCATTAGAGTCGCAGGTGGTGAGACAAAAGATGGGGTTGGGGATGGTGAGACAAAAGTGTAGACTCGGGTGCTGGAAAGAGGTCCTGTGCACGAGGATCTAAACTAAAGCAACAATTATAGAAACTGGCATGAGGCCTCCTTGAAACATGCACAGTAGCACAACCCTATACTATTCACATGTTTTCAAACACACCTGTGCCGTGTCTGCTCAGAGGAAAAGCTACTATGTTAGATTGTAGGCTCTCAATTGTTTAGTAAACCTAATGAGTGATGGTGATATTTGTTTAGTAGCCAAAAGTTGTTTAAAGAGCATAGTAAGTGTTGACAACTAGTTTAAATTATTGTTCAGCCTGGGAAATAGAGAAAGGCGACTTTAGATTTATGGTCTGCATTGGGAATGTGAGTCTGGCTCATCTCTAAATTCCGACTTGGAAATATTTAATATTTAATGTTGCTATAAATTTGGGTTCAATGCTCAAGAAAATTTTGAATGTTTTCAACCCAAACAAATGATATATATTTGAGGAAAATCAATACACCAGGCACCTTGGTCTGTTTATCACTGTTGGTATTCTTATTATGCCAGATCTCATAAATATGTATAATTGCTACGTGCCAAAATGGAAAAACTTTTCATGGAATCTTGTGGTATAGTCATAGGAACTTATCAGCATCAACATCATCATCTAGTATAGAAAACTCCTTTACACATGAAGAACTTTGTCTCTGAAATGTTAAGTCTAGCAGGGTTAAGTTCAGTCTGTTTCTTTTAGAGTCAGAGTGCAAGAAATACAGTTTCTAATGGTGATGGCTCTAAGCTTACAGAGAGAGACTCTTTGGAAAGTTTGTCAAGCAGGCATTTTAGTTGAAATCCTCAGGAGCCCTTTTGCATGGTGTGTGTGTGTGTGTGTGTGTATCATATTGACTAGTTGGGAATGTCTATTGTTTTGAAAACTTTCATACGCGTTTCTGACTTGAGTCTTGGGTCTCTGTTCAAACTGCTGATCTTGAACCTTGTCCTAGTGCTCTGTGTTACTGTAACTCATGAAGAGGCAGAGCCACATTTTTGAGGCATAGTGTGGCGTGGAGGGAGGCAGGACCTTGAGCCTCTAAAGGCAAGAACTCCGTGTCAAAGGACCATCAAGTAAACCTTACAGGTTGAGGAAAACGCGCTGGAGAAGAGTCCTCGGCCGGGAACTTGAGCAAAGTGTTCCCTGCACTGCTTCTTTTGGACTAGAGTGCCCAGGAATGCTTGGCACAGTTGTGCTGGGTTCACATCTAGCTGTGCGATTTCAGCCGTGTTACCGCTCCATGTCTCTGTTGCTATAGAATGAAGGCTGCTCCACAGAGCTCAGGGATTACAAATGAAGTGAGTATGTGAGGCACGTAGAAGGATGACGAGTGCTTTGTAAACGCTCACAGTCTTAGTCATCACTGTGGCGTCTTGATTATTCTCTCCCCTTGCCTCACTCAGTCTTTTGACTCATTTCTACCTCTTCTTCCCCTTCCCTGTGTTCCTCTTCCTGATAGCTTCCTCCACTCAGATTCCTGGATTTTAAAGCCTTATTGAAACCGGTATGGGCTGGGCCCCTCTCCTGCTCTGTCTGTATTCCCTGGGCAATTAGCGCCCACACCAATGGTGTCACTTCTGGCTTGCCCTGCAGAGGATCTGTCTGCTTGGTGCTGTGTGGTCTCACTGTTTCGCAGTTTTACTGGGGTCCTCTTTTGTTATCAGCTATGATACAGTAAAAGGGTCACAGTCCGAGACTCCCCATCATTTGTCACCTCCACCTCTGTCAGCCATGCTTGTGTTTAGTAATAAGATGAAGTGCGTGTAGTGAGGAAGACTATTGGGAGCAAGGCTGCCACGACCAGGAGATGCTGGGCACCCCAGAAAGGACATTCTACCCTGCAAAGCCTCTGTTCACGACTCCAGTAACTTTCTTTGAGGCGTAAATGACATCATTCAGAAATGCTTAGCACAAAACTTGGCATTTGGTAGTTTCTTAGTAAGCACTCAGAGAAGCCAGAGGTGACTCTGAAGTTAATACTCCTATCAAAGATCCATATCGCTGTGTCTGCGACTCCTTCATTCTGACCAGGACAGGGGCTTCCAGAAGACACAGCATCTATGCCCAGACTCACTTTTTTCAATGTAGCCCTCTCCATATTGTTGTTTGATGTCTGGAGACAGATGTTTCCAAATGGCGAGCTTTTTTTCAGTTGTCTTGATGGGATCTGCCAGATCTGTTTTGAACAGCCCTGGCTCAATGCACGAGACGTGCACACCAAAAGCTTTCATGTCCCGCCTGTGAGAAGAACAATCGAAGAATCTTTTTATATTTAAAAAGAAAACAACAAAACAAACAACAAACAACAACAATAACAACAACAAAACCCATACTTTCATTGAGCTGTGTCCAGTCCAGGGCTTCCTGCATACTAGGCAAGCACTCTGTGGTTACATCCTCAGTCTTTTATATTCTTAATTTTCTTTTTGTTTTATTCAAGTTTATCTGGAGAATGTTTATTACTCTTCAACTAGTTTCTTTTTCTTTTCTTTTCTTTCTTTCTTTCTTTTTTTTTTCCGAGACAGGGTTTCTCTGTGTAACCCCCTGGCTGTCCTGGAACTCACTCTGTAGACCAGGCTGGCCTAGAACTCAGAAATCTGCCTGCCTCTGTCTCCCAAGTGCTGGGATTAAAGGCGTGCGCCACCACTGCCTGGCTTCAACTAGTTTCTTATAAATCTTTTCAGAGAACCAGAGAATGGCTATGTTGGCAACAAACATCTTGTCCTATCCTGTCACACTGAAAATGAAGAAACTGGAGCTCAAGGTGGTTGAGTGAGGATGAATGGCAGAACAGGAAGCGGCTGTGGGTGGACCAGTCCTCGGAATAGCCCCACACCAACCAGCATTTCCCCCTTAAGCCTCCTTTTGTTAAACTGACAAGCGCTTGGGTTAAGACCATTTCTTCTCCATGTTCAAAGGGCCTCACGGTGAGAGGCAGGAGTGACTGGCTTGGAGTTTTGGAATGCAGGAGTTCTATCCTGAGTTTTGGCATGTGGATTGCATCATGACTGAGGATGAGGAAGGATGGAGTGTCACGACCCCTGGCATGCCACCCTGATCCCTGCTGAGCAAGCTCTCCCTTTACATCACTTCAGGCGGTGGCCTCAAGTCTACACGGTTCGAGTCACAGGTCTGAGATGTGGGTGCCTCCTTCCTGTCAACTGAAGAATGTGCTGCAGACCAGTTCATGAATAATCATTTTCTAAATTTAATGTATAGTTCCTCTAGGAGTGGAATAAAGAGGCAATCACTCATTTTATAGACATCTTACCCATGCTGAGGCTTGAAGCCAGACCTTGTAGTGCTGGGCCAGAACTCTGCCACTAAGCCTCACACCTGTCCTTACTATATGATATATTTTTCACATATATGTAGATATATGTGTATTATGTATATACACACACACATATATATACATACATATATATACACACATGCATGTATATATATAGAGTATATATATATATGTGTGTGTATATATATATATAGAGAGAGAGAGAGAGAAAGAGAGAGAGAGAAAGAGAGTCAATGCTCTTAACCTCTGAGCCATCTCACCAGTCTACATATTTTTTAATAAGCGCTATTTTAAATCATAAAATATTATTCAATTCTTTTCAGATTTTGATTTCTTGCAACAAAACTATTACACATTTTGAAATATATTTTACTGACAATGTAAATTAACTTGACCCTGGGAGATTCTGAAATGTGTATTACATGAAAATCTTAAAGGTTATCTTTCAACCTAATTATATTTTATTCATGTGTCAACTGATGACTGTTGGATCTGGGAGATAGCAGTTCCAAGGAAGTATTTGAGGAGACTTCTTTCCTTATGTATTCATGGAAATGACACAGGGACAGGAGACAGGCCATTCTGCTAGGCTTCTGAGGGAAGTAAAGCCAGTATGAAAGCAATATACCTGCTGAGTAAATAATACAGCTTTAGCGTCCCAGTCCTTTCTCTGTTGGACTGCTGTCTTTCAGGCCTTGTCTCTGTATGTAGACATCCTGGAACTGCCACTGGACTAGGCTGCATGCATAATTCCATGTTAAATACCAGTTCTATGGGCCATAAAGGCATAAACACTTTCTGTTAATTTCTTCCAGACAGTGTCTAGCTGCCCAACAGATTTTACAAGCACTACAGTCGAAGCAACTTTTAAAAATACCAGTATTTTATTATGTTAATGATGCTTATAGAATGGAATGTTTATTATTATATTGCTTCTTGAGGAATGGAATGGAAGATCGGCTGAGAACAAGAGTGGTTGCCATGACATTGTTACTCCAAGTGTGAAAACCCATGAGCCAGCGTCTGCTCGCTCTTTAGACCCCAGATCCCAGACCCACGCCCAGCAAAATCTCCATCTTTAACAAGTTCTTCAGGCTATTCGACATCACATTAATGTTTTGAAAGAATTTTATTGTGCTTATTTCTTAGGGGACTCAGAATTGACAGCTAGATCATGTGGTAGAATGGAAGTTATCAGCCTTTAATTACCTCAGTGGGATTATCTATCTTTTTTATTGGTAAGCTAATTGTAAATCTGTGGTATATATAAACTCTAACATATGTTTTTAGTATTACTAATTAAATAAGTAAATGGGGGGCATTAAAGGCAAGCCAATACCAATTTTGTCTTTTCTCTTGCTTGTCTCTACATGACACAGCTGACTTAACTGCCCTTTGCTTCTCCAGACTGCTTCTGCTAGCTGTGTCCCAGGAGGTCACCTGCATTAAGTGTACCTTAGCATCTGGCAGACACAGTCTATTAGAATCAGGAATGGGAGTACACGGTGCAGGACTGGCGATTTCTCATGTAGCGTCAACAATGGTTATTTCATCTTTTAGATGGAGCTACCAGCCTCTGTGTCTCCACGTTGTATAAACTTTCCTGTCTCTTCATCCTGTAGTCCTTGGATGGCAATGCCCCTTGCTGTTTGTTAGCCCTTACTCCCATCCTTGGAATATCTCTTCATACCTCCCACATGTTTGAAAATTGTCCTTTAAGTAAATTCTGTTCTCTTAGCACACGGTTTTAATGTGTGGTCATTTCTTTTCAGCATGTATGGGCTTTGAACCGAGAGTCACAAATTCTGGTTCCTGGTAAGATGAATCTAGCTAGTATCCTCTTCCTGCCTCTCCCACTGGATACAATTGCAAAACCCAACTGGAGTGTATTGGGCAGCCACTGAGACCTAATGCTTTTCTGCTGGAGGTTTAAATAAACGTGTACTGTTCTGTTAGCACCTACCAGGAATAATAATTGAGACGTCCACCCTGGATGATTCTCTGTGTGGACGAATTGACCTGTTGACTGTAAATTCACCCCACTATTGGCATCACACACTAATACAAAAGCAGAAAGAGTTAGACTCTACATAGACTTAGGTTCAAATATCAGTTCCTCCACTTAATCAGCTGTGTGACCCTCGGCAGGTGGAAATATTTTAACGTGCCCCTAAGGGTGCCTCACACATGCTAAGTATCTGGCATGCCATAGCAGCAGTTGTATGAAGTTAATTAATTCTCCTTACCTTAGGCTGTCATTGAAACCTTCCACTGCATATTTGGATGGAGTATAGCCCCCTCCACCAAATGCAAGCCGGCCTCCAACGCTGGAGACATTGATCACACGCCCTCGAGCTTTTTTGACCAGCGGAAGCATATTCAGTGTCACGTTGATAAGCCCAAACAGATTAACTTCAATGGGTTCTCTGTAGTCATCCACTGTCAGCCAGTCAGTGGGAGCCAGCACACCAAGAACACCAGCATTATTGATCAGACCCCATAGACCTGGAGCAGAGAGGGAAAGAAGGCGTAGTAGATAGTGTCATTTCTATGGGCATCTGGAAGGGAAATGCAGTTCTTTCTTTATACAATGGTTTCCTCTTTAGAGATATTCCTGCTTTGAAATGTCTTTGCATTTTGGGGAAGTGGTAGCTGGAGGAGTGGGAGGCTATGCTGAAATTATTCATGTTAATTATTGGAATTCATGCTCACTGCTATTCTATTCCTGGTTCCAAGTGTCATATATTTTCTTATGCTTTTTTGAGGAAGACTTTCTGATTTCTCAACTAAGATTTAGATCAAATTGGTCCACTTTCCTGTCTTGCAAGATGGTGCAGCCAGAGTTTATTTATAAAGTATTCTGTATGGGTAAGGAAGTGATATGAATCTACCTTATGGTGAATTTCGATAGAAAAATAAGCCATCCTCTTGATTGTTTCTTGATTGGGAATATATAGTATTGTGGAAGATGAGCACCAAGATTTGTCTGGAGGAGGCTTTGCTAAATCATTGCATTTGAGGTTCAGAGTCTTAGAGTTAAAGATGTTACTGAAGGACACACATTTGCTTGTCTCTCTTGTGGACCCTGATAGCTTCTTCTATGAGAATATTTCAATACTCAAAGCTAATAAAACTTTCTCAGTCCAAAGTGAAGCTAGTTAACGAAATCATAGCAAAGAGAATGTCTAGTGCTCATTGGTCCACTGGACTTCCTAAGGGCTCTTCTCATATCACTGGCTCCTGTTCTACCGACCACTAAAGACAATGAACTCTGGACCCATCTGGTAAGATGTGGGTCCCAGGTAATCAGGTGGTGATCTGGATGCCTTTTCCGTATTCTCCTATAGGCTTAATCTCAACTCCCTTTGCTGTGATATTGAAGAAGGTCACAAAAAGTCGGGACGTTTACATCTGTTCTAGACTCCCCTGCTGGGACTCAAGGGGGTTCTATCTGGGGCACTTCTCACATACACTGGAATCCCTCAGAAGCTCTGCAGAGATTTAGAAACATGTTGCCGGGACTTAAGAGGCATTCTCTTGATAGGCCACTTAAGATGATGTGAACATGTGGTTCACATCTGAAATTATTCCATTATTCCTCTTTCCTTAATTCCCCATCACCCCCTCCCTAGCCCCGCCCCCACCTACCTAGCCCCGCCTCATCTTCCTAGCCCCGCCCCCACCTCCCTAGCCCCGCCCCCATCTCTAGTCTCTTACCTTTTTCTCCAACATGGCTCTTCACCCACTGGGCCGTCTTCTTGACATTCTCTGGGTCGGTGACATCCAGAAGCACTGTGTGAAGTCTCTCTGAAGTTTTGGCCTTCAAAGCAGCTGATCCTGACTCAGTCAGGCAGGCCGCAATGACATGGAAGCCTTTTTTATCAAAAGTTCTGGCTGCTAAGTTTCCAAAGCCTGTGTCACATCCAGTGATGAAAACATACTTGTCAGCGATGTCTGCTATCTTCAGCTGCCCTTTATAATTCCACAGAAAAGCACAGAGGAGCAGGAGGGCCAACACCCAAAACAGCATTTTCTTTTTCCTGTATGTGACAGGGACACTTATTTCACGTACGATAAAAGATGATGTTTAAAATTAGAAAGAAAATTCAAATCAGAACAGTCACATGCTGGTGAACTGGGAGTTGTGTAAATGAATTTGAGTAGACAAGATGGTTATTAAGATGATTGTTTTGGTTGCTTGTTGGAAAGACAAACCATTTAAATCACACACTGCCTCTTCAAGGTAATGCCAACACCAGGCAATCAGAATTCAGAAAAAATCAGAGGGAAAGAAAAGGAATGGAAGAAGTAAGGTTGACTGAGGTCACTGTGTGAAAGGAGCAAGCAGAGCTGCCTAGAGTAGTGACTTCAGTATCACACTCAAAAAACCTATCTGAGAGACAGAGTCACAGTAAAATCTTACATCCCATTCCTTAGTAAAATTCAACGGCAAAACAGGATCAAAATCTCCTACAGCAGTGGCTCTCAACCTTCCTAACCTGTGACCCTTTCATACAGTTCCTCATGTTGGGGTGACCCCCAACCATAAAATTATTTTTGTTGCTACTTCATAACTGTAATTTTGCTTCTCTTCTGAATCATAATGTAAATCTCTGTGTTTTCCGATGGTCCTAAGCCACCCCTGTGAGAGGGTTGTTCAACTGCTGTGGGGGTCTCACCCCACAGGTTGAGAACCACTGTCCTAGAGGGCCTAGAGAGACTCAGAGGGCAGGCTGCTGCTCTCTGCCTGCCTTAGGTCTGAGGTCATGGAGCCCAGCCCTTTTGAATTCTGGTGAGGGGAAACAGGATCACAAGAGGTCAGTTCCCTCTCCACACAGGAACCACGTGTTTGCTCCCAAGTTAGTGTAGGGAAGAAGATACAGAGATCATCCCCTTTGCCAAGAGCCCTCTGCCATGCCCAGCATAGAGGCTTAGAAAGTTCCCTGCCACATCCACAGTGTATCTTCTGTTGTTAGATTTTTTTCCTTTTTAAAAATGATATATGGGGGGGGGGCAGTGTGCGTGTGTGCGCGTGTGTATGTGTGGTAGGTGCCTTCAGAGGCCAGAAGAGATAATGGGATCCCCTGAAGCTGGATTTACAGGTAGTTGCCAATAGTGTAATGTGGGTGAAGAAACAGAACTTGGTCCCTCTGCAAGAACAGCACATGTTCCTAACATCTGGGTCTTCTCTCTATCCCCAATGTCTTTGTCCTTGATCCACTCTCCTGTAGAATCTGGAATACTTCACACAAGAAAAGCAACAGATACAGTCCAAAGTGCAGACCTGTGGATGCTTCCAGAATCATGCCTATTTATGCATACTAAGAAATCTTTTCTTTTCCTTTGTTCTCTTTAACTCTGTCAAGTAATAGTTATTACATTTGACTCAAGATTTTGTTAAACAATTATGTCTATAAACAAATGCATAAATAGGATTTCAGATATGTTCTCATACTTAATTTCTATGATTGTATAGCCAATAGTATATTTAAGATAAAAATAATTCAGTATATCATCTTTATTTTTTAAGGAAAAAATTGAGTCCTATTTTTATCTTTTTTTCCCCTAAAAGACTTGTGAAGAAAAATATTAAAAAAAAGTCTACTGAGAGATATTAAACTAGCAAAAATATTAAACTATGGGGAGATACAGCTGACTTGTGGTATAGTTATACCACAAGTTTTGATGTTTTGAAAACAGGTTTCTAAATTACATAATAATTTGGTTTAGTTTCCCCAAACACTTTTGTGTAGGAATTGATTGTTGCATATACCCAAGCAGCAAGGTTTCTGCTTCTCGAATACATAGTGATTTAAAATGTCCAATTATGAGAAGCAAAAAGCACTCACGAAATTACATATTTAGAGATTTTAATGACATTTCATATTTGTAAATCTAATTAGTTATAGTGTTTTGTTTAGGTCTTCCCTTGAGAGTTAATGAATATCGAGATGCCTAATTTCATTGTAAATCAAAGTTCCAAAGAAATTATTTGAAAAAAAAAAAAAAGCAAAACACTTGTGGATTGTAATGTCCCTACAACAGAGAGTGTAACTTGTCAGCTTTGCTGGGGGAGGGGGGGGAGGGGAACGGGGGACTGAGAGGAGTAAATTGTGAGATTACTGCCTACCTTGGAAAAGGCCTCTGTCTGGGGATTCACATACAGTCTCATGTGGTTTCTGTCTAGCCCTCTGGAGAGCATATTATTTGCCAGTTATAGAAGATAAAACAGGATCAAAGGTATAAGGTAACTTGCCAAGGTCATTGTGTTCTGGAGCACGATACCTTCCCATGTTAGAGAACTGCAAACCCTGAACTCTGGTAGGTGACCGGAGCAGTGTCCAAGCTAAGCTCATAGAGTCAACTCAGTACCTTGCCAAGGCTGCTGAGAGACTAGGCTGAAAGCCCTTGGACCCAAACAACCCGTGACATACATACTCATTAGAAAATATGGCATGTGTCCCATTCTTTTTGTACTGAGACAGGATCCCATCACGTAGCTCTGACTGCTGAAACTTTCTACATAGACCAGGCTAGCCTTGAACTCACAGAGATCTGTCTGTCTCGGCTTCCTGAATGAGGGAGATTAGAGATATATTTATCATTCTTGCTACTGTGGTATTATTAATGTGCTAGTGAAAGACAGTGTGGTAAATATCGTTAGTGTGTGTCATCACATCAGGCTTCCTTTAAAAATCTATGTATTTTAATTCATGCATTGAAAAGTCTTTATTCACTTTAGACAGTGGATATGACAGCTATGTAAATCAAAATTTCCTAGAATACTTTAGCCCCAAATACATGTATTTCAACAAGAATGCATGAAAGCCCATGAAGTCCATGCCTTCACCATAACAACAGACAATCCTCAAACCTCAATTACATGACTGAGGGAATGAGTAACTGCATATGGCTGACAGATGTCAGGTTTCATTCTGTCAAAGAGAAGAGCTGAAAAGACATGAGGTGAGGGGTTGCTGACCTGGACCTTGTGTAATTGAATGAGAGAGAAGAGGGGGGGGGCAGAGAGAGACAGAGAGAGAGACAGACAGAGACAGAGAGAGGGGGAGAGAGACAGAGAGATACAGAAAGAGAGACACAGAGACAGAGAGAAAGAGAGAAGGGGAGGGAGGGAGAGAGAGAGAGAGAGAAAGAGAGAGAGAGAGAGAGAGAGAGAGAGAGAGAGAGAGAGAGAACCATCAACTGATGGTTTAGAATATTTGTAAACAGATATATAACTTAATGAACAACTATCTACTTACATCTACCTGATAAAGTATAAGGAAAACCTAAGAATGATGAAAAGACCAAGGATCCAGAGCCCATTTTCTCAATCTTATGATCATCAGAGAAGTTAATATGAGGATTTGTCTAGGGAAGTATAAAAATGATCATGAAGTGTCTTATGATACAAAGAAAAAAAGGGCTGAAGAATGCATAGGAACCAATTGGAAGGGTCTTTAGTCACCAAGTATGACACAATTTGAGCACCAAAGCAGATCATGCCGTAATGGATCTGTAGGTTGTTGACTATGAAATGAACACAGTCATCTTGATTAACGTCAATAAGGAACTATATAAGGAAAGAGAAGCCATGCCAACTGATAAGTGTCAAGGAAGGATGCAGTTAGAAAATCAGTATTAGCAGCTGATGTAGTAACAATTATTTCAGGCAAGAACTATCAATGGGTGCTAGATTGACAGTATGGAATCACAAAACGTGTCCCACAAAGTCAATTATTAATTTAAAAAATGAATGATAGTGATTTCACAGTGAAGAAATCTGAGCAGCCACTTTAACAAAATGATAGAAAGTGGAATTCTTAGTCATGGAGTAAACCAACATTATGTGCTTCCTGGTTGACACACTGAAAAGGACAGAGCAGCACTTGCTGCTCAAACTCCAGCTAATCATGCACGGAAAACTACTTCCAGTTCTACAGAATGTGTGCCCTGTGCTCTTCAAAAACACCAGTCATAAAGGATAAAAAGGACTAAAGATGTTAAAGAGACAAGACAATGAAATGCAACACATGATCACTGACTGGTAAACATGTTTCCTTTTCTCAGAAATTAACTATTACATCAACTAGTGAAATTTAAAAAAAAAAGTCTGCAAACTTGATAAATTTTCCTTTGAAAATTATATTGTGGAAAATGATAGACTTTTTCTCATAATTTATATTGAAGTATTTAAAGATTAAGGTGCATAATATCTTCAACTTGCTTTCAAACCACTCAAGCTGGGCATTGGGGTACAGGTCTCTAATTCTAGCACTCAGACACAGGCAGCTCTCTGTGAGTTTGAGGCCAGTCTGGTCTACACAGAAAATTCTAGGCCAGTCAAAGCTACATAGTAAGACTTTGTCTCAAAAGCAAAACAAAAGGAACAAATGGGTATATTCCCAAGAGTGGTATAGCTGGGTCTTCAGGTAGATCTATTTCCAGTTTTCTGAGGAACCTTCCGATTGATTTCCAGAGTGGAAATGCTGGACAATAGGGAGAGGGAACTTATAGAGTCCATCTTGAGCAGGAAGACAGGGCATCAAATGAGGGAGAGGGGAGCATCCCACAGTCACAACTCTGACTCATAATTGTGCCACTCAGAAAGAATTACAGGGATGAAAATGGAGAGGAGTATGAGGAAAAGAAGGTACAGCGACAGACTCCAGTGGGATCAAGTGCAAGGGAAGGTCCCAAGGCCTGACACTATTACTGAGGCTGTGGAGAGCTCACAAAAAGGGACCTAGCATGACCGCACTCCAGAAGACCCAACAAGTTGCTGAAAGAGTCAGATGCGGATATTTGACCCAAGCAATGGACAGAAGCAGCTGGCCCCTGTTGTTGGCTTAGGGAAGGGTGAAGGAGAAGGACAATCTTGTAGGAGGGCCAGCAGTCTCATTTAATCGGGACCACCGAGATCTCTCAACACTGGGCTACCAAACAGGCAATATACAGCTGGTGCTGATATGAGGCCCCAGCACACATACAGTAGAGGACCGCCGGGTCTGTGTTCATTCAGGGATGATACACCTAACCCTCAAGAGACTGGAGGCCCCAGAGAGTTTAGAGGTCAGGTGGGGTAGGTGGTGGGGACATTCACATAGAGACAGGGGGATGAGGAGGAGGTACGGAATGTGGAACAGTCAGAGGGTAGACAGGGGTGGTGGGTGGTGGTGGTGGGGAATAAAATATGAAGTATAAAAAATAAATAAAGGAACAAATGATCAAAAATTCAATACAAAACAAAATGCAAAGTTTAGAAAATAATATATGTATATATAAGCAAAAACTCATATGTATATATAAGAAAGAATGAGAGTAAAAATGTGGTAAAATATTAATGTTTAATACCTCTAGATTGTACCATTCTTTTGACTTTTCTGTAAGTGTGAAATCATGCCCACAGATCCAACCGACTGCAGGTTTGAGTAGTTTTGTAAACTGAATCTCCACTGAACACACACAGACCTTTTCATTATTCTTGTCTCCTGAACAACAGTGTTACTATGTACACAGTGCCCATATTATACATTACAAATGGACTAGAAGCGATTTAATGTATGCCCAAAGGAGCGCAGGCCATGTGCGAGCACCGTGCCGTTTTAGACATTGGGAATCTGCAGATTCGGACGCCCATGTGTAAGAGGGCCATAGAGTCGCCGCGTGGGAAAGGGTCCTGGAGTCAGGATCCCCTATGTGAGTGACTGGTGAATGACTGCGTTTCAAAAACAAAGTAAAATTGCGGAAAGAAAAATGAAATCTTCCTCCACCCCAAGGACTTTATTGAACTGCTTTGGACCCTATGGACAAAGCACAATGCCAGAGTTTTGGAGTGACCTGAGCTGCCCGTCTTCTGTCCTCTAGAAAACCATCCTTACAACCACTGGAGGAAACAAAACCTCAAAGCGAAGCAGCTCTCTCCCTCTCCTTCTCTCTCTCCCTCTCCCTTTCTGTCTCTCTCTTTCTGCCTCTCCCTCTCCCTTTCCTCTCCCTCTCCTCTCCTTCTCTCTCTCTCTTTCTGCCTCTCTCTCTCCCTCTCCCCCCCTCTCTTTCTGCCTCTCCCTCTCCCTTTCCCTCTCTTTCTGCCTCTCCCTCTTACTCTCCCTCTCCTCTCCCTCTCTCTCTCTTTCTGCCTCTCTCCCTCTCTCCCCCTCTCTCTTTCTGCCTCTCCCCCCCCCCCTCTCTCTCTCTCTCTCTCTCTCTCTCTCTCTCTCTCGCTCTCTCTCGCTCTCTCTTCCTCTCCCCCTCCCTCTCTCCCCCCTCTCCCTCTCCCTCTCTCTCTCTCTCTCTCTCTCCCTCCCCTCTCTCTTCCTCTCCCTCTCCCTCTCTCCTCCTCTCTCTCCCTCTCCCTCTCTCTCCCTCCTCCTCTCTCTTCCTCTCCCTCTCTTCCCCCTCTCCCTCTCTCTCTCCCTCCCCTTCTCTCTTCCTCTCCCTCTCCGTCTCCCTTCCTCCCTCTCTTTGCCTCATTTTTTCCACTTCCCACATAAGCTCCTCTCTAAACAAACACAGTTTTCCCCAGTGATAAGAAACAGAGAGGGACTTTTTAGTCATTAAAGATGCACCCTCTATACTGTCACTGAGCACCCCTCTGGGCTGATGGTCATCTTTGAGGTTAGGCAGTCAGTTGCTTGAGTTTGAGGGACTTCTACCCCTGACCTTGAGGCCCATCCTTACAAGTGCCTATAAATGTTAGTTCTTCTTTTAGTCTCTGCATTCTGTATTATTCTAGGTCACTGGACTAGGTCAGCTGCAAGACAACATAGATCTTTGACCCCTAGTAGTACTTTAGTCAAGAAACATCCATGAGCAACAATCCCAGGTCAGGGTTTTCAGGGCCATGCCCTGCGCATAGAAAGGGATGGACAGTCAGCTCACCAAAGAAGTAAATGAATAACCACAGCTAACACAACTGCCCCAACCACTCTAGTCACATCTCTGTAGTTCCCTGGTGCCAGTGATTTAGCAGTAGGGCCTTGACTCATTTGTTTAGTTGTTTATCAGCCATGTCTTTCAATTTATCTCACAACAATCTGTTTACTAAAGAGTGTGGACCCCTTGGCTCCAAGCACTAAAGCAGGTTTTGGGAGTTCATCCCTCAGAGAACTCAGAGTACTTTATGCATCCTATCTGAGCCTTGCCTGGTGGCAGTTTGGGGATACGATATTTTCATTAGAGTACCTGCTGAACCACCATGCTCAACGTCTGTTACACCTTTCCCGCTGAAAGGGCTGCTCTGTCTATTTCTTGGAGGTAAGCAATGTAAGCATGGGCTTTCCAGTTACAGCCCTTTTGATATTTTGAATTCCATAATTAATAAGGTGAAGTCTGGCTAGTGTATTACAGCCTGCTCAGTAGCACCCTTGGCCTCTACACACTCGATGTCAGTAACACTTCTGATAAAGATGTCTCCGGACAGTACTAAACATCCCTCAGGGGACAAAATTGCTCCTCCTTGGGAACTGCTGCTATAGAGATTCCTCTCCTCAGGGTCCAGAATGCCACTGTACCCAGGACCACTTATCTGGAAACCCAGTCATTAGTGTCTCAGTGATGTTCCCTTGATGACCATTTATGCTTTTTATGGCATTAAGAGAGAAGTTTTGTTGCTTATAAAATTACTCATAACCTGTTTTGGCAAGCACTAACGTTTGCAATGTAAAACGTATCTACTTTTCTTACTAGGAGGCTAGAAGGTATCCAACAGACTAAGACCATTTGTGGATTTAGAAATGACCACATTGACACGCACGGCATTGAGTGCTAATAAGGCCTGGATCCTGGCTGAGCTGGGGCTATGACAGCTTGCTTGCACTTGGTAGCAAATTGAGCCTCTAGAATTCCGCAAATGCTCCTAGGGAACCGTAGTCCTCATAATGTCATGTGCAAATGTAAATAGCAGCTGTGGTTGACTGAATGCCACAACTTTTTGAACTGTGGCTATAGGGTCAGGTAGCTGAATGTGGGATTAAAAAAAAAGCAACAGTGAGAGGTTATCAAATGAGCAGTGATTAAAAATTATTTCAAAACCAAAGATAATGGATCCAAGGTTTGGGCAGGACTTGTGTTGAATGACTTCCCCGTAGCTGCGGTTCTGAGCACACAGTACACATGCTTTGCCTTGTGCACGCAGTGGCAGCCAGTGCTGCCTAGACCACCTTGGTTCATATTTGAGACTCTTGTATGTGAAGATTTGCAGTACTTTTTAGCATATGTAGGATAGGAGGTGTTTTTTTTTTCTTTTTAGAATGTAATAGTTAAATTACAGAAAGCAAGGGCTTAATATTTTCTTACAGTTATTCTTCCTCATGTAAGCACCACACTGGGATGTCTTTGGATTGTATTATGATAGAGCACTTGATTATAAAAATTACTGTTGGAAGGGACAGAGAGATGGCTGAGTGGTTAAGAGCTCTTGCGCCGTTCTTGTACAGCACATGGGTTTGGTTCCCAGCACCCATGTAGTGATACTCTTCCTCCGGATGATCTGGCACCTCTTGTCTTCCAAGGACATTTATGTATACATTCAGGGAAAACACCTATACAGAGTGAGTTCCAGGACATCCAGGGCTACAGAGAAATGATGCTGTCTCAAAAAACCAACAACAACAACAACAAAAAAAAAAAAAAAAAAAAAAAAAAAGAAAAGAAAGAAAGAAAGAAAGAAAGAAAGAAAGAAAGAAAGAAAGAAAGAAAGAAAGAAAGGATAGAGGAAATGGACCAGCGGGGCGGTGGTGGTGCACGCTTTTAATTCCAGCACTTGGGAGGCAGAGGCAGGCAGATTTCTGAGTTCAAGGCCAGCACGGTCTACAGACTGAGTTCCAGGACAGCCAGGGCTACACAGAGAAACCCTGTCTGGGGGGGGGGGGGGAGAGAAAAAGAAGAAAGAAAAAAAAAAGCTGCTGTTCGAGTTGTTGACTTGAGTTTCATTAAAAAAAAAAATCATCAAATGAATTTCAGGCTTGGAGTTAGGACCAAATTTTCAACAATTTTGAAATTGCCTTGAACAAGTTTCTGCCATTTTGCACCATATATTTATGACAATGAAATTCTCAGTATTAATGATCAAAATGTTAGTCAACTCGGAAAAAAAAATCATTGAAGATGCCATGGCTTATAGTGTCAAACATTTAGCTAAGGTTTAGTTATTTTTTAAATAGCCAAATACATCTTTCATCAGTATGTAAACTTGTTTTCATTGTCAATAATTGATAAAATTATGTGTACCCAAGAGAATTGTTTCAAAATAAATTTCTTTATGACTTGTCAGTAAATGTTTGCTTTGTATGCCTGTTTATAGATCTACATATTTGGGACTATATAAATCTGTGTTTCTTGGGCAAGTGTGAGAAGCTTAAGAAACCCTTTTCTAGGTGGTTGCCTGGACCTATAAATATTTATCTTAAACTTCGTGATAAAATCATTTCTTTTTTTCTGGGTGTGATAACTCATCTGTAATCTCAGCACTTGGAGATAAAGATAGGAGAGAGAGACCAGCCTGGACAACACAGTGAGCTCTTATTTCAAAACCAATAAATCTCTATTTAGGAGAAATGAATTCAGAAATGCAGGCTAATTGATTCAAGGTATAAGCTGTGATTTTGGGTGACTCTGGGACATGCCCCTCTGATCCCACTTGTGCTGCCTACATTCTCACTGGGCTCTGGCACCTAGGCTCTGTGCCCACCTCTCTACCACCTGGGCATTGTGTGTGCTGCTTGGCATTTGATGGAAGAGCAATAGGCAGGGCAGAAGGAAAAGAGGAAGTTATGATTCACTCTACCATCACATCACTCTATATGAAGAGCCTTGGACAGATCTCTGAGATCTTTGAACTCTAGGAAAAAAGGAGAGAATGACCAGGACAGTCATGAAGTATCCTCACTTCTAATTTAGGTCATGAAAAAGTTCAGGCTCCTATGATATCTCATAATATGCATCTCGTTTAATCATCATGATATTTGGGGAAGTGGGTTGAATAGCACAAAATGGAACATTTGCTAGACGGTGTTTAGAAATTACTTTCCCCTTGGCAATTTAAACTGTGAAAGAACACATGGAAGAGCTGTGCAGGGAAGATGACGTCTGGCTTAGTTAGGGTTTTACTGTTGTGAATAGACACCATGACCAAGGCAAGTCTTATACGGACAATTGGGGCTGGCTTACAGGTTCAGAGGTTCAGTTCATTGTCCTCAAGGTGGGAGCATGGCAACATCCAAGCAGCCATGGTGCAGGAGGAACTGAGAGTTCTACATCTTCATCGGAAGGCTGCTAGTGGAAGACTGACTTCCAGGCAACTAGGACTAGGGTATTAAAGCCCACACCCACAGTGACACACCTACTCCAACAAGGCCACACGTCCAAATAGTGCCATTCCCTGGGCTATCACATTTACAAACCATCACGTTTCACAACGTCTTTGGTTGCTAGGGGGGATGAAAACATTTTATCAGAAGTACTCTGTCTTACAACAGAGATTCAGAAGGAGCCACGAAAGGAGGCTGATTACTGCCTTCATTTGTCAGGTAGGAGTTAGAAAAGGAACCACCACCTGTCAGCAGCTCGCAGAAAATGCTGTGCTCCACAGTGAACCCCACTTCCCCTTTCTGGGTTCTCTTCCTAGGTTTCTTAGTGACAAACTTAAAATAAACCCTGTCGATTTTAGTTCTCTGGGTTGCCTTCCTCTACTGGTAGAAAACAGGGGACCAGACAAAAATAAACACTAATGTTCAAAGTTCTTCTTAGATGGTAGAGCTCTTTCTAAACGGTTTCTCTCAGATCAGCTCATTTTCTGTCCACATAACTCCACCGAAGATTTTCTTTCAGAAAACACTGGGAGTTTATTAATTATTATTAAATCTCTATTTACCTTCAATTTGTTGCAGTCTCTGGATCAACAACAGAGCTGTTGTACCAAGATGAATCAAATAGAAAACATTGAGTGGTGATGTCTGTCTGAAATATCTTCTGAGTTTTCTTAGGGAATGCAAGTGTTCTTAATAATGAACACCCTGGAACATGTGTGTGTGTCTTAAATTTAGATACTTCATATATGGTTTAATACTCAGAACTTATTCTTTATATTTTGCCTTTTTACTGAAGTAAAAAAAAAAAATTAAACCTTTATGTGACCTTTCAGAGATGTCTGGTGTACTTTGCTCTAAGGAAACAGGACCCAAGAGCCTGGTGATAGAAATGAGGTCATATGGTTAAGGAGATGCACTCGCTTGAAGAGGAAGATTAAAGTCATACACCTGAAAAGTCTGAGATGGATTAAAAAATGGAGCCAAGGACCCTGACACAAAATACGTTTGCAGTAAACAGTAATTGTTTTGTTGTGAATCTGGTGAAAACCATCTTGACTGTGATGATGACTTAGCCAAGGTGAGATGGTATTCAGCATCCTGGAATGATGAGTTCCCTCCCATAACAGGAAGAAGAGAAGCTTCCTTAGTTACATTTCACCAGAGTTCCTGCAGGAGGGCACAGCTCCACGCCCAAGTGTGTGGTGGGAGAAGTACTCATCTGTGCGTCCACTGTAGCTCCAGACCAGGGACTGTCCTGCCTCACCAGAGGGACAAACCTGCCCCTGTCTAAGGAAAACACTTAAAGCAATTTACCAGATCATATTTGCTTATGAGTATTAATCACCCCAAATCCTTCAGGGTTTATCGTTTTGTCTGTGTGCCTTCTGACAGTAATGGCACATTAGGAGTCATTTTTAAATCTACGGCCACAAAATAGTAACTGCTAGCTGGAAGGGATTATGTGCTGTGTTATTATAATTTGTGGTCCCAAAGAAAGTTCAGAATTGAGTGTATGTTAGTATCATTCCAGCGAGCATATTCAAATCTCTCACTGTCTTTCAACCACAGTTAGCTTTGCTCCAGAAGAAAATGTTAGTGTTTTAAAATTATATCACTTGAGAACATGACATTTGTTATAAGGGTCTCATGTCCTGCAATGTATGAAGTAAGTTTTTCTTGTATTGAGATTTAGTCTAAAAATTGGACAGCACTTTCAAATGTGAAAATATCCAGCGCAATAATGAAAGATCTTTCCGTTCTCGCATAATGCCTCATCTCAGAGCATTGAATATGTGCCAGGCGGCACTAAAATACATACAACCCAGTCCCGAGCTTCAGCCTGAGAGGGTCTCAGGGTTTCACACCCCCACCCGCCAAAACCCAAGTGTGTGTGTGAGCATTTGAAATAGCAAGTCACTTTATTATAAAATGTGGAGCGACTATCATAGCAATTTTTTTTCTTTCTGACAACTCAGAACCCTGGGGCCAGCGTGCACCTTAGAAATATCTTTTTCTCATCTCCCACATAGTTTTTCTCTTGTGTTCATGGGAACTGATAATATTGGGAAAGTAGGTAGAGAAACAGATCAGTCTGCACTTGGCGGTTAACCGGTTAATCAGTCCACCCAAGATACTCTTAATATGTCCAAAACTTTTGGAACTCTGTGCCCACCAATTTCTCATTAGTCCTCAAAGCCACAGAAGGTACCAAATAGGAATGGAGAGATGAAGAGAGGGAGGGAGAGAGAGAGGTATTTAGTTGTGACTGCAGGATGCTATGGGATATGAAGTCCTGTCATAGGAGAGTTTCAGTCAGGTTCCTGGGTCGCACAGATCATTTCTTTATGACTCTGCTCCCATCATTTTCAAACTATGTTAAAGAAACACAGTTGACCTCAGCTGAAAGACAACTTGGGTCTTTCTATAGGAGCCCAGAAAATCAAGGACAGCTTAGGATGAGCTGATGAGTGAAGGGACAAACGATCGATCGGACAGCCATCAGTTACCTCCCTGAAGGTGACTCGGAGTGCAGAAGCTGAGGGTGGCCTGCTCCGCTGCTGGTTGTCACCTTCCTGCTGTGGCCCAGGGGAAGGAAGTGCACTTCGGTCAAGCTGGTCCTCTCAAGGTGCCTGGGCTTCTGCGGAGCTCTGAGACCTGCATGAGCGAAGTCTTCTTTACTTCTCTCTTGCCTCTGTGACTCACACCCCTTGCAACATCAAGTGGTGACTAAGTCTCTCCTCAGTGGATGGAGGGTGGAGAGACTGTAGGTCACAGGTTTCCAAAGCAGGGCAGCGCTTTTTATAAATTAAACGTAGCTAGCTAGAGAAAACTACTCACACTATCTTGACCAAATGAGGCGGCTGAAATCACGTGACTAAGAAGCATCTTGGTAAACCCCCTGATGCATGGAACTGAAAAAAAAATTATGAGCAAGAAGATCAACATTATAAATGACCAAGTATGGTTTGGGAATAATTTGTGGTTTCCTAATTTGGGTTTTAAGGTATGACAAAACATCTTGACAAGGTCTCTGAAAGTGAAAATAAGAAAAGATTGCCCCCTTACCTCCAGGGGGCCTTTTCCAGAGCTGTTCCCAGCAGACCTGGCACTGCTTGGAGCCAGCTGAAGTTGTAAGGGGGGGGCCGGGAGGGGGGTATGAAGATGAGATGCCTCCCACCTTCCCTGCAGCCAGCCCCCCCACCCCACCCCCCTGCTCCTGATAGTACAGGCAGGCCAAGGTGCACTGAGGTTTTCCTTCTAATTGCGTGCTGTATTCCTCTGCCTTCCTCCACCCACTCTGGTCCTTCCTGAAGAGTAGTTACTGTTTCCTCAGAGCAAGCAAATGAACGAGTCCATCCCTCTACTGGAGTCTAGACAGCGCTACTGCTTTTGAATTAAATAGGTGTGGTTCCTAGTTCTTCCCCAATGACAAAAGACAAATTTATCCAGGCAAATATTATTTGCTGGGTACCTGGTATGTGGAAAATATACTTTTTCCCTTTAATAATGCACAATAGAGAGTAAAGGCACAAACTTGCAGCCTCAGAGAAAAACATCATGGACTGAGATGCTTATGAAGACAGCTACGATAATTAATCCTCCGTATAAGCAGGCTATCATTTCTGAGAGGTGGAGAAACCCTCAAGCACCTGCGTGGTCCTGGAGGACTGAAGGGAAAGGCCAAAGAAAAGGTTACGCCTTAGTAAGTTTTACTGAGGATTCTTGCTCAGTGCTGCTCTGTTTAAAAAAATTCCCTAAATAGACTTTAAAAAAATGTGAGACTGATTTGCATGCTATGATTGGGAATTCTTGCCCTGTACTCGGCGTGGTCGCTCAGTACTGATGGATTGAGTTAAAAGGTTCAGTGTCCAGGCATGTGGGGCAGGGTGGGGTTAAAACAGCCCCTCCTCACCTTGTCAGCTGGGTATTGACAAAGGTGTTCACTAATAGAATCTATTTAGCATCTCACTATCTCCAGACTGAAATCACAGCATCCAAAGTCACAGACTTAGAGCTCTGTTTCGTTTTGCTCTGTCCCTTTAGAATGTAAGCTGTGAGGGCCAGTGAAATGCTAATTTACCATCAGAGGGTAAAAGATGCCTCCTCTGAAACGTGACAGCCCGAGTTCCATCTCCAGGATCTCTACATGACAGGAAAGAACTGGCCTGAAAGTTGTTCCCTGACCACATGTGCATTGTGGTGTGTACACACACACACACACACACACACACACACACACACACACACACACACACACAAGAAAGAAAGAAAGAAAGAAAGAAAGAAAGAAAGAAAGAAAGAAAGAAAGAAAGAAGCTCCACTCCCTTTGTTTTTCACAACTGAAAGAATGTAACCTTTGAAAATACTACTTTGTTCAGAATTCTCCCAAATCAGGCTTCCAGTCATCAAAGATGATGATGATGATGAGGAGGAGGATGTGTGTGTGTGTGTTTATCTCACCAAAGTGACATTTGATTTTACTTCTAGTTCTTCTTTTAAAAGGTTACAGTGTAGAATTTATCCACATTTAATTGTATGTTGTTAGTTTGGTTGTAGCTACATAGGAGTGCACTTAAGACAAGCACACTAAACACCCAACTCTCCCTTTTCTTCTAAGGCTGTTGCTGCCCAGGAGAATCCCCATCTCTTCTCTCTGTCTCTGTCTCTCTGTCTCTCTCTGTCTCTGTCTTTCTCTCTCTCCCCCCCTCTCTCTGTCTCTCTGTCTCTCTCTCTCTCGGTCTCTGTCTCTGTCTTCCCAAACACAACGAGGCTACCTCTGGCCTCAGCCATCCTAGCCAGCATTAGACTTCTTGTACCAGTGCTGATCTGAGGGAATCTCTGATCCAACCACAGAGAATCTTGAGGAAGGAGCCCAATGGAGAAAAGCACTTACAGGCCCGCCCCCAAGGCAAGCTTGAAGGTCCCAGGTGTGAGTATGTCTGGTATTTCTCACCTAAGGTCAGCCTAAGGGCACCTTATCCTTCTGCTTCCTGGTGGGATCCAGGAATACTCCGTGCACAGCCGCTCTCTGATCTCTGACTAGCTCTGAGTGGCTTTATGATTTCCAGTATGTAAGATCAGAACTTGTACTTCCTCCTCCCTGTGTCAATAGATGGTTCTCTTATTTTCTCTACAAAAGAACCGGTCTTTGGCCCCGCCCCACTTTATACACCAACTCTACCTTTGTTTATGAGAACCTGAGTACCAAAGATGGACTCAAACTGGGAGCTTTGCTTCTATTTTGCTTTTTTTTTTTTTCTGACTCCCCCGGTTGTAAGACAAAGCCGGGCTGATCCTTTGTTCCCTTGTGTAGGCAAACAGACCGACCGACAGACAGACAGACAGACAGACCAAGGGTCAAAGACTGAGTCATTGCAGTGCTCAGTGAATTCTCTGAAGAAAGGTTTTTCATATTGGAGGGGCACACATTTCTTTCAGCGACACACAAGAGGTCCTGGCCTGAACAGTGGGATGAGGTGGATGACATGGGGCAGACTCTAGACTCACCAGGGTTTCCTGGCAACAGAAAGGCTTGTGAAAAACAAGACCAGAGGCATAATAAGAAGAATGAGGCTCTTAAGAGGGAAGAGGAGGGAACTCCCTCAGGGTGACCACTGCAGTAGGAAAGTGTGCTGGGAAGTATCCAGAACACCCACTGACCCGAAGAAGATCCTAAGATGGCGACCCTACCCTGGGTGGGAAGGAATAGCTTCATATCAGAGACCACGGGCCTTACTGACTTCCCCTTGCTCTACTGCCTTTAGATGGTGTCTTTGTCCAATCACAGGTCTGCCCAGCTACTGCTTCTCACCCAAGCCAGCACAAAAATGCACAAGCTCCCCTGCTCTCTTGGGGCTCTACCTTTCTGAGGGTTTCCACCGTTAACCTTGTTTGCCTACTTTAAAAAAAATTGGGACATCAATCGCAATCCTAGCTATGTGTGAGGGAAGATCATTCATTCTTGGAATATCAATGTTGCTAGTTAAACCAAGAAACAGACAACACTGTTTACAGACATCTTGTTGATGGGTGATAGATAGGGGAAGGGGGGACCTGTAGTGAAGGAGATCTGGCCTGGTAGAAGTTGATTCAAAGCAAGCCTGTGATTTCAAGGCTTGCCTCGACTATGTTATAAGGCCTATCACACACACACACACACACACACAAACCTCAAAAAATGACTGTGACAATAAAAAATAGTTTTACTGCCGGGCGGTGGTGGCACACACCTATAATCCCAGCACTCTGGGAGGCAGAGGCAGGTGGATTTCTGAGTTCGAGGCCAGTCTAGTCTACAGAGTGAGTTCTAGGACAGCCAGGGCTACACAGAAAAAAACCCTGTCTCGAAAAAAAAAATAGTTTTACTTATCACCCAGATGTGCTTGGCTAAATGCCATGATTGAATGTTTGGATGGTTCCTAACTGTCCTTTATTATGAATGATACTTGGATGAACAGTCTTGAGTGAAAGATCTTATACACACCCAGTTATTTCTTTATAACAGTTTCTAAAGGCTGGGCCACTTAAGCCTGTCGATAGGGTTGAAGTATATGTTACATTGTTGAGAACTGTGCAAATCTGAGTATGTGCACACTCTTGGGTAGACTCTTCCCACATACTCTTCTCACACAGACTCTGGGCTTGGCTGTGTGGTTTGTTCTGGACAGTTAGTTTGTTCAAGCACAGCCCTAGGGAAGAGCACATTAGTCTTCCCCTGGAGAATGCTGTCAGTACAGTCCAGGTTGGGCTGCTGGTGACCTGTGGCATAGTTCGTAGCAAGTTCCAAGCGAGCATGGAGTGTTTCAGACCATCCAGAGCCTAGGTGGATGTCATGCAACTACACCCAACTGAGACACACCAGAGACAGTTCCCATGGGCAGTAACTCAATTTTATCCCACAGAATTGTCCTGTGTCAGGGCTCAGAATGCAGTATTTCCCCAACACAGGACATTGACACACCGAGTGTTTTAATCTGAAGGAAACTCAGGATGTCACAGATGGAAGAAGGTCTCAGTCTGATCCTTTCCTGCCTTTTCCTTCTTGGAAACTGACTGGAAAAAGAATTCTTTGACCTACTTTCTAGGTCTCAAGATCCTTATTCCAGATGATGCCCAGCCCTGTGTCCAAAGGTTAAGAAGAATCAGAACAAACAATCTTGCTACACAGTCCCTAAGTTTATACCTTCCTAATTCCCATTCACACGTTCAATATGACATTCCATAAAAATAGTTTCCCAATAAGTCTTTGGGTCTTCACTTCTGAAGATTCCTGGGTCATGTATTTTTCTTGAGATAATCTGTCTTTTGCTGCAAGGCACCCTGTGATGGGTGAGGAAATGATATTACCTCTTCTCACACACAACAGCAAGTTCAACGGTACTGTTAGGATGCCAAATTTGGGAGGGGCAGTTATATAGGAGAGCCAGGGGATACACGCATGAAGAGTCGATGTTTAGCTTCTTATGTGTCACTACAGAGTCATTCATAATTCCAGGATAGAATGTGACACCAGCAGGGCTGGGCGAGCAGGTGAAGACTGTAGAAGATGGCTTCTTAGCCCTTCTCTCAGTCCGGCTTTAACCTGTGCTTTAAAGGCACAGAGTTCTTAATTCCTTTGGCAGCAAAATCCCTGTTTTACCCCGTAGCAAGCAACTGATTATATTGTAATAGGCAGTAGTTAGCCCCTATCTTTGTGATCTGAAATGGCTGTCATGAGCTAATCAAATGTGTTCTGCTTTTATTGAACCCCCTTCTCTCTTACATACTACACACACCCTCACACACACACACACACACACACACACACACCCTCATACACACACACACCCTCACACACACACACCCTCATACACACACACACACACACACACACACACACACCCTCACACACACACATACACACACACACACCTAGAAATCGCCTGACTCAGTTTTATGGCTTTTAACATTTATTCCCTCTCACCCTTCCTTTATGACTCCACTTCCTGTCACTTATATTGCCCACCTCTGTCATACTGTCATACTCACATCCCTTTTGGCCAACACACTCTCCCGTTTGGAATGATTGTCATGCTTATACAGCTGTGCTCACATGACTGACTCTTCTCACCTATTTTATTTTATTTATTTTATTTTTTAATGCCATCTCAGTGCATTCTGGCATCCATGACATTGTCTGTGAAGACAGCTGTTAACACAGGCAATCTCTTGATGCTGTGGGCATCCGTGTCCGTGTCCATGTGTGTGTGCAGCTTCACCCACACGTGGAAGCCAGAAGTTGACGCTGTCTTTTTTTAACCACTCTCCCTCTTATTTTTGAGAGTGGGTCTTTCACTGAACCCGGAATTCATAAATTGCACTGCCCTGGCTGACCAGCAAGCCCAAGGGAGCCTCCTGTGTGTGTCTGCCTTCTTACTGCTGGCTCTTTGTGCGGGTAACGGTGATCCAAACTGTCAATGTGAAAATGCAACTCTCACCTCTAAAGAGTTAAGAGACGGTTTAATCCTGAGCCAAATATCACACAAAGAGCACAGTTGTAACAGGGCAACTTGTCTCAGCTGAAGCCATCTTGGGTTTTTATCCCCTGCCCTGAAAAGTCCAGTAGGAAAGCAGGAAAGCACCCACACTCTGGTGTACCCCAGAAGCGCCCCAGCTAACGACATCTTCCTGGCTCTTGTTACACTGCTTCCTTGCTGCTCCCTGCAACTGCCAACAAGGTCATTTTCTGTGTTCTTTGTTTTTAAAACTCTCTGTAGTATGTCCTGGGAACTGCTCTGTAAGACGTGCTTCTCTCCAGGCGCTCTCCGAGTGGCTTGATAGAGACTCTCAAGTCTCACTTTGGTTCTGCTTGGGTCTTTACCTCCCCACGCTGCCCTAGGCTACTCCAAATTCCGTGTTCCAAGGTGGTAACAGGTTGGTGAGGTTTTTATAGTAACAGAATAAAGAAAGTTATAGCCACTTCATTTTTTAAAAAAATATTTATTTTTATTTGTATGAGTACACTGTGGCTGACTTCAGACACACACCAGAAGAGTGCATCAGATCCCATTACAGATGATTGTGAGCCACTCAGTTCACCATGTGAACTCAGGACCTCTGGAAGAGCAGTCAATGCTCTTGACTGCCGAGCCATCTCTCCAGCCCCACTATAGACACTTTTCAAATACATTGGTAGAAACTTTAGGCAGGTGGGTTAAAATGGGAAAATGGCTGCGCTAGCACTCAGGTGTTTAACTGTCAGTCTCTTGGTTTAGCCAGTGGTCTGTTATGTTAATGCAACTTAAAAAGCTTTGCTTGTGAGTCACAAGATCAGATAAAGAGGTGGGCCAGGAATGGCAGTTAAGGGGGGTAAGTCCAAGATAAATGGTAATTAGTCTCTGGGCCTGCAACATTGCAAACTCCATAATCACTGCTGATCTAATCAGTGAATCAACCTTGCAGAAGGTTTAGCTGAAGCTTTTTTCCAGGAACTGTGGCCCATACTTCTTCCTGTTGGCCAAAGACCAGCTTGTTCTGTGCACCTAAGGACCACCTGCTATTTATTAAATGTCACTAACGTCCCACGTTGCTGGGGGATACTTCCAGTCATCCGATGTGGCTGAAGCTGGTTAGCAGGCACGAGAAGACTCTTCAGAAGACAGGAATACCTGGCAAAGCCATCAACGGACAGCTTTCTGGGACATGTTAAAATCTATTAGGCTCTGTGATCTGGATCAGATTCTTTTTTTTAGTATTTAATCCTTTGTATTTGACATATGTTAATAGCAATATATCAAAAAATTAAACTAAGTCAAGAACATCAGCCTAATGGAAAGAAGGTAACAGATGAAGAAAAGACAGGGTTTTTTTTTTTTTTTACATCTTTTTTTTTTATTAAACTAATAAAATTTATTTTAAATTATACAACTCAGTATTGACATTTTTAAGTTATCAAAATAATTTATAATAGTTAAATGTCTCTTAAATATACATGATATCTTCTGAAGCTACAAGCAATATGCGCTTAACCAGTTTTTAAAATCTGCTTGGAACATTTAACATGATAGAAGTAGAAAAAAATCTCTTATAAAGTCCTCTATGAGCTGGGCGGTGGTGGCGCACACCTTTAATCCCAGCACTTGGGAGGCAGAGGCAGGCGGATTTCTGAGTTCAAGGCTAGCCTGGTCTACAGAGTGAGTTCCAGGACAGCCAGGGCTACACAGAGGAACCTGTCTCGAAAAAACAAAAAAAACAAAAAACAAAAAACAAAACAAAACAAAACAAAACAAAAAACTCCTCTATGAAAAGAAATTGTAGCAGGTTCCTGATTAGATAGAAACTGTTTCATCTCTAAGGGAGAATACACAGTATAACTATGGCTTCATAGAATGAATTGGATAGTGTTCTTTCTGTTTCTATTTTGTGGAATAGTTTGAGAAGTATTGGTATTAGGTCTTCTTTGAAGGTCTGATAGAATTCTGGTCTTTTGTTTTGGTTGGGAGATTATTAATGACTGATTCTATTTTTTTAAGGGTTATGGGACTGCTTAGATGGTTTATCTGACCCTGTTTTAACTTTGGTACCTGGTATGTGTCTAGAAAATTGTCCATTTCATCCAGTTTTTCCAATTTTGTTGATTATAAGCTTTTGTAGTAGGATCTGATATTTTTTGGATTTCTGCAGTTTCTGTTGTTATGTCTCCCTTTTCATTTCTCATTTTATTAATTTCAATACTGTCCCTGTGCCCCCTGGTTAGTCTGGCTAAAGGTTCATCTATCTTGTTTATTTTCTCAAAGAGCCAGCTCGTGGCTTTGTTGATTCTTTGTATAGTTCTTTTTGTTTCTACTTGGTTGATTTCAGCCCTGAGTTTGATTATTTCCTGCCATCTATTTCTCTTGGGTGTATTTGCTTCTTTTTTGTTCTAGGGCTTTCAGGTGTGCTGTTAAGCTGGTAGTGTATGCTCTCTCCAGTATCTTTTTGGAGGCACTCAGAGCTCAGTTTTCCTCTTAGCACCGCTTTCACTGTGTCCCATAGGTTTGGGAATGTTGCACCTTCATTTTCATTAAATTCTAAAAAGTCTTTAATTTCTTTCTTTATTTCTTCCTTGACTAAGTTATCATCGAGTAGGGCATTGTTCAGCTTCCATATGTATGTGGGTTTTCTGTTGTTTTTGTTGCTATTGAATACCAGCCTTAGTCCGTGGTGATCTGATAGGATGCATGGAATTATTTCAATCCCCTTGTATCTGTTGAGGCCTGTTTTGTGACTGATTATCTGGTCAAATTTGGAAAAGGTTCCTTGAGGTGCTGAGAAGAAGGTATATTCTTTTGTTTTAGGATGAAATGTCTTATAGATATCTGTTAAATCCATTTTGTCCATAACTTCTGTTAGTTTCAATGTGTCTCTGTTTAGTTTGTATTTTCACGATCCATTCATTGATGAGAGTATGGTGTTGAATTCTCTTACTATTATTGTGTGAGGTGAAATGTGTGCTTTGAGCTTTAGTAAAGTTTCCTTTATTAATGTGTGTGCCTTGCATTTGGAGCATAGATGTTCAGAATTGAGAGTTCTTCTTGGTAGATTTTTTTCCTTTGATGAGCATGAAGTGTCCCTCTGTGTCTTTTTTGATGACTTTTGGTTGAAAGTTGATCATTGGATATTAGAACGGCTACTCCAGCTTGTTTCTTGGGACCATTTGCTTGAAAATTGTTTTCCATCCTTTTACTCTGAGATAGTGTCTGTCTTTGACACTGAGGTGTGTTTCCTGTATGCAGTGAAATGCTGAGTCCTGTTTGCGTATCCAGTCTGATTTTCTATGTCTTTTTATTGAGGAATTGAGTCCATTGATGTTAAGAGATATTAAGGAATAGTGATTGTTGCTTGCTGTTATTTTTGATGTTATTTTTATGTTTGTGTGGCTAACTTCTTTTGGGTTTGTTGAAAGAAGATTATTTTCTTGCTTTTTCTAAAGTGTAGATTCCCTCCTTGTGTTGGCGTTTTCCATCTATTATCCTTTATAGTGCTGGATTTGTGGAAAGATATTTATAGAATATCTTGGTTTCTCCACCTATGGTAATTGAGAGTTTTGCTGAGCTTAGTAGTCTGGGCTGGAATTTGTATTCTCTTAGGGTCTGTATGAGATATACCTAGGATCTTTTAGCTTTCATAGTCTCTGGTGAGAAGTCTGGTGTAATTATGATAGATTTGCCTTCATATGTTACTTGACCTTTTCCCCTTACTTCTTTTTTAAAAAAAAAAATTTATTTTTTGTTTTTTTGAGACAAGGTCCCTTACTGCTTTTAATAATCTTTCTTTGTTTTGTGCATTTGGTGTTTTGACTATTATGTGATGAGAGGTATTTCTGTTCTGGTCCAGTCTGTTCGGAGTTCTGAAGGTTTCTTGTATATTCATGGGCATCTCTTTCTTTAGGTTAGGGAAGTTTTCTTCTATAATTTTGTTGGAAATATTTACTGGCCCTTTAAGTTGGGAATCTTTGCTCTCTTCTATACCTATTATCCTTAGGTTTGGTCTTTTCATTGTGTCCTGTATTTCCTAGATGTTTTGGGTTAGGAGCTTTTTGCACTTTTCATTTTCTTTGACTGTTGTGTCAATGTTTTCTATGGTATCTTCTGCACCTGAGATTCTCTCTTTTATCTCTCATATTCTGTTGGAGATACTTGCATCTATGACTCCTGATCTCTTTCCTATGTTTTCTATCTCCAGGGTTGTTTTCCTTTATTGTTTCTGTTTTCATTTTTAGATCCTGGAAGGTTTTGTTCAATTTGTTCACCCATTTGTTTGTGTTTTCCTGTAATTCTATAAGAGATTTTTGTGTTTCCTTTTTAAGGGCTTCTAGCTGTTTACCTGTGTTCTCCTATATTTCCTTAAGGGAGTTATTTATGTCATTCTTAAAGTCCCCTATCATCATCATGAGATGTGATTTTAAATCAGTCTCGATTTTCCAGTATGTTGGAGTATCCAGGGCTCCCTGTGGTGGGAGAACTGGGTTCTGATGATGCCAAGTAGCCTTGGTTTCTGTTGCTTATGTTCTTGCCCTTGCCTCTAACCATCTGGTGCTCTCTGGTGTTAGCTGGTCTTCCTGTCTCTGACTGTGGCTTGTCTCTCCTGCAATCCTGTGTGTCAGTACTCTTGGCAGACAAGTTCTCTCCAGGAGGAACTTGGGTATGGAGAACTGAGGCACAGGGTCAGCTACTGGTGCAGACAGAAACCAAAAGGATCCTGTCGCAGGCTGCTCCTCAGTTCCTGCATCCTAAGGTCTCTGGGTGGGTCCCTCTGAGCAGAAGTGGTGGTCTTACCTGTGGTCACAGGCATGTTAACACTCCTGGGAGACCAGCTCTCTCCCAGCAGTATTTGGCTATGGAGCGCTATGGCACAGGATCAGCTCCGGGCACAGACTGAAACTGGAAGGCAAAACCAGGTTTTAAACAAACAAAATATACACAGAAAAATAAAAGACTATATTGGCTATATGTTTCTTCCTGTAGTTACAGCAATTTCCATTTTGCAAATGATCATATCTATAACAAATCTCTAATCTTAAAAATTTTCTTTCTGTCTAGCTTGATCTCATAGCTATAACCTCATGTGGAGCAGCTAGCTCCAAATTTTAAGAAAAATTGGTATTTAATATCTTAATTTTCATGACTTTTACCTGTGGTTACTGACTTGATCTATTATATTATATTGATATAATCCGAGATTTAGTTTGGAAGCCGGATACAGTGAACACCTTTAATCCTAACAATCAGGAGGCTAAAGTAGAACATTCTTTGTGAATCTGAGGCCACCCTGGTCTACACAGTGAATTAACATCTAGTCAGGACTACAAATAACAATCTTGTCTCAAAAAAAAAATTTAGTTTGGAAAAGTCAATGGAGAGTCATATTACAGAAGAAATCAGATAATATAGTTAGTTTTAAAGATTTTTTTTTAAATTTGTCAAATATTAATAATAGTGATAGGAACAAAAAGTGATATCTGTTAACAATTAGAATCTTATAAGTCTTGGCAGCAGAATCAAATCTTATTTTTTTGTTTGTTTGTTTTAATGGTTAGAAATGGAAATGGACTCTGTAAAGAGTCACTGTAGTATTGTCCATTTCTATTTTATTAGAAAAATACAAATATTGTTTAATTAACTGTTCTTTAATGCTGGAAGAAACTGTATTATAGGAAATCTTAATACACATTGAATCAAGAAACATCAGCACTGAAGGTATTGTGATGAATGTTGTTATTATTAGAGACTGATATCTTGTACAATTTGATTAGGAAGAATTAACACTATCTTTGGGTATCTCCAGCTCTAATATATAATATTAAAATTAGTTTGTTTATCACTTGGGAGGCAGAGGCAGGTAGATTTCTGTGGTCGAGGCCAGCCTGGTCTACAGAGTGAGTTCCAGGACAGCCAGGACTCCACAGAGAAACCCTGTCTTGAAAAACCAATAAATAAATAAATAAACAAACAAACAAACAAACAAATAAATAAATAAATTTGTTTGTTTATTAAAGAAAGGGAATTACAGTGTTTACTTTTTGTATCTTAACATTTTTTTAGCATCAATAGAAATAAAGTCTTCTAATTGATTAGACCCAGTTACTACACACACAGAGAGATATAATCTTTTCCTAATATAAAAGAGCTTATTTTTTGGCTCTAAGAACTTGAATTTAAAATATAGGTATCCCCTAAATAAAATTTCTTTTTGGAATTTTTTTTCCTACAAAGACAGGAAGAGGACTTGGATCTCTTAAACATGAAAACTAAATATAAATAAGGTAGAGTCCTGGAACTAACATACAATCATAACAAAACCACGATTAATGAAAAGAAATAACATTCTCATTTGTAACCATTAAAATTGAGATTGAGGAATATACAGAGTGAAACATTAAATATAATAAACCATTAAAGCATCTAATTATAAAACAGTCTAGGAAGCAGAGTGATGGGGTGCCTGGTCATCAGTGAGGTGAGGATGAGAACCATCCAGTGGTTTGAAGTCCACGTGGGTGGGTTCTCAGATGAAGCCGCCGTGTGATCGATGAGAGAAATGTGCATCTCCCTGAGGCTGACGATACAGTTCTCGGTCAGGAGCACCAGACAGTCTTTGTCCTTTAGTCAGAACAGAGTCTTTGATCTTTTGGTCACTTATTTGCTGAAACCATCTGATTTTCTTCATCCTTTAAGAAAGACTAATGAATTCTGAAATTTTAGTTATCTATTTTAAAAGTTCTTGTTGTTTTTAAAGCCATTTCATATACATTATTGAAAACAGCAGTAAGCAAGAAAAAGTATTGTTCCACAGATTATGACACATTTATTTTGGTGTAAACAAGACATGTACTAGTGACCCTATACGTATATTGCAAGGGTCCATCATTCGCAGAAAAATGACACCCCAGGCTCAAATGATATGTAAACACAAAGAGTGTTTTATTCTGCAGGAGTCCAGCATGCTGGGGTCTCCCTTACCAAGACAGAAAGACAACCAAGTGAGCTCGCAGGCCTGATTTAAAGCACATTAGGGGATTCTGGGGTAGGTGGCCTTTATCTTACTCTATTTCTAGGGATATTACATTATGGGGTGAGGGGCCTAGAAACTGTTGTTGGGGAAGTCTGGAAACTGTTGCTAACCCATTACCCTTGCTTCAGGCCAGGTAGCTGGGTAGCTTCTGAGGGCAGGGCAGTTTCTGACTGGCTGCCTGAAGCCTGGGCTTTTGCTGGTAACTAAAGTGCTGGGGCTTACCTGGGCTTGCCCAGTTCTTAGGCCTAGTCTCCTGGACTGCCAATCTGAAACCTGCCATGGAGTCAGCTTGTCTCAAGATGACACAATTATATTACTTTTTATTTGTCTGTTTGGTTACTCCTTTAATTTGTAGTGAGGCTGAAATATATTTCCCACGCTTGCTTTTGTATTTGAAAGATAAAGGAAAGAAAGAAAAGTATAGTTTTTTGATTCAAGGATTCTCTCCTGGCCCTGGTCAGTCTGGAGACTAGTTCCTTCTGAGAGCTGGCCTGTTTCTTATCTTGGATTAGGCAACACAGGCCTGTCTCAGGTAGCCACTTACCTATCATTTATTCATTCCAATTGATCACGTGTCTACTTCTTCCTGTAAGTATCCCTAGAGGCCCTTTGATCAGCAATACTTCTTTCTGGTGTAAAAGCCTAATGACTTAGATATACACACAATAGCTGATTTTTTTTTTTAAAGAAAATCTCTCATGAAATGAGGATACACAGAATTCGAATTGATCTATTTAGACCTTAAAAATTGCACCACGGGGTTCAGAAATCCATAGGCTCTCCTTGTGTAAGCTATTAGCTTTGCAGAAACCAGAGGAGACAGGTGGGGCAGCAAAGAGCAGAGAGTTTTGTTAAGACTGCAGGTTAAGAGACAGCGTGGGGGCAGTTATCCCTCATGTGTTGTCATGGGGACGGAGCTCTTCACTGTGCCTCCAGCTGCTGTCTGTAGAAGCCAGACATTGGCTCAGGGCATCTGGAGAAATCAATGTTTATGACATCCTCTGGAAAAGCCGTGTACTGTCTAGGTGATTTCTACTTTTGGTGCCAGTGGTACTTACCAAATACTTAATGGGTTTCTGGCCAGAAAAACATAAGCAAAGGAATCCAATGTACCACGCAAACACAAAAGGGTGGATTAGATGAAGGAACTGCTGATACTTCAAGCTGGATCTCAACATGGGCCTCCAGAAATGTGAGCGGTGAGTGGAAGGACAGGGACATAGCTCCACGTGGCCACCTTTGGCAGACGGTGGAGTTTTTCTAAGATTTTAGGAACTTTGACCTAGGCCTACGTGGGACTTGTGGCTTCAACACTGAAAGAAATTTTTGGACTAGTTTGAATAGTGTATTTTAATGTAGCCTTAAACCTGAGCGTTTAAAGAAAAAAAAAATGGTCTCAAGGAAAAAATATAAGACATACCTTGCTGCTGGAAATATTAAAAAAAAAAAAAAAAGAAGAAAAAAGAAAAGAAAAACAAGTTCCCATGCTATACCTGGCTACTCTCTGCCCCAGCAGCCTCGCTAGCCACTTCTTATCTCGTGGAGACTCTCTGGCCCAGAGCTCCAAAATCTCTCCACCCAGCTTGCGAAGTTCCCACTGGTGGGCGGCTACCACATCAGCACCATGCTTTAAATCCTCCATGATTTTTGTGGTGCACATCTGGCAAACCCATGCTTTGCCACTGTCCCTTTCTCTCTTGAACCCAGTCAAACCACCAAGTGAAGGAAATCATCTCACAAATTTAGTTCAGAAACAATGGTAACTCAATCACTGGGCACAACAACTAGAATCTTTATCTTGTAAGCCAAATTAAATCTAAATTCCCTGGTGGTGAATCCACTAGGATTCTCCACGTAAGCCAGGAGATACTCATAGCTACATCTTGCCCTCTTGCTCTCCCCATCCAAAGCCCCTCACTCTCTCATGCTTTCTCTCTTCCTCTGGGTGGGGGGAAGGTTCACAAGAAGTCACCTGAGTATGTGACTCATTCGTCATTCTGAAAGCAGACTTAACATCAAAATACAGGCAGCACCAGGGCCATCCATAACAATATCCAAGTGAGAATATAGCTTTTTAATGGAAAATAGAGAAGGATGTTGAGTCTTTTGGGCACATGCCAAGTAGAGATATAGCGGGGGCCATGTAGTAGGCTTAGTTTTAGCTTTTGGAGGGTTCTCCAAACTGTTTTCCATAGTGGCTGGGGACCAATTTGCAATCCCACCTTCCTCCCACATCCCCTCTAGCATTTGTTGGGTTCTTGAATTGATTTTTGCTATTCTGATTGGAGTATGATAAGATCTTAAAGTTGTTTTGTTTTGCATGTTCCTAATTGCTAGGATGACACACTATTTGTTTTTTAGGTTTTGTTTTTTTGTTTGTGCTTTGTTTTGATTTTTTGCCATTTTTCTTCTTACGAGAAATTCTCTTTAGATCCCAAGCCCATGTTTTAAATGGGTTATGGTTTTGACTGGTTGCTTGTTTGTTTTGTTATTTATGTATTAGTCCTCCATCAGAACAAACAGCTAGCAAAGATCCTTTCCTATTCTATACCTTTCCTCTTCACTCAACTGATTGTTTTGTAAGACTCGAGGAGCCTTAACTTACTGGAGACCCCCTGAGTGAACAACGTGGAGACCGGAATCGATGCAAAAAGCAAGAGGAATTTTATTTAATTCAGCACGCTGGGGTCGCCCTGCACACAGGGAGAAAACGGCCAAAATACAGCGGGCTGCATGGGCTTTTATACAGTCCTCAGGGCAGCCACCATTAGGCACAATGAGATTGGCAGAATAGTGTTACTTTAAACTAATTGATTGTTAGGAAATGAGATAGGTGGCCAACAGTCTTAGAATAATTCTGGGCCTTCCCTAGCTGCAGGGACCTTCCTGTGATCTGAGGAATGTAATTTAGCCTTTCCCTTCTGGGAGAGGCAAGTGTTCCATGACCTTCCAAAGTTCTTGAGCTGACCCTTTCAATTTTTTTTTTTTTTTTTTTTTTGTGGTTTTTTGGATTTGGTTTTTTTCAAGACAGGGTTTCTCTGTATAGCCCTGGCTGTCCTGGAACTCACTCTGTAGACCAGGCTGGCCTCGAATTCAGGAATCTGCCTGCCTCTGCCTCCCAGAGTGCTGGGATTACAGGCATGTGCCACCACCGCCTGGCCTCAATTTCTTTAAACACAGAAACTCTTTAGGTTTTATGAATTCCCACTTGTCAATTATTGGTCTTAATTCTTGGGCAAACAGGCTTCTAGTCAGAAAGTCCTTTTCTACACCTATATCATGCAGAGTATTGCCTGTTTTCTTCTAAAAGTTTCAGTTTTTTAGGGCTAAGTCTTATTTATTTGTGAGGTTATAGATATAAATCTATTTTCATTCTTCTGCACATGGACATCCAGATTTCCCAGCTCTATTTTTGAAGATACTTTCTTTTTCCCAGCTTATGTTTTTGTCAAATATTAAATGGCTGTAGCTACAGGTAGTCATGTTTGGGTCTTTAATTTTGCTCCATTTATTTATTTATTTATTTATTTATTTATTTATTTATTTATTTATTTATTACTACAGCTCTGTAATATAACCCGTCTGCTTGTTTTTCAGAAAATTGTTTTGGCTATCTGGACTCTTTTGTGGTTCCATATGAATTCTAGGACAGTGTGTGTGTGTGTGTGTGTGTGTGTGTGTGTGTGTGTGTTCTCATTTCTGTGAAGAATGAGTTTGGGGGTTTTGATTGGGATTGCATTGAATCTGTAAATGGCTCTTGGTGGGATGGTTTTTTGTAATAAATTTGCCAATTTATAAACACAGATTGTCTTTTCATTTTCTAGTGAAATCCGCAGGTAAATGGATGGAACCAAGCAAAATCATACCAAGTGAGATAAACCAAGTCCAGAGAGATAAATGTTGAATCTTATCTCTCATCTGAGGTTGATAGCTCCAAGTTTTTTATGTGAGTGTATAATCTGGATAACTTCAGAAACTGAGAAAGCCAAAGGGGAATATTGTAGGGAGCAGTAGAAAGGGGACTATCTATCTTTCTCCCTATCTATCTATCTATCTATCTATCTATCTATCTATCTATCTATCTGACAATTATTTTCATCTGATCTGACAATGCTATCCAAAGAGTTATCAAGTATCTTACAAAAACCCCAACACCAGGAATAAGAATCCCTCTTTTGAAATGTTGGTCAGGGTCATCCAAGACACTCCCAAAACATTATAAACAATTGCTATTGCCCTTTGTTGACCCCTCTGCCCCAAGAGGTATAAGGTAAGTCCATTTTTCTGAAGACACTGTGCACTTTGGACACAGGACCCAGAGGATTTAAGTTGGATCTGACCTGAAAGTTTCCTTCCTGAGGTCTGGCTTTCATGGTGCCAGAAGGTACTATTTAGGCTTCCAAAGGAGGGAAGCAACCAATATTTCTACCAATCCATTATGCTTTTGAATTGTAGCAATGACTGGAATGGCAGGATATCCCTAAGGGTACAATAGTGACATATGCACATTGGCAGTATGCAATAGCTCTCTAATTAGACTTACAGGAGGGCAATCATGTCATGTACTGGAAACCTTGCCAACTACCTGGAGCTAGTAACGTCATAGATCTTGGAAGAGAATCTACAACCACCACTTAACTAAATCAGCAAACTCCTACCACATTTTAAATATTTAGCCTTATTCCTACAGATAAGTGTAGTTCTCAGCCCTCATTAAGTAAAGTTCTCTTTGCAACAGACAGAGACCACTACAGAAAATGGCAACTGATCAGAATGCAGAATTGCAGAGCAAGGTCCTACCTGATGCATCTATAACACAGCTCCTACACTTAATGCTCTGGGACCATTGCAGAAGAGGAAGTGGAAATACTGTTAGAGTCAGGGGAACAGGAAATTGGTGTGGGATTGTGTCTCCTAGAAGCACCAGAGAAGGTACACCTATGAAGTCTCACCAACATGGCTATCTAAACATGAGCTGAGCAAGGATACCACCAATAGACATCCTAATGTAGACAGGGAAAGGCTCACAAGTCCTCAAACTTAGAAAAAGAACTACAGCCAACTAAGGAATGCTGGGAACAGGGGACATTATCCTCCCTGGGGAAGACCACAGCAGTTCATTTCTTAATACCAAACAGGTCCTGAAAACGGACATCCAAGCAACATTATCTGGACTGAGCAAAGTCTATGTATCTATTTATGAATACACATAGTGAGCAGGTTATATTTATTTATTTATGATACACACATATATAATATACTTGCACATACACATATAACACATATGTGTATGCCACAACAATTATTTGAGTGGAAGTGTGGTTGGTGGTACATCGGAAAGGAAATGTTATAATAGTATTACAATCTCTAAAAAATAAGTTTGTCTGGGAAGGGGAATTGGAGATTAATATATGATAGCATTTCTCTGAGGCAAGAAACAGTGACTGGTGATGTGTATCCACAGAAAGCAACAGAAGTTCATTATCATTTTTCTTTCTTTCTTCTTAGCCCATGTAGAGCACATGCAGAGAAAACAGGGAATGACTGCTGTCAGCACCAGACTTGGGGAACTAGAGATGGAGAAGAGAGAAACATGGATATTTTACAGAGAAGCTCTCCAAAAAGGGTAAATGAGGGAATTTCCTAGCTTGTAGGGAAACAAGGAGCTACCATCTGTCCCAGAGCATCCGAGTTGGGTGAGAGGGGACAAAGGAAGACAGTCTGGGTATAACTTCAGAAGCTGGAACTCTGGTCTCATCCTAGCTGGGAATTTGGATAGGAAGAAAAGCATTCCTTTGTTATCTCCTGGTTCTGTCTTCAAGGTGCTAGGACACTGAGGCAAGGAAGAGGGGATTAGAGGAGAGGGAAGGTTCTTTGCAGTCTATCAGTGAGAGGCTGGAGGCTGGAGGGAATGGAAAGTAAAGTGAGTTCCAGGAGCTGCAGGAAAATGCTGAGGTGACCTTTGGATGAAGCCAGGAGGAAGGCAGTCACTAGCAGGGTCGGAATAGACTTTTTTTATTTTATTTTATTTTTTTGAGAAATGCAGCTTCTATGTAGTAACAGGACTTGGAATTCAGCATGAGATTGGCAGAGAAAGGTGTGATCTCATTGACTTCAGTAATTAATAAATGATCATCTGATAGGTGCCTCCTTAAAGAGATTGTTTCCTGCCAAGTAGACTAGTACAAAAACAAGATAAGCTGCCAGACCACATTTTCTTAGGTCACTCAAATAACCTATTTCTCTGCTTCCCAGCTTGTGCAACCCGAACTACCCAACAGTTAGAGGGAACGCAAGTCAGACCACGTGCTCTTCACTGTTAGGGTTCAAACCTGGGGCAAAGAGCTGAGATGCCCCAGCTCTATTTAACCATCAAAATGGACACTGGCTACGAAGTTCTCCCTGCAAACCCTCAGTCCCCACAAGTTACTGGACCCTCCTAGCTGGCAAAACCCTCCCTAACCCTTAACTTTTCAGCCCTTGTGGCTGGACTGCTCTTCTCTCTATAATCCAACCATTTTGGTTACCCTCGCCTTTTGTACCTTTACCCTGGTTCCTCTCTCTGCCCTCTGCCCTGTCCCAGTCCCCATGTGATCACAGGATCGTGATCACTCTAGACTCTCCCAGACATGTCTGCTGCTACCTATGTTCTCACACGTGTCTATAACAAACTTTCTCCTCCACCACACCTAGGAGCAGTCATAGACTTTCCTTGCCTCTTTCTTTCTTTCTTTCTTTCTTTCTTTCTTTCTTTCTTTCTTTCTTTCTTTCTTTCTTTCTTTCTTTCTTTCTTTCTTTCTTTCTTTCTTTCTTTCTTTCTTTCTTCCTTCCTTCCTTATTTCTTTCTTTCTTTCTTTCTTTCTTTCTTTCTTTCTTTCTTTCTTTCTTTCTTTCTTTCTTTCTTTCTTTCTTTCTTTCTTTCTTTCCTTCTTTCTTTCTTCATCCAATCACATGAATCAAACTTAGAAAGTGAGCCACAAGGTCTGCATGATCGTTCTTCTGAATCAAATCAGCAGAAACAAAATGACCTACAGGTGGCTTAGGAGAATCAAATTAGCAGCTTGACTCAGTGAAAGGGCCGAGCCCCTGGGGAGGGTTCTGAGCACCAGATAAATGTACTGGAGGACATAATCATTCCAAGGTATGGTGGAGAAGGTTTTCATTGTAAATACCAGTATTTACAATGAAATACAATGAGTACAGCCAGGGGCACTTGGAAGAGTCTGGAGCAGGGAGAGAAAGCAGTGGACTAAATATGGTCAATAGATTGAACTGGGGCCATGAGAGGAGAGGAAGAGGGAGAGGGAGAGAGAGAGGGAGAGAGAGAGAGAGAGAGAGAGAAGGGAAAGAGAGGAGGGAGGAAGAGGGAGAGGGAGAGGAATAAAAGGAAGGAGGGGCCTGACTCAAAAGGTGAATCATGGTATGCACTCACTATTAAGTGGATATTAACCTAGAAAACTGGAAAACCCAAAACATAATCCACACATCAAATGAGGTACATGAAGAAAGGAGGAGTGGCCCCTTGTTCTGGAAAGACTCAGTGAAGCAGTATTCGGCAAAACCAGAACGGGGAAGTGGGAAGGGGTGGGTGGGAGGACAGGGGGAGAGAAGGGGGCTTGTGGGACTTTCGGGGAGTAGGGGGCTAGAAAAGGGGAAATCATTTGAAATGTAAATAAAAAATATATCGAATAAAAAAAAGGAAGGAGGGGGAGAGGGAAAGGGAGAGAGGGAAGGGGAGAGGGGAATGGAGAGAGAGGGAGGGGAGGGGGGACAAGTGGACCAAGACAGAGCTGAGAACCAAGAGAGCAGAGGGCAGAAAGCCAAGAGAGCTCATGACCGAAATGGCTCCTATAGGAAATCAGAAGCTGGAGGAAAGGAAGCAAAGCTCAGGGGCTGGAGATGGTGAGGGCAGGGACAGGGTGAGAAGAGTTAAGGATCCCAGCATGGCACTCTGTACCAGACACTTGCTGAGAGTGCCCAGAGACCAGCATAGGATTTGGCATGCTAACAGACCACAGTTAGCCATTTGTCCTGGGGGTTTCTTTTGGATCTAACATTCCAGCTTGTTTGTTGATGGTAAGGGGCAAATCAAATGCTTCTTGGTTGTTGTCCTAGGGGATCCAGTGGAGGCTGATATTCTGGTCAAAGCCTGGAAGGGAGAGAAGAGTGCAGGCTGGGAACCTCTGAACCGCCCAGGTTCTGAGGGACCCCCTGGGGCTGGTGAAAGTCAGGCTGCTTTAGAGCAGTTTGGCGTGCAGGGGCTCAGGCTGATCAGAAATTCCATCAGAAGCTTCTAGGGCTGGCCAGTTTGCAGCAGTTTGCAGTCTGCCATTGCTGGCATAGATATAGACTAGGGACAGAAGGTAAAGCAAGAGTTTGGGGAAATTCTTTATTTTGCATGTACACTTGAAACTTCTAGGCCTATGGGTCCTGGTAGTCAAAGGGAGGAGTGGAGTCCCCAAACCAGGGGAAAAGGGAAACCCATCCTCAGGGGTAGGCAGTAGAAGGGGGAGCTTAGGCTGTTAATTGATAGGTATCCCTGAAGCTCACATGAAAAAACTTTTAAGTTTACAAAAAGAGATGAAAGCTTTAGACATATTAACATTACCACTCTTTGTAATCTGTGCTGGAATCTCCATTGGAAGTGTCTATACCCAGCTGGAGTACCATCACGTCTCTGAGTCCTGGCAAAGTTATGGTTTGGGGTTTAAATCATAAACACTCTTTTGTCCAGAGGGCTGGGTATTTTGATTGGATAGAGATACAGCGATAAGCACTTTACTTTTAAGTCTATACTTATAAGGCAACCAAAATAAATGTTAATATTTGAGTTTGTGATTATGGTAAGAGCAGTCAGTGCTGGATGAATAGCTTATCAGAACTCTGTTGATGAGTGTTAAAACTCTGAACTTTAGAAGTCTTAATATTATTTTATATTAAAGCAATAGCAGAGTGAGTGAAAGAAATCAGAGACATTTCTCACTTTCTCACATACCCTAAATTACTCTTCAAAGCTTTTCTTTCCATCCAATAATTTATAGTAAGACTCGGGATGATTATTGAGAGCAGTCATGGCAACACAAGTTCCTTTTAAGTAACCAAAGAGTGAAAGGTCACTATGAAACTTGTTTTGTGAGTTTAGCTCTTTCCTTGTGAATTCTGTCCCCAAGGTAAACTACTTCTGCCTTTCTCAGCAAGAGATTTAGCTACAGGTTTTGGGGTTTTTTGTTTTGTTTTGTTTTGTTTTTTGTTTTTGTTTTTTACATGAAATGAACTGATCAGGCCTCACCAGCCCAGCAGAAAGGAGCTGGCTGCCCACCATTGCCAAACAGATAAATCTACAGTTAGCCATCGACAGCATCAGAGATCTGAGAAGGGCAAGTTAGAACAGGAAGCATAATCCAAATGGCCTCTGTATCAATTAAAACTGACAAAGACTTACCTGTTACCTGGGCAGTGACCCTAGGCTCCCTGGACAATCTCAATGGTTTCATTGGAAGCTGTTTGTCAGACTTTGGCTGTCACACAGGACAGGACAAGATTAAGTCCTTAATCTTAGGAAGCTTCCTAAGATTAGGAAGATCAGCATAAATTTTGGTCCCCTGACCAAGAAAGTCTGAGAGATTTTCCTGTGGAGGAGGAACTTGAAAAAACTGACCTATCAGTTTAGGAGAGGCCTAGTAGAGTAGGGTAGTCAACCAAACACTGCCCACAGTGTGAGCAGAGACCTGGTGTGGGCAAGGCAGAGGGCAGTACTTGACCAGTGGTTAGCATTACAATACAAATGAAGTCTCGCGTGTCTTATTGTCTTCTTTGGGGACCTTAGCGTTGCTGCTTGGAGCTAGCATTTCTGTCTATCGGGGATAAGCATTTTTTTTTTTAATTAAACATTTTAGATGGTATATTCAGCAGATCTCTGAGGAGTTTGATGACAATTATCTGTATTTGTAAAATGTGATATGGTTAGGAGGGAGTGGGTGCCTTAGCGGGGCCCATGCTGAGGCATCCCACCTGAGGTACCAGTCATATGAGGGATCTAGAATAGAATGAAGTGTATTTGGGGGCATGGGAAGAGAGGTTGAGAAGGGAGTGAGGGAAAGGGAGAGGAAGAGAGGATAGAGGGGGAGGGGAGAGGGAGAGGCCTACCAGGAACACATGGAGAAAAGGGGGTAGGGAGAGAAGACAGAGGGGAAAAAGAGGCTAAAGAGAGAGAAAGGGGTCAGAGAGAAAAGGGTCAGAGGGAGCTCAAGAGGCCAAACAAGTCTTTTTATAGCAAGCCTGGCTGTTATTAGGTAACCCTTGGGTGTAGACTAGTTAACATCTATTAAGTATACCCGATTTTTAAACAAACTATATTTTTTTAGTTTATTTGCTTTAGTTTAACCTTGAAAACATATACAGGAGGCTAAATAAAGCGTGTCCCTTTAAATGAATTAATTACCTTTGTACTCGACATGTCTGCAAGCATCGTTCTGAGTATATTGAAGAATTTTATCATTTATAAGGTGACTGGCCGTTCATGTGCATGTCTTAATTACCTTTAGCTGTTTACAATGAGTTAGTAACTTTTATAAGATTAGGACTTTACAGTTTTATCCCTATTACGTTTGAGCCTTAAAATTTTGAGTTGAAGAGCTTTTAGCATTAAAATAAAACTTTAAACCATAAATAAAATCCATAGGGATACTGGAAACTAACTTTTTGATCCTTTCTTACTACACTATTGCAGAATAGCACAATTTCTCGTATGGCTCTGTTTATGCAAATATCTAAAGCTTAACAAAGTAAGTAAAGACAAAGAGGCCAGACACACATCTTCAAGTCAGTTACCACTAACCTGAGTGGACTTTAGGAATTTATAGGCCTTATTATCAAATATACCTTATTCATCAAATGTATATTATTCCTTATTTAAAATCATCATACAAAAATTCATCCTAATTCAAAAAATATCCTAGAGACCTGCTTACTCTAAAAGAAGATACAATGATAAACAGAAGACTCAATAGGAGCAAGAAGTTTTATGATTGTTGGATTAACTGGATTATACCACGCAGTTAGTTTAATCAGGATGATGGTGAAGTTACATGTATATACTGCTTTAATCTTGATGAAGATGGCTGCCAGCCATGTAGTTGTTTCCGTCCTGATTAAGTCTTCAGCCAAGACAGAGGTGAGACACACAGTTGCTATTTAGAAACATCTATTTTCCTAGAGCTCAAACACATATAAAATATACTATAGCAAATTAAGATGACCTATGCATATATTTTTTTGTTTTTTTTAAATATCAGCCTTGTGTTACAAGTTTTAAACTGAATTTTTGTTACAGATTTTGTAGAATTTTAACCATACCCAACACACGTAGAAATCCTGAGATAAAGTGTTTACATGATAGTTTTAAGTGTTTTTTGTTTGTTTGTTTTAGAGTAGAGAACAAAGAAGATAAACAATGTTCAGGAGTGAAAAGCAGAAGGAGCTTAGAGATGAGAGACTTTCTGAAGCATAAAGCAGAGAAATTTTACATGTAAGAGATTTGGCGACCATCAGTTTTGAAGTGGCAAAGGTCGATAACATATGAAAGGATTCAAGCTGGGCGTGGTGGCGCACGCCTGTAATCCCCGCACTTGGGAGGTGGAGGCAGGTGGATTTCTGAGTTCGAGGCCAGCCTGGTCTACAGAGTGAGTTCCAGGACAGCCAGGGCTACACAGAGAAATCCTGTCTTGAAAAACCAAAACCAAAACCAAAATGAAACAAACCAAAAAACCAAACATATGAAAGGATTTAAAAATCCAGTGACTGTTGATTGAACTATACCGAGGCCAAGCTGTTTGCAGGAAGAGAGTGAGGCTCTAATAAAATCTGAGTCTGAGCAGGATAAGGAAAGAGTCATAGGCCCAGGAAGGTGTAAGGAAACCTGAGGACCAAGAGGGCATAAGGAATCAGGTTGAGAACTGCTGTCCTAGGTAGAGATGTGGAGACTGTAGACCCATAAGGGGGGGGGGGGGAGAGAGAGAGAGAGAGAGAGAGAGAGAGAGAGAGAGAGAGAGAGAAGGGAGGATGGGAGACATCCTTAGTTCCCTCCAGAAGCAGAGAAGCTTAGAATCAAAGGAAGTAGAAAAGGTTATGTGTCCTGGTGAGAAGAATTTCAGTCCTGAGCATCCCCTAGTGAACAAAGAGACTTATGAGAGAGAGAGATGTACCACGTCACAAAAGAAAGGCATCCTTTTCCTCATTACAGAAACCCAGTTGGGCAAGAGGAGTATCTTGACACACAGGTGTGTGGCTTTTGTAGTAGACAAAGCAGACAGCTTCAGGGTGACACCTAGTAGATGAAAAGAAACAAGTGGTTACAGCAGGTAGAGGAGAAAACAGATTAAAATGTGGACTGGAAGAAGCTTTTGGGAAAAGGGAAGGCTTGAATAGAGGAATAAAGTATAGTGGTTTGAATATACTTGGCACAGAGAGTGGTACTAATAGGAGGTGTGGCCTTGTTGGAATAGGTGTGGCTTTGTTGGAGTAGTGTGGCCTTTTTGGAGGAAGCGTGTCACTTTGGGTGTGGGATTTGACACCCTCTTCCTAGCTGCCTAGATGAGCAACCCTTTTAGTGGTCTTCAGATCAAGAGGCAGAACTCTCAGCAACTGTTTCTCAACATAATAATAGACTTAACTTCAGAACTAGAAAGCCAGTCTCAATGAAATGTTGTCCTTTATAAGAGTTGTCCCTTCACAGCAATGGAAACCTTAACTAAGACAGAGTGGTAAGCAAGTCTTAGTAGAGAGATGCACTGCAGGACTCCAAGAGCCAGAGAGGACACATATTGACTAGGAAAGGAAAGATAAATGATTAGAGCAGATGTAAGGACAAGGCGGCTGAAGAGGTAGACTCTAGATTTTGGAGTCAACTATGGTTGGCGGCAGAAGTCGGCAGAAACAAATGACCTTAGGAGAATCAAATCAACAACTTGGTTCCATTAGAGAGGCTGAGTTCTTTGGGAGGGAGTTCGTATCCGTCCCTTCTGAGTTTTGAGCACCAGATGAATGGTTATTTCTATGATAGCTTATTTATTTATTATTGTTTCTTCTTTGGACTTTAGGCTTCATTTATTTATTATTGGTTCTCTATTGGACTGTAAGCTTTATGAGACCATACTTACTTTGCTTGTCGTCTCTGTCTTCAATGCCTATCCAAATGTCAGGCTTTTCTTTAGTGAGCAATAAATAGTCTTTGGTTAAAAGATACTCATTGCAACGAATACATTGTAAGGAAGTCAGATGGGGGTGGGGGGAGACATGCCCTAGTATGGTTCTTAAGGAACAATGAGCTGTGAGTGTTTCCAATGCATGTTCATACATTCTGGTAGTTAGTTAACACATTCTTGGTTCCTCGCTAGCTTGGTTCTGTGTCATGGGTGTGGGTTGCCTCCCAGAGTCTATGCTCTGAGATGGAAGAATTGAAAACTGATGTCAGTCAAGGAGAAGGAGAAGTCTTCGGCTTAAGATGGGTTAGGAGTTTCCAGTAATGGGGAAGAGAAACTAAACCCACTGGATTGTTCAGAGGCCATAGATTCATAAGAGAATAAATCAGAAATGTTAGGACAATGGGAGATTAAATAAAAATGAACCACAAAGGGAACAGAATGTAAGATACAATCTGGCAGATAAAACAAAACTCAGCTGCAGGTCCTTGGAAGGGAGAAATTTTTATTTTTTAATTGAAAAAATTATTTTTTGCATTTTTTCCTTTCATGGAAAATAGATTCTCTTCTTATGCAATATGACCTGATTATAGTTTCCCCTCCCTCTGTTCCTCTTAGTTTTCCTCATCTTCTCTCCTATACGGATCCACTCCCTTTCTGTCTCTCATTAGAAAAGCACAGACTTCTAAGAAATAACAACAAAAACATTAGAAAATAAAAGTTAATAAGATAAAATAGAAACCATCACATCGATGTCAAACAAGGTAAACGAATGGAAGGAAAAGAGTCCAAGGGAAGAAGTCACACGAGTTGGTGCCCTGCTTATTCCCACACTCAGGAATCTCATAAAAATTCTGAGGTGGAAGTGTAATATCCATGCAGAGGAGCCGGTGCAGACGCATGCGGGCTTTGGCTTGCTGCCTCCGGCTCAGGGAGCTCACGGGAGCTTCACTCAGCTGATTTCCCCGTGTTCTCTTGTGTCCTCCATTACTTCTGGTTTTACAACCTTTCTGTCTTGTCTTCTGTGTGGTTCCCTGAGCTTTGAGGAGAGTGAATTGATGATCCCAGGCAGGGCTGAGTATTCCAAGGTCTCTCTCTGTGTATGTCTTGTTATGGGTCTCTGTATTTGTTAGAAAGTGGAGAGATTTTTAATTGAATTCAATGGGGTTGTGAAGAAAAGGGGATGAATTTCCTCAGAGGTGAAGTTTTAAGGAGTTTAGAGGCTTAAAGTCTTGTTTTAAACTATTAGATATTTTCTTTATTTACATTTCAAATGTTATCCCCTTTCCTGGTTTCCCCTCCGAAAACACCCAAGGCTTAAAGGTAAGAATGAAGAAACAACATTGGAAATGATAAGGTGTGCAAATTTATGATATTTATGATATATAAAAGTGATGCAAGGATTTCCCCACACATGATCTTATTTTATGTCAATAGCAATCTGATCACACATGCTTCAACACTATGCAAGTAATAAACTAAAATGATCAGTGTAAAAACTAGTTTTCAAGATGGCATAAGCTGTGTATGTTCCTGCAGATTAAAGGCCATATCTACACTCTAGCATCCAGAACAGCATCTTTCATTGTCAACTCTTTGGAGCCACCAGGTGGACCATGGTATTTTTTTTTTTTCTGGGCTTGAGGTAGGTATAGGGATCCTGATCTGTAGCCACTACTTTTAGCGAAAAGGTGAGCTCACAGTCATCATAGACTTTTCTACCATACCTGCATGATGATCATCTGAACGGCTGGCTGAGCCACATAGAATTGAGATTGACAATAAGAAAGAAATTCAGGAAATGTGAATGAGGGGGATAGAAAAGCTTACTTACTGCCTCAATAGTGTTTGCAAGTGAGTCACGACACATGAGGCACTCACATGAGGGAGAAGAAGGAAGTCAGAGGTCATCAAAGTAATGAGTTATTGGAACAGGGATTTCCTGTCCCATTGTGTGAATGTGTCATGTAAGAGTTTCTTCATTGGCCTGCTTTGTCCTTCTTTCCTTTCCTTGCTTTCTTGTGCCATTTTCCCAAAATTCTTATGATATAATCTCTCTCACTCACACACACACACACACACACACACACACACACACACACACACACGTGCGCGCGCACGCACACGCACGCGTGTGTGTGTGTGTGTGTGTGTGTGTGTGTGTGCTGTGTGACACTGTTCTTGAAGAGACATGAAAAAAATGTCCTCATCCCAGACATGAAGCTCACTACACACCAAAGTAAGGATACAATCTAGTGGAACAATGAGTTTTATTGGGTTTCCTTGCAGTAGTATGAGGTTACTTATAAGAGCAGAAATGATTCAAAGATGGCTGCATCTTCTCTTGTGGGAGTTTGGGCTGCTCTGCTTTGAGTTCCTGGAGTTGCAGGTGCTCACCCACCCAGTAGCTATCTCAGATCTGCAGATGAAAGACACACACACATTAGTTCATTTTTAAATTGCCTTCTTGGCTCTGTGGCTGGGCTCTTCTAAGCTTTCCATGGCTAGTGTGCCCTTACCTTTAGTCCTAGCTCAACACCTCTAAATCTGTCCTTGACTTAGTTGCCTTCTGTGAAGCCCATTAGTCTTGCTGCCCAAGGCACTTTTGGGCTGCCCTTCCATGAGCCACTTTCCTTTTCCACCTACATTTTGAAAGATCTTCCTCTAGTATCTTCAGTCTCTTCCTCCTATCTCCTACCTTGTGGGAACCTGGAAGTTCCGCCTCTTTCTTTCCACCCAGCCATTAGTCAGTGGCATCTTTACTGATAGATCAAAAACCAATTGAGGGCAAGGACCTTCAGTGTCAGTAAACACAGATTCTTGTTTAAATCAAAGCATCAGAACCATACCTCTACAATCATCAAAAGCATACCCTAGCATAATAACAGTGTAAGTAACAAAGTAACAAAGGCAATTACTTCATATGACATGGAACATGGACATATTTGGGTTCAGGGTTGGTTTTAGTGATTTTTTTTTGTTTTGTTTTTTGGTTTTGTTTTGTTTTTCGAGACAGGGTTTCTCTGTATATCCCTGACTGGTCTGGAACTCAGTCTGTAGACCAGGCTGGCCTCGAACTCATAAATTCACCTGCCTCTGCCTCCCAGGTTCTGGGACTAAAGGCTTGGGCCACTACTATCCAGTCGTTTTAGTGATTTAATCCTATCATCAAGTTCTGGTTCTTTCTACCTCTCCAACCCTCAGCAAGTAAATCTTCATCATTACTGTCACATCATTGCCACCAGGTGGCTATTTCAGCCCTTGGTACATGTTAAAAACAGAAAACAACAACAAAAACATAAGTACAAAATAATTTCTTCTATTAGAATTCCTGGGGGACATTTTAGGGTAAAAGGTCCGAACCCACTTCTGGGATTGAAAAACCTACCAAGACCAATCACTCCTGAGTTTGGCTTGAAATCTCACCAACACCCACCCTGGAAATCTCCACCTTTGAAAACTCTACCACCCAAGAAATCCTATATAAAACCTGCCTTCTGCTCAGTTCCCAGCTGCTTCTTGCCTAAGCAGAGGTGGCCACCCTCTTGTTTCTTTCCCAATAAATCTCTTTTGTGATGTTTATTATGTGGTGTGACTTTGTGGTATTTCTTGATTCCTGACTGCCAGGATACTCTTACCTTCAGACCTATAACAGCTCCATTGGGGAAAACATTTCTTTTTAGAGCTGTAACTGGTGTAGATACCAGTAAAATCTTTTGCACTGAACAGAGTTGGGTCATGTGTCTGACTCAATCCCATCAAAAGTAGAAGAGGAATATAATAACCATGTCTGGTTTACATGCTCTGGAGGCTTGCCCCAGAAGAGCCAACTTTCCCTGAATGTGTTTTGCCTTAAACTTATATAAACTTGGAAATTTTTAGTAGAAAGAAATTGATAATATCAAATAGTAGCTTTCAGACAAGGTGAATTAAGGTAATGGTAAAGGCCTCAAGGAGCTGTTTGGCTTTGGGGACAAGGTATGAATTTCATATACAATAGATTTGGACTTAAATCAAATTTACATGTGGCTGTCTTTGGATAAATCAGTGATTTGCCCCTAGTCTTAGTTTTCTCAAGAACTGCAAAGGTGAATTATTAGCTTGAAGAGATTAAATAAAGTAATATAAATATGGCTCTAGCTTGGAGACTGGAAGACAGAAGCTGTCTTTGAGGTTAGGTTATAGATCCTATCACTGTTAAACATTATACCTTTCAGTGTTCTTTGTCATAGAAATAGAAAATAAAGTTCCTTGAGAGCTGTATTTTCTCTGCTGAGAGATTATAATGCATTATGAGTTTGCTTCTATGTGATTATTTCTATATCCACATAAAATATTTATATAGAATAAGGAAGGTGGGAGACTATAAGGGGAGAAAAAAACAGGGGGTAGTGGATGACTGTTTTTAGCATATACCTTAAGTAAACATGGACAATACTGAAGAGAATTCCCAAGAGTGGAGGAAGTGGTCCTTCTATAGCCAATCAGGAGTCTTGTGAGGATATGTGAACTCTGGTGTAGGGACTGAGGAAACTTCAGAGAGAGAGAGAGTGTCTGGCTATTCTAGATGCCACTTCACCAGTTCTCTCCGAGTGATACAAGTTAGGTTTTGCTTCAGATCTTTGATCTTTTCCCCCTCTATCTTAGTGCGATGATTGATGCTTGAGACAGGGTCTCCATAGTCAGCTCCGTTTTTGATTGGTTTGGTTTTGATTTCAGGGTCTTGAAGCTCCTCATGCTCCTACTTCTGGAATGCTGGGACTCCAGGGGTGAGCCACCACACCTGCTGGTTAATGACTTTGGCAATCATTTCAACTATCAGTCTTCAAATATGTGGCTACAAAGGTCAGGAGAAGTGGTGGATTAGTGAGTTGGGTCTATGGAGCTCACTGGTTGCTGTCTGATTCTTTTTATTTCCCAATTGATGAAAACCAAAGACATTTCTGGGACAAGAGAATCTCAGTTATAGAATTGTTTTTATCATACTGGATTGTAAGAAAGCCTGTAGGGATTTTTTTTAATTATTACTAATGCCTGATATGGGTGGACAATGCTTACTGTGAACAGTGCCACCTTTGGGCTAGTGGAAAGCATGCCAAGCAACCCATTAGAAGCAAGACAGTAAGCAGAACCGGTCCATGGCCTCTGCCTTAGCTCCTATCTTAGCTCCTGCCCTATGTGAGTTCTTGCCCTGATTTCCCCCAGTGATGAATTGTGACCTGAGAGTTAGGCAATGAAATTCCTGCCCTTCCCCTTTTCTCCCATGTTGCCTGTGGTCATGGTCTTTATCAGAGCAATAGGAAACAAACTGAGACAGGGGTCTGCTAAAGGCTCTGGCCAGCACCCCATCTCCCACTGGCACCATAAGAACCATCATGTCTGCTGGATCATATGGTCCAGGTAGTACAGAATTCTGCTCCGCTGCCTGGACTTGTTGAAAAGCCTCCTCCTATTCCCAGTCCCACTCAAAGCTAGGACTTTATTGAATTACCTGATTTATGAGCCAGAATAACACACCCAAGTGAGGAATGCACTGCTTCCAGAATCCAAATACGCCAACTGAATGTTGTACTTTTTTCTTGGTGGTGGGAGGGGCAGGTACCTCCTTCATCTTAGAAGGAATATCTCTGCATGCCCTGCACCACTGCACTCCCCAAAATTTCACTGAAGTAGAAGGCTTTTGAATTTTGTTCAGATCCAGGCAGTGGTGGCGCACGCCTTTAATCCCAGCACTTGGCAGGTAAAGACAGGTAGATTTCTGAGTTTGGTCTACAGAGTGAGTTCCAGGACAGCCAGGGCTATACAGAGAAACCCTATCTAAAAAAAAAAAAAAAAAAAAAAAAAAAAAAAAAAAAAAGAAAAAAAGATGTTCAGATTTATTTCCCATGCTCTGATGGGCATATGTGCTACCAACAAGTCCAAAGTGTTTGCTACCTCCTGTTCATTTAGTGTAATCAGCATAACATCATCAATATAGTGAACCAGTGTGGAAGAGATAGCTGATCAAGATCCCTTCAAACTAAGTTATAAAACAGAGCTGGAGAGTTAATATATCCTAGAGGTAAAACTGTAAATGTATAACTGCTGGCCTTGCTAACTGAAAACAAATGACTTCCAGTACCTTATAGACAGGTCCTGAGAAAAAGACATCGGCTAGATCAAGAGTTACCTTTCATGTACCAGGAGAAGTGCTAATCTGCTCAAGAAAGGACAACACATCTGCTACAGCAGCTGCAACTGAAGTCATTACTTGATTATGTTTGTGATTGTCAACTGTCTTTCTCCACAATCCATTTGTCTTCTGCACAGACCAGTTAGGAGAGTTTAAGTGAGGTGCAGTGGGAACCCCATGTTTCAAGTCCTTGCTGTGGCACTAACTTCTGAAGGAATTTGATGTTGCTTTTGGTTGGAGGAAATATAGACTAGGTGGTTGAGGACCAGCAACTTTCTGGGGCTTGAGCATTAGGACTGCAGAGACATTCAGCCTTGTCGACTGGACACCTACCAGATCTTTGTCCTTTCCTTTATGGGCCAGACCTTGTGGGGCTAATAAAGCCCCATCTTTTATTATGTCTAGTTGATCGATAAGTTCGGTTCTTCTAAAGAACCCTGACTGGTAGTACACTGCTGAGCAGTCTTTCACTGGCCAAGGATCCTGGTTTCTCAAGCTGTTACTCCTGATTGGTAAAGAAGGGGTTGAGGCTCTGAACAGCTATGTAGGATGGAATATCAAAAGCAACACACCAGTCTTATTTTCACTTTCAAAAGCTAAATATTGTTTATTTTTTACCAATATCTATGTGGTTGGAAAGTTTAAAGCAAGCTAGATAGGGTGTTAAGGAGTCCGATGGATTGCTTTTCAAGGACATGCTTTGACTAATTTCATAAAACTCTTCTTTTTGTCATGCATGGAGTATGAGCCACTTTGCTCTAAGCTAGGGATTAATAGACACCACCCACCCACTTGGCACCAATCTCTGTGACCTCTGCTTCCCTGTAAGCAAGCGTCACTACAGAATCCTTTCTGAGACTGATGTGTCACTTTGAGAAGGAGGTGTCCCAGCTAAAACTGAGATTTGAGAACCCCATCAGCCACAGGATCAGGCAGGCTGGTCCCCCTCCAAGGACAAAGGATTCCTTGTGACAGTAGTAATAATTCAACATCATGAGTATAAGGACTTACTGATGACTTCTCTTATTCTATAGCATGCTTTTCCCTGATTTTCTCATTTATTTTACTTACTCCTCTGTCTTATAAAAGTCCTGCTGTGACCTCCCATTTTCTGCAATTATGCTCCAGGGAAAGAGAAAGAAAAACAAGACCTCTTACAGTCAAGTATTTTTGTCTGTTATTTGCTTGACAGGGTCTCATGATGTGTTTTAGACTAGTCTCAAACTTATAATTTATATTTGTAATACATTCCTGCCTCTGCCTTCTCAGGGCTGGGATTATGGACATCTGCTAATGTGTCTGTCACCCCATCTGTCCAGGAGATTTGCTGATGAATCGTCTATATTTCTGTGCTCCTTTTCTTCATTAGGGAGAGAAATAAAAATAGAAGTTCAATCAAGAGGTGCATGTTAAAGATGACAAGAAACTGAAAAACTTATGTGTTTGTCTACTTTTTAAGTTTCATTAATTTTTATATTTTTTTTTACTTATTTAAAAACGTTTGAATCCTTATTTAGTTTTCTATGTATAGGTGTTTTGCCTGCAGATATGTCCATACATCATGTGTGTACTCATTAATTTTTACTAATTGTTCAAAAGACGCTGGATTCATGATGACATTTTTATTCCTTTACATCTCTGTGCTTTCCTTGGTTTTGCCACATAGCTGGTCTTCTTCGTTTTCCCAAACAGCTCCCCTTTTGCTCCACGTCATAAATGCATATACATATACATATACTTAATCCTAGATTCCAAATGAGAAAAACATGATATTTTGTCCCCCCCCCACTGCCCTTTCTTTTAGATCCTTCTCTTCCTCCTATATTTCCATGTCAGATGTGTGTGTGTGTGTGTTCTGAGTCTGGCATATTTTATTCATATGATCATATCCAGTTCTACCCATTTTTCTGCAGATGCCATAACTTAATTCTTTATGGTTGAATAAAATTCTTCACACACACACACACACACACACACACACACACACACACACACACCTATATCTATCACATTGTATTGTACTTACCCATTCACCTATTGCTGGCATCTAAACTGGTCCTTAACCACGGTTATTTGGAATCGTAATAAACAGGAACACTCAGGTAGGCATCTCTGTGATATGTTGATTAGATTCTTTCAAGTATATCTCAAAGTGTATAACTAGATGAAATATTTGCTTCATTTTTAGTTTCATTCAAAACCTCCATACTGATTTCTGTAGCACTAGGGTTTCTATGCCCACCAGCAGTGTACAAGGCCCTTCCTTCTCCACACCCCTGACAGCATTTGCTTTATACCTCAGCAGACATTCTGACTGGGGTGAGATTCTCAGTACAACTTTATCTCACATTTCCCTCATGGCTAAGGGTACTGAGTAGTTTTTCAAATACATTTTGACTATTTTTATTTCTTCTTTGAGAGCTGTTTGTTCAATGGGTTTGCTGTTTAGAACGTGAAGTTCTTCGGAGAGGCTAGCAAAAATTTTCTCCCATTCTGTAGTGTCTCTTCCCCCAGTTGCTGATCCCTTGACTGCCCTGCCCCCCCCTTTCCCATTCGTCACTTCTTGGAAATATTTCTTACGCTAAGTCCTTGTCTGAATTACATACTGATGTATTTTCCCCATTTCCTTCTAGGTCTATCAGGGATTCTGGTCACACTAAGGTCAATAAACCTCTGGTGCAGTTTAAGTTGATCTTTGTTTAGACATAATGTTCTGCCTTCATTCTGTCAGGTGAACATCTACCTTTGTTGCACAGTTTGTTTCTCTGACGTGTATATTTTCATTTTTGCCAGAAAATTAGGTGGTTACAGTTGTGTGGGTCCTCTATTCTAGTCCATTGGAGTGTCTGCGTTTTATGCCAGCATCATCATGGTCTTGTTACTATAATGTATGATATAATTTAAAACCAAGCACCGTAATACCTCTAATAAAAACCAAGCACCGTAATATCCCTAACATAGTTCTTTGTTCTTAGTCTGACTTTGGCTATTGTCTTTTGTGTTTCCATATGGATTTTTTTTAATTTTAGTTTAAAAATAGTTTTCATTAATTCTTTGAGACTTTGATACAATGTATTTTGACCATATTCACTTGCTATTCATCCTCTTGAATTCCTCCAAGACCTATTATTCCATTCTCCATCCCCTCCCCAAATTCATGCCCTTGGTTTTTGTTTTTTGTTTTAAATAAGCCTTCACATGCAATGTACGCTGCTTAAATACTACTGTGTGTGGAGGCCAGCCCGTGGAGCATGGCGGACCTACAAGGGTCAACACTGAAAAAACCTAAAAATCAAAACCAAACAAAAGACCCTCAACAACAACAACAACAACAAACCTGATTTTCCCAGAAGCCATCAACTGACCACAGTTCCTCAGTTAGGCATGGGAGCTCTGCAGTCCTTTTCCCTCTATGTGAGAGCATTGATTGGTTGACCTTGTATAAGTCCTGTGCAGCCAACCAAAGCTACTGTGAGCCCTGCATTTTCAGAAGATGCTACTTCTCACTGGCCCTTCCCAACCTCTGGTTCTTCCCCCCCCCATATATTCTTTATTTATATTTCAAATGATTTCCCCTTTTCAGGATCCCCCCTCCCTGAAAGTCCCATAAGCCCTCCTCCCTCCCCCTGTTCCCCAATCCACCCCTGCCCGCTTTCCTATCCTGGCATTCCCCTAAGCTGTTGCACTGTGACCCAGTCGCAAAAGAACACACATGGTATTCACTCACTGATAAGCAGATATTAGCCCAGAAGCTCGGAATACCCAGGAAACAATTTACATATCAAATGATGCCCAAGAAGAAGGAAGGAGAGGCCCCTGGCCCTAGAAAGTCTCAGTGCAACCTCTGGTTCTTACAATTCTTTCTTCCCTTCACTCACAAAGGTCCCTAAGCACTCAGGGAGGGGTTCCATTTGTAGCTAAGCACTCCAGAGTATTGTCCTCTACTCTGGGACCAGTTCTGGGTTTCTGTGTTGGCCACCACACACTGTACCAAGAAATGTCTCTGACAAGTTCTGAGAGCCACTCTACTATTTAAAGAGTTTGGTGTGGCTTATTTCTAAGGGTCTATGCTTACCTTTGCAGTCTGTCACTCAGGCAGATTCCCTCACGTTCTTGACACTGCTGAGTTCTTACATCCCGGGAGTGGCTGATATCCTAGCTGCTGTGTCTCCCATATGCAAAGACGAGGGAGAAGCAAACAGTCCCGAGAACTGTAAGCAAATTTGTCTCCATGCTTTCAAAACCTGCTGAGCTAGAACCTTCCTGCTGTAGACCCAAGGCTGCAGAAGGTCAAGCAGGCTGCTGAAGCCTCAGATTTCTCAGTCTGTACAGTAGAGAACCATGTAACACAGAACAGGCTCCAGAGGGTCGCCATCTTCCCGGGCTCCTCAGGCTCAGGGCTACCAAGCTCAGATTTACTTTCAATTTTTTTTCTATTAGCCACCAAGGGTGGGGCTATCACCCTTTGCACACTCCACAGCCTAACTGAGCCTTCTGTTGCCTTTACTTTTAGGCATGCCGATGTCCAGTCTCCACTACTCATCTTGGTTGCTTCCAGTGGTTATCTCTTACCTTGGAGTTATGGCCGGTGCCCCTGAGTATTCCTCGGTATCAGGCTCTCAAAGTATCTTAGCTTTAAGCAGTAAAGTTCTCTCTCAAAGAGCACCTAGCCCATCCCCATGTGTCATGAAGAGTGACAAGAGTGAGCTCCTCTCCATTCACTGGCCTGTCTGGCCAGAGGGGTGACTGATTCATTAAAATCTACAACTAGGCTTGTAGCTCTGCAGAGCTGTGGGTCGATCTGCCAGGCTCGTTTTGACCTGGCCACCTGGCTTAGCTTTTAGGTGAGATTTCTGTTATCCTTCCCCTTCCAGGGAGCTGAGTGGGCGGTGGCTGGGGGAGGGGGGTCTTGTTACCAAGTTGCCCTTCGTTTCTTTGTGCATTTCTGACTTTCTAACTTTAGAGCATGCTCCCTGAGGGTCAGGCCAACCGGTTTTCAGCAAATGCTGGAAAGGAGCCTTTGCTGCTTCCATATCCAAACACTTTACATCTGCAGAATCTCTACCCAGAATGCATAGGACAGTGAGGTCCCAGCAGGAGGCTGGTTGGGTCATATAAGGAGAATTGGTCAGTCACATAAGTAGTACAGTATAAACTAAAATCTTTGTGACTTCAAATCCCATTTCTTGAGGTTGGATAGCTTTTAACCAGGCTTTTTAGGCACATAGGTAGACCTCACCTAGTTTCTCTTTCAGGAAGGAGTGGTTACATCACAGTCTCTGTGAACGGAAAGTGAACAAAAGTAATGAATGTCACTCCCAGGTTTGGTCCATGAAAACCGTTCATGTAAAATACCCCAAATCTTAAATACTTCCCCATGAGATAGTTAGATGCCAATATCTAAGGAGACCTCAAGAGCAGCATCTTCAGGATGACAGAGGCTTACCATTCTAAGTCCTTGGATGACTATGGAGAACCTTCCCCCATTACCGACTTCATCTCACGCAAAGCACAGTGGACTTCACGTGAGGGTGATGAAGTTAGCAAGTGTCTTGGTCAGGGTTTCTATTCCTGCACAAAGCATCATGACGAAGAAGCAAGTTGGGGAGGAAAGCGTGTATTCCGCTTATACTTCCACATAACTGTTCACCACCAAAGGAAGTCAGGACTGGAACTCAAGCAGGTCAGGAAGCAGGAGCTGATGCAGAGGCCATGGAGGGATGTTTATGACTGGCTTGCTTCTCCTGGCTTGCTCAGCCTGCTCTCTTATAGAACCCAAGCCCAGGGATGGCACCACCCATAATGGGCCCTCCTCCCACCCTTGATCACTAATTGAGAAAATGCCCCACAGCTGGATCTCATGAAGGCCTTTCTTCAAGGGAGGCTCCTTTTTCTGTGATAACTCCAGCTGTGTCAAGTGGACACACAAAATCAGCCAGTAGAGCAAGTATCATTATCTTAGCTAAATCGAGAAGCAAGTGCTAGAACCTAATTATGAAGCCAGTTTCTTTTGCTTCCCTCTGTCATGAGTGAAGCTTCCCTACTCTACCAAAGTACAGCCAATTATGTCATGTCAGATAATTTGGTGTTGAGTATTTGCAATTCATATTGATCTGCAGGGCTATAATAACCAAGCACAAGAGTTGATAGTTGGTGGAAGACTTCTCCACAAAACCATTCTTATTATTCTGAGCCATGGGGCTAACCTTCCAGTCTGTCTGCAATTCATCTCCTTGACTCTGAAAGCTCTTCTTGGCCTGTCTTCACCTCCCTAGGTAAGCATGCATACCACTGTATTGCAACATCTAGCCTTTATGCTCAGTGGCCATCTGCTGGTGTGGCAGGTATGCTTTAAGAACCACAGCCTTGCAAGCTCAGCCTTTTTCCTCGTCCTCTATCTGGCCTGGAAGTAATGAAGATATTCTAAAGAGATGTTATAGGCTTCCTAATCTGACCATCATACTGTTGTAGTGAAATGTGCCCCTGCTCAACCCCCACCAGTCTCCAAATTGAAATTTCCCTAGGAATCTCACTCTGGGAGAAGGAGGAGACACCAGCCAGAGCAAGAACTGGTCTCTTGAGATTTCACACAAGTCTCACAACACAAAGCCTGAAGCACAGTGAGTGGTGGGCAGGATCACACCTTGATTGGCACTTCTAAGATATATATTTGTTTGGTATTCTAATTAAATTTTGATCTCACTTCAGGAGCCCAAAACTGGGTGTTCACTGGATCTCTGTATTTTTCCCCCAAAATGGACCACTGAATAAATCTCCTTTTTCTGCTTTCTATTATTAACTTGGCTCTTTTATTGGTTTATAGAAGACAGCTGATCAGTTCTGACTTGAGGCACAAGTGGGGACCTCATGTTCAGTAACAATCCTACCTCCCCTTTGCAGGGAGAAATATAAAAACTCAATAGCATTTTGAATCATGCGGCTGTATTACTTTTATAAAAACAATGTAATTGAAATTAATGAAGAAGAAAAATAGTAAAAAACAATTTTTTTAGAATATATGGAGATTAATAATAAGAAGGCCATGGACAGCTCTAAACATACTTGCCTTGGGTTTTTGTTAATGGGAATGTGTTTTTAAAGTAATGCAATTCTACTTAGCCAGTGCTGCAGCTGGTGGGCAGAGCTTGAGATTATTGACTGATCAGACCAGAGTTCAAGGGTCATCTATGTGTACAAAGTTCTGAGCAGAAGGCAATTGCATGTTATCAATTCTCCATGAAACTTTGGGGCTGGGTCCAGATCACTGAGGGCCTGCAACCTCAGGACATCACAAGAGTCACTTCAAATAGTGGAGAGAAGATAAGAAGTAGTTTTGTCTTGTTAGTTTTTTTAAGTCACTTTTTAAAAACCTAGGGCTTAAAAAGGAAGAGTCAGGCCCCTCCCCAGGCCCTCTACCATGAGGCCTCATTCTAGGCAATTTCTAAAGCTTGTTGACACCCTCAGAAGGTCCCAGTGAACTCTGGATTTGGGTCCCTGCTTTGAGTATGTGCGACCTTTCCACTCATGTCACTGAACTGGGCTAGATCTGGACTTTAGGCCATTGACCTATAAGCAAATAGATAGTGTTCTGGAAAAAGCCTGATTTCTGTTCAATGCTTTATTACGATGAAAACTGAACTTGGAAAGAGGTATACAATCCTGACTTTCCACGGTGGGGTTTCTCATTTCTCCTGACTTCCTCAAATTCACATCTGTAGGTAAGTGACTTGCATTTGCCTGTAACATTTTAAGTCTTTGCTTTCCGAGTCTGTTTTATTTGGAAATCTCAGTTTATAGGGGTTTGTTTCAGATTTACCAAAAGCCAAAATGCTGTCATACAGTAAAGCTACAGTGCTTGGGTAGACGTGTGAAGATATATGGCTGACTTCTTAGTATTACATACAGTGAGGGAGGTCTGGTAACAACTGTCTTACAGCAGTACTAGTTTATATATCAGTTGTCTTGAAAATGTGTGTGTGGTGTGTGGCAACAATGGGTGAATGGATGGAAAAAGAGATCACCCAAAATAAAAACTCCAGAGAGATGCCTTTTAAACTTGGCATTATAAAAGTATAATCCTGTTTGAACTAATAATCACAAAATCCCACGCCTTATCAGAGATGCTAAAATGTTATTATTATTTTTTTTACGTGAAACCCCTTATTAGCTTCCATTGTTCTCGGGATAACGCCCCAGATCCCCAGGGTTAATGATCACAAGGAACCAAGGGATCAACAGCTGCTCCAGAGATGGCTCCAGACCTAGTGGTCTTCTCCATCCCTTGCCCCTCTTCTGTCTCTGGGGTCTGGGCCTTCTATGTGTACTTCTTTCCTCTCCGCCTTCCCTTGTCTACTTTAGCTTTTTCTCCCCAATCCAAGGTGAATATGCTCATTCCAGAGCCTTCCCAGGCTGGTGCCCCTGCTTCTCCTTCATCCAAAGTGTGCAATTTCTCGTGACTCTGTCACCGTCTTCTGTCCACTCTGGAAGCTCCACTAGGGTAAATCAGAATACAAGGTTGGCACACTAAATATTTTAGTTGGAAAAGAACTTCCTTGAGAACTTCCTCACTGTTCTGACCTGACTTTGCATTGCTGGGATGGGAGGGCACACAGCTCAGGAGGATCTTCCGTAAGGAGCCAGAGGCTGAATGCAGCAGGAACATTCAGTGTGTGTCAGAGATACTCAATGACAAGAAAATAATGAGTGAGTGTCATAACTATATTCCAATAAAATTAATGATTCAGGGGCGGGGGGGGTGGCCTAGTTGCTTTTCTTGCAGTAGGATTGTAGGAGGCTTCATTCTAAACCAGCTTCTGAGAGTTAGTTTCTCCTTCCTTCCTTCTTTCTCTCCCTCCTTCCCTCCTTCCTTTCTCCCTTCCTTCCCATTTGCAACACCAGACTCAGTTGTTAGTGTGGACCAGGCCCTTAGAGAAAGTTAGTCTATTCATCCACTGCTCTAGCCTGGTATTTCCACCAAGCCACAAAGTGCCTTGTCCTACACACACGAAACTGATAGACCTTGACTCTTTGTCCTGCACCTGCATGGCTCACAGGACCCTGTGTCTGTCCCCTTTCATCTGGAGTGTCTGGGGGGCCCATCATCCCCTAGGTTCTCACAGACAATCCATACAGATGCTAGTCTCCACGCTTCTGCTCCACTGTGGTCTTCCAGGAGCTGGTGCTAATGTTCTAAGATAAAAAAAAATCAATGCTGAGGCTACCAGTCATGATCATGAGACTGACATCCAGCATTTGGTTCTGAGTTGATAAGGTTCCATCTTTTATCAAAAGCAAACTTCACCCTAGTTGAACAGAAGCATATATATACAGGTTAAATATCAGGTTAGATGTTTAACCTGATTTTTATTTATCAGGTTAGATAAAGACAGGTTAAATATCACATGTCATGGAACAGAGAAGGACTCTGGGGGTTTTGTGGCCAAATAAGTCTTCTTGAGGTGTTCCTACTGACATAACCAAGTCAGCTAACCATTGTGTAGAAATCTTAATTTCCTGCTTTAAACTGCTATATTCTCTGATGTTACAGAAAATTGATTTTTCTGAAAGACCTTGGAAATTCTCAATCTTTTCCTGAGACATTTGGGAGAGATAAAAATAATTCAATATATGAAATTTCAGAGGAAAAGCAAATAACATTAAATCTTGTTTTCAGCTCTGAATTCTGTGGTATTAATTTAAATTTTATGAATTTAAAATTTTTAAGAAATTCTGATTACAATTTTTGGCAATGGATTAAAATAGTTTAGGAGCTAATAAGACATTATAAGGTATTGGCTGCAAAAGTAGGATTCAGTAACACTATGAGTGCTTCAGTTGATGACAAAACAAACTAAGCAAACAAACCTCTGACAGTCTCAAGCGCCTGCCAAACCTGTTTGTGGGTAAGATTCAGATTCCTACCACATTGCTAGGGTTTCAGAGGCCAACAGGACTACTGCAAGCCTTTTCCAGAATTGTTCCTAAGTCAGCCATGGGTGAAGACATGGTCTAATACAGACTGATTGTATTCTACACTGTAATAATATGAGGTAAGGCATCAAACATCCAATTCTAAGATGTCTTTTCTCTTCTCTTCCCTTCCCTTCCCTTCCCTTCCCCTCCCTTTTCCTCCCTTCCCCTCCTTTCCCCTCCCTTCCCCTCCCTTCCCCTCCCTTCCCTCCCTTCCCCTCCCCCCCCTCCCTCCCCTTCCCTCCTCCTCTCTTCCCCTCCCTTTTCCTCCCTTCCCCTCCCTTTCCCTCCCCTCCCCTCCCTTCACATTCCCTCCCCTCCCTTCCCCCTCCCCTCCCCTCCCCTCTCCTCTCCTCTCCTCTCCTCCCCTCCCCTCCCCTCCCCTCCCCTCTCCTCTCCTCTCCTCTCCTCTCCCTTCCCCTCCCTTTTCTTTCTTTCTTTCTTTCTTTCTTTCTTTCTTTCTTTCTTTCTTTCTTTCTTTCTTTCTTTCTTTCTTTCTTTCTTTCTTTCTTCTCTCTCTCTCTCTCTCTCTCTCTCTCTCTCTCTCTCTTTCTTTCTTTCTTTCTTTCTTTCTTGTTTGTCTGTCTATTGTCTTTCTTTCTGTCTTTCCTTCTTCTCTTTCTGTCTTTCTTTTTTTTAGAGTTTTAGAACTTTTTTTCTGGAGAAATTCACAAACGAGACCTTATTTATTTTCTACTAATTTTCCATTTTCAGTGCACTTTCCCCATATTTAATGCTAAAAATTCTCAAGTGTCTTTGTGACTTGAAGTCATTAAAAACTTCAGCACAATGGCTTTCAAATGTCATACCTGCCCCCGCTGAGCTCCCCAGAGATCATGACAGTACCTTCCAATTCTTATAGAAATACTGATGAATGTCTTTGGTCCCAGAGACATGTGTCTTATGAAATATGTCAAGAAGAGAATAGCACTACATCATTCAGACCAACGATGAGAAAGGAATAGAAATCGTCTTCTGACAGTCAGTAGCTGGCCTACCACTTTAGTTGCAATGTTATTCTATTAGACAAAAGCAATCTCACAGCACTAACCTCAGACCTACTCTGAAAGCATACATAGTAAAACGGAACAATGTGAAATAGTTAACAATTTTGCTGCAAAATACAAAGCATCAAGAGCAAACTCTCACTTCTTTAGGTTCTTCCTTGACTTCCCTAATGGAAGCCCCAATCCCATAACAGGACCTTTCTAACACTCTCTTACCAAGACACTTAGTGGCCACCAATGTGTCCTCCTCTGTGACTCAGCTTGTTAACTTATAGTTATGTTCATGGTCTTTGCTGAAGGATATTGGTGATGTTATGAATGTAGAAATCCAGGTTTGGAATAAAGCTTTGTCTTTGAGGAAGTTTCATTTTCTTAATAAATGAAAGACAGAAATGAATCATAAAGAGGTCCAGAAAGACACAAACTGTAGAAAAGCTCATGTGTGGGATTGCTGAGGGTCTGGAATGGGAGAAGGGATCCAGGTTAGTGTGTTGACTGCAAAGGACCCTGAAAGGCAGAGGGATGAAGGAAGGGAGGGAGGGAGGGAGGGAGGGGATTAGGTGTGGAAAGTGTAAAGGTCAAAAACAATCTATGTTCTCTTCCCTTGTGGACTTTCCCAGTATCAGCACACTGAGGTGAAGATGGATTAACCAGGAGGCTGAGATACGTTTTGAAAACACGATTGGCTTGGTGGTAAACATATATAATCCCAGCACGCAGCAAGGCAAGTTAAAGACTAACCTGGGTTTATATAGTGAGTTCCAAGTCAGAGAGAGGTATGAGTGAGATTGTGTGAACTCTTATTGTGCCCTCCGTCCAAAAATAATATAGTGGAGCAGCAAGTAACAATGGGACCTGTGAAAATCCAGAATCTGAGGGAAGGCACTGTACCGTTGGCCTCTAAATTCTCCTGAAGACGGGCCCAGCAGTGGGATGAATCATCTTAAATGAATGACTGAGGTAGGAAAAATAACTGGCAATTGAATAAAACAGAACATGTCTTGCTGATCTAAAGGGAACCCAGCCCTCACTACTTCACTAGTTGCTACTGATGCTTCAGAGAGCTGGGGAATGTTACCGCCAGTATCTACTGTGAGCCACGCCAGGCGCCATTGATAGTTCCAGTACAAGGGTCACACTGAAGACCCTGGTTAAACTGAGTAAGTCACACAATGCAACATGAGGTCATGAATCTGGGAGAGGGAAAGTAGGGAGTTGATAGGGATGGAAAGGTAATAAGAGAGGTAGGAAGAGAGAGATAGAAGGGAGAGGGAGACTTATACATCTCTCCAATCCATACTTCCCCTGATTTCCCCTAGTTACTTCACTTAGTCTGAATTACAAAAGTTCTATACACCAAGGACTCATTCTCTTGTTCATTTATATGTTCTTCAAGCTTTTGCTTTAGAAAACATGCTGTAGTAGACATGCTAATACAGGTCTCTGCACGGATCTCATATGACATGGGTTTGATTCTAGGCTCCATCAGTTACTAACCTGTGCTCTTGAGCATGTAACTTCATCTCTTCATGCCTTAGAGCCAGTGTCTGGAAAATTTGGGAAGAGGTAGTTTCCATTTCAGGAGACAAGGATGTATTCTATTTTTGTTTTTGTTAGTATTTGTTTGTTTTCATTTTGTTTTTCCAGACAGGGGTTTCTGTGTAGCCTGGAACTAATTCTCTAGACTGGGGCTGGTCTCGAACTCACAGAGCTCTACCTGCCTTGGCCTTTCAAGTGCTGGGATAAAAGGCATGCAGCCAACTCCCACCCTGACTGAGACAAGAATTTAGTGACTTTTTGTTTGTTTTTACCCTTGCTTCCAGCCCCTGAGAGTGTGTGTTCAATCTCCGTCTACTATTCAGGTTCTGGGGATCACTCTAGGATTGTCAGGCTTGATGTCAAGGGTCTTAGCTGCTAAGCCTTCTCTCCAGGACCTCTTGAAGGTGCCGGACAAGCAGTTTTTGCAAAGCATAAGCTCAAGGAGGAGTCTTGTGGAAAGGTGGGGGAAGGATTGAGGGAGCAAGGACTCCCTAAGAAGACATACAGAGTCAATGAAGCTGGACCTGTGGAGGCTCACAGACACTGAAACACCAACCAAAGAGCATGCAGGCGCTGGACCTAGGCCTCCTACATGTATGTAGCAGACACACAGCTTGATCTTCAAGTGAGTCTCCCAACAGTTGGATGGGGGCAGTCTCTGCTTGGGACTCTGTTGGCTGCCTGTGGACCCTGTTCCTCTAGCTGGGCTGCCTTGTCTGGCCTCAGTAGAAGAGGACACACTTAGTCCTGATGAGACTGAGACTCAGTGTGCTAGGGTGGATTGGTACCCATGAGGGGGTGATGAATAAAGAAGGGTGGGAGGGTGGGGATGGGAGAAAAAGAGGGAGGAGCTACGATGGGAATGTAGTGAATAAATAAATTAATTAATGGAAAAAAAGAACACCTGTAGTATATATTAAACACCATTTCAGTTTTAATTATCAGGGAAAAATATCAGAATAGGATATTCTCCAACCCACCATTAGCATATTTAGTCTTTCTCGTTATTTGTAATTTGCTCTCCAAAGCTATTCGATCAGGGTATATTTTTATTAGCTGTACCAAAGAGAGCTCTCCCTCCCTTATCCCAGCTCTTTGTGCTGCTAGAGCTTAGTCTGTGCCTGTATTTTGGCCAGTGGTTTTAGAACCTCTTCCCCAATCATGACCATGATTTTGTTGTTGTTGTTGTTGTTACATTTGCAAAACTTCATTTTGCTTTTTGCTTTGCAACTTTATTGGTCTTCTAAAATCAGGAATGGATGCTAATTATACTATCAAATACTTCTTCTGAATCTATTCAAATGATCATTTGTCTTCCTAAATAACCTTACTCTATGCTCCAAAGCAGCCTTGTCTCATTGTATTTTGAAAGCTACTGAATTACGTTTAGTCTGTATCTTAGCTCCTTAAAGTCAATTTCATGTCTATTTTTCCTCCTTACAACTTTCTCTCTCTGTTGCCAAGATCAAAGTTGACTTGGGAAACCAGTTGAGTAACTATCCTGGCTTATTAGTTAACAACTGATACTGCTCTCACTTCAGCAGCCCACGGGGCTAACATGAGTGAAAACAGAGCGGACAGGTTAGAACGGCTCCTGCGCAAGAAGGAGCAAGAGGGAGCAAGAGGTGCGTGCACATTGTGAAGCCCTCCATGTTTCTGATGACTCTGTTCTTTGTTTCCTGTAATTTTGTTAATGCACAAGTTAACTAAAACAGAAAGGTTTGCTTAAAAATCTGTAGATAAAATCCAATTTATATGCAATTTTAGAATCACTCAGTTTTGGTAATGCTTGCCTGTGCTATTAATTTAATCCCATTTTGGAAGGCAGGGGAAGGGTAGGGATTGATGGTTTTGTGAATATTGAATAAGTATTCAATTTGTTAATTGTTAATAATTGCTAAGGTAATTTTTACAAATTGTTAATAATTATTCACTTTACATTTTTATTTTCTTCTGTGCAAAATATGATAATTCACATTTTCTAGAAAAAAAACCAGTTTTATCCCGGTTTTCAAACTTATTATCAAAAAGTCATTTATAGTATTTGTTTATGGCTTAAAATATTTTGTCTGGTCTCCTGCCTATCTGTTTTCTATTGTTTACTTGTGGCTTGTATTTATTCTCTTGAGATGCTTTGTGGAATTCTGTCTGGTCTTTGGTTATCTGAAAAGAACAACTTTTAAGTTGCTTTGTCCTCTATTCTTTTTGTCTTTAAAAATTTTTTTATTAATTTTGACATCCTTTCCCCGACTTGATTATGCTGAGGCTTGAACTCGGGGCCTCCGCGTGGTAAGCATGGCGTGGCGCCCTCGGCTCCATAATCTTCTTGAAAGCACCTTAAGAAGAACAGCATTCATTCTTTAACCGTTTGAAACATTCACTGCGTTTATGCTTCTAACTAAATCTTTGATGTCTGTTTATTTTTTCTAGATTCCCCCAGCCTTTCTGACTTTATGATCAAGTTTCAAGTATTTCCTAATTTTCATTGTGATCTCATCTTTAGCATGCCTGTGTTTTAAGGTTATAACACACAATTTTACTGAATATAAATGTGTTTATTTTATCAGGGCTTCAGCTTTTATTTCTTACTTGTTTGCGCTGATATCAGCATATCTTCTAAAAAATTATATATACAAATATAATTATCAGGAGCAGGGAAGATTATGATCAAACTGTATTACATGGAAATTTTTAAATAAAAATTACGATACACTTATATAGAGAAAGTTTTGTTTTCTTATTAATATCCGCATTAGTTTTTCAGTTGCCTTTTTAATTGTTTGATAATTGTCTGCATTTATATAATGAATTTCTATGATGTTGAATTCTATCTCGTTCCCTCTCTCACCTCCCTGCCTCTCCTCAATTTTCCTACTTTTCATATCTTCCTTCTCTATGTGGCCCCTTCCGATGCGGTTAGAGCTGCTTGCCAGAGCAGGAACAATTCGTCCATCGCTACAGGGCTGAAGGAAACGACTCTCCATCTCTCAACAGCTGTAACTGCTTAGAGCATCTCAGGGAGGAAGGAGGCCTCGAGGTTCCCTCCATTAACCACGATGAGATGTGAGGAAGTGCAGCCTTGTGCGGGTCTATTGCAGATCACCATGAGTGCAGTGCCGTGCCACACCCAGAAGATATCTGGTTTTTATTACCCATTTCCCATCCTCTGGTTCTTACATTCTTTCTGCTCCTTCTCCTATGATGTTCCCTGGACTTGGAGTGGGGGAGACATAGCTTTTCAATGTAGGGCCAAACCCTCAACACTCCAAAAACGTTCTTGGACTTTTGGCCAGTTACAGGCTTCTGTGTTCAACACTCACTGCCCGGAAGCTTCTCTGACGAAGACTGTGCACAGCACTTATCTATGGGTCTAATGAGTGTTTAGAAGACCGTTTGACAACATGACAATTTAGTAAAATAATAATATGAGTTTTCTACTATGGCCCAGGACCTCCTCCGCCAGGGGCTCTTGACTAGGATTACAGAACCAAGCATGAGAAGTAGGTCTCGCATTCAACCAGAGAGAAGTTGGTGGTCCACATAATCGTCATGTCAGTTACACAAAGAATACATCTTGTCTCACAGATCATCATGGTAGCTTGCAGGATCCACAGCTATGTAAGACTGTTGGTAACTTTTCTCCTTCAGACACTTACGCAAACACCTTCTAGTATGTATGAAAACTAGGTAGTACGGAGGAAGTTGTTAGCTCACTTCAGTCTTGAGAAATAGCAAATTTTTATAAATATGTCAAATGTAACTTAAATATATTTCTTATTTTCAGATTCCATACACTGGTGTTAAATAGGAACTTACCAAAACTCCTAATTATGATAGTTGATTGTCAACTTGACAAGAAATAGCATCACCATGAGATAAGCCTCTCTGAGAGGAAGGACTCACCTAGATTCAGTATTCTCTGCCTGTGCCTGGGAAGAGTTCCTTTATTAGGTTAGTTGAAATGGGAAGACCCATTCTAAATTCTTGGACTTTTGGCCAGTTACAGGCTTCTGTGTTCAACACTCACTGCCTGGAAGCTTCTCTGACAAAGACTGTGCATAGCACTTATCTATGGGTCTAATGAGTGTTTAGAAGACAGTTTGACAACATGACAATTTAGTAAAATAATAATATGAGTTTTCTACTATGGCCCAGGACCTCCTCTGCCAGGGGCTCTTGACTAGGATTACAGAACCAAGCATGAGAAGTAGGTCTCGCATTCAACCAGAGAGAAGTTGGTGGTCCACATAATCGTCATATCAGTTACACAAAGGCACCACTTGATGGCCTTGGGTCTTAAACTACATAAAGAGGAGAAAACTAGCTGACCATCAGCATTTACCACTCTGTGGAATTTTCTCTCCTTGAATGTTCTGCATGCATATTTACAGCTGGTTGAAGGTATAATTTACATAGCATGGAGTTCATCTGAATGAAGTGTACAACACAGAAGATTTTAGTACATCAATAGATTATGCAACCTTCCCTGTAATTCAGAATTTGAATATTTTCCTCATCCCCAGTAGAACCTGTCTTCATTACCAGCTATTCTTTCTTGATCTCCCTTCTACAACTTCTTCAGGCTTAGACTATCACTTACTGTCTCTGTTGGTATGGGATATTTCATATACACAAATGGAAACAGGTAATATGTGGGGGTGGGGTCGCCACTGTCTTCATTCACTGAGTATGATTTGTAGGTTTGGTAGTTTGAGTCAGATGTTCAATTATACATTCTATAATTCCTAGGACATTTGGGCATAGATACTTATGAGAATGAGTTCAACACACTCCATCTACATACTGAACATTGTACCTCATTTCCTTAGTTAGGATTTCCATTGCTGTGAAGACACACCATGACCAAGGCAACTCTTATACAAAAGCTAACATTTCATTGTGGCTGGCTTACAGTTTCAGAGGTTTAGTCCATTATCATCATGGTGGGACGCATGGCAGCATGCTGGCAGACTTGATGCTGGAGGAGCCATCTATGGAGAGCATATCTCTTCAAACCACCATACATAGTTTTAATATTTGTCTCTTTGAAATAAGTAAGTTAAACTCCATATTGAGACGTAATGGACTATACTGAAGTATTTTGTTAGTTCTTATGTTCACACTTGGTTCTTTTTTGTAATCCTTTCTAGATACTCTTTTCTTCTGAGGTCCACTCTGTATTGGTTTGTGAATTGGTTTGCAATGCCAGGATATAGACAAACTGGCTTTCTTGACCCACGTTAAATGTTATTTTTCCTCAGTATTTTGAAGATGTTTATCTGCTGTTTTCCAGTATTAGTTATTGATAAAAGTATATCTGTCAGTTATTATCACTGATTTCATAGATTTGAGACAGGTTGTAGTTATTCTTGATTCTCTATGCTTTCTATATAAATTGTCTATCGGCCGGGCAGTGGTGGCGCACGCCTTTAATCCCAGCACTTGGGAGGCAGAGGCAGGCAGATTTCTGAGTTCGAGGCCAGCCTGATCTACAAAGTGAGTTCCAGGATTGCCAGGGCTACACAGAGAAATCCTGTCTCGGGGAAAAAAAAAAAGAAAGAAAAAAATAAATTGTCTATTAACTGATTTTTGTTTATGCTGATCAACTTTTGGGGTGGCTAACAGCTGTTGTTGCTGTAACAAAATACCTTCTATAAGTAAGTTAAAAAGAGGAAAGTTTAATGTTGTCTTATTGTTTTGGCTAACGCTACTTCTTGAGGCCCTAGTCAAGGCTGAATATCCTGGTGGTGGGTGTGAGTGAAGGGTGAGACTTCTCACCCTGTCCTGACTAAGAAACAAAGAAGGAGACGTGAAGGAGCCAGGACGTGCTCTCAGTGACTCACCTACAGTTCCACCATCTTCCAAAAGTATACTCCAATTCTGGGTCAGGAAATGGATGACTCCACTTATGAGGACAGAATCCTCACTATCTAACTATTTCCTCAAAGCCTCATCGCTGAACACTCCTTTGCATGGGGGCCAGGCCTTCAAGGCATGCATGACATAACATAGAATCTAGTGTTAATTATATCGCTGCTTTTAGAAAATTGCTTGCAATGATCTAATTATTAAGTACTCATCACTTCCATTCCCTGTGATCCCAATGAGGTAAAACTGGGAGACTTTTTACAAGCCCATCTTCAACTCTTATATTCATAATATGCAGATGTAATCATATATACACACAGTATGTGTATGTGTAACATCTATCACTGTCTCCTTATAGAACCTTCATAGATCTGCATTTATTGTGAGCTATAAGTCCTCGGGCAATGATTGGCACTAAGTGTTCAGGAGCCCCCCAGCAGTGCCGGAAGTCTGTAATACCAAGTGGCTCCACCTAGAAAGGAGCTCTTTACTCCACTGTCCGCTGTGGGAAACTTCCGCTCCTTTCTGGAGCTAAACTCTCATATCCCCATCTGTATCTAGAACTTATCGTGAAAATACCAACTGGAGTGCTCTCTTCCACTTATGGTTCATTTTATTTTGATTGTTTATTTTTGTTGTTTTGAGCCTGCTTGAATTTTTAAAAACACTGCTCATCATTGTTATGTATTCGAAGAAGAGAAAACTCATAAAGAGAGCTACGCTTAAAACAAACTCTAACTTCTCGTTTTATTCAGCGCCTTCTCTGTTTCTTCGGTTCCCTCTAGACCCACCTTTCCCTTGGGCTCTACTTACAAAAGGCCACTAATGCTTCCTGAAAGGAGTTGGGTGTTATTATTATACCAGCTGCACTTAAGAATACCATCAGCTGTTTTCTTCTTTTAGTACTATACTGACCTGTTAAAAACAAATAAATTTGTAAACAATAATTATCTACCCACCAACTAAAGAAACCCATCTTCTTTCTTTTAATTAGATGGGCTTTTATTGAAATATTTCCTCTTGTTGGCTCTTAGCTAGTTGGGCATTCCATTGCATCACTGTTGATGTCATCTGTGACGTCGTGAGGGTGGCAGCCATTTATATGACAACCCATAGACTACGTAATACCCAAGTTCTCAATATTTCCAGAAAGCTTTCTGGCTAAAGGCCGCTGTCACATATACTAGGCCATGTTGATAATCTCATTAAAAGTGACATTTCCACAGTGTTTAATGTTCTCCTGCTTCTGTCTCTTTGCGGCTCCGTGATGGCTTTTGTTGTCAAGCAGAGGCAGAGGGTGCCACCTAAATCTGGGCCTGTCTGTTCTGGATTATCAGTGTCGTGCTCATCCTCAGACCTTTCCAGTCACTGGTTGCTTTGGTGATATCATGACTAACGTGAGTGTTTTTGGAGACAGACCCAGGAAACCAGTCTTGGTAGCCAAAGCAGCTGTGACTACGGCCCTGCCTCTGGTGAACCTCACATACACGATTTTGCTATCCTTAGGGTCAAACTTGAGCAACATGTATAGGGTGCTGGAATCTGATGAATCTGAGCTTGGAAGACTGAAGAGAAAGCTGTACTGTAGCCTCCTCTGAGCCAAAACCTGAAAAACAAGTAATTTTGAAAAGTTGGCAAAAGTCATTTGCATAACAATTAATGAAAGCACGACTCTCAGTTTCTTTCCTAATATTTAGTCTCCTTCATTGAGATGTCATTCAATTAAAAGATCTGGTTTTGTTTGTTTGTTTGAGACTGATCATAGAAAATTGTTTCTTGAACCAAGTCACTGGTTTATTTAACTACTTTTATTAAAGAGAAAATATGTAATAATTGCAGCAGCTCTTTTATTTTATAGGGTTGTTGAGTGCAGACTGCAGACACCATGTCTGACTCAGTGATTCTTCGCAGTGTGAAGAAATTTGGAGAGGAGAATCATGCTTTCGAATCAGATGGATCATGTAAGCGAGTTTCCTTGAGCCTTGTGTAAAGAAAAGTAAATTCAACAGCGAGATAAGCCTAGCAAGGTTTCAAAAAGAAGAAGAAAAATCAGCTATAAACGTGGGGCTAGTATTAGGCATGTGCCAGATACAACAAGAGCGGATTCTCTAGAATTCATGTCACATCTGAAAGCTAGCTCTGTGTTAAAATGCACAGTATGAGTGGGTGCTAACATCTCCAATGAGCACTTTCTTCCCAGGAGAGTTGGGTTGTTCAGCACTGATCACTGTAGTAATTTTAGCCCAGTATCATTAGTGATCACCATGGCAACAGTAATTGTTAATGGTTTCTGCTCCTTAAACAGGCTCTACCAGCACACTCCTGGCAAGAGATGCTGTGGGAGGGGCCTTGACACATTAGTCCCTGGCATGTTCTAAGCTTCAATTCATCCATTCATGAATCAAAACAATTCATGCAATCATGCTTCTAATCCAGTTTTCCAATTCTCAAGTCCTATAATGTCACCATAAGAGACACCATAATGTCTCTTTAGTCTTTTTCTACAACTGTCTTAAATGTCATCAGAACCAGGAAATGGTGGCCATGGTAACAAATATTGCTTAGCGGTCTTTACTCTGTGGCTTCCTTACATCCCTGTAGACACTCACTTCCATTTCCTACTTACATTTGCTCTACATGTGCTGACAAAAATAACACGTAGCTCCGTCTTATGGATTCTGGTGGCAATGAAGTATTAAAGACATATGACAGTCAATTTGTGATCTGTTAAGTAGATAAATTTTGATAAATAGAAAATGTCTATAAGGAACCAAACAATGAATTAATTTTCATTTTAGTAGATAATTTTAAAAACCACATTTACTTCTCCTAATTTAGAAATGTGATTTCCATTAGCACAGTGGCTCACATCTGTAATTCTAGTCCTTGGGAGGCTGAAGCAAGAAAATTACCATGAATCTGAGTTTGAAGCTACTCTGGACTATGTAGCTCTCAAGCCCGCTTACATTACAGTGTGAATGACTCTGTTTCAAAAAGGGAAAGATTTCCTTTTTGATATTCAGAAAATACAAATATTTTATGATCTGGAAAAAAAATCCAAATATGTAGTGAAAACAGAAGGAGGAGGGGAGAGAAGGAGAGGGAGGGGTGATAAAGAGCTAGAAAGAGGCAGTTAGTATTTTATAGTATCTCATAAATAAACGTACTTCCTAGACATACTTTTGTTTGACTAATGATTATGATTGTGTTGCATTCTGACATGATTATTAACCTCTTTATACATTGTTTTCATCCTGACAGGTAACAATGATAAGAAATCAAGGTGAGTGACCATGTCAACAGCACGGCATCTTCTCTAGAACAGTGACAGATATAGAGCAGAGTATTTTCGTATACATTACTTACTAAGTATAGAAAGTATAGAAACTTTTTCTTCTTTCTTTGTTTCTTTCTTTGTTTCTTTCCTTCTTTCTTTCTTTGTTTCTTTCTTTTCTTTTCTTTTCTTTCTTTCTTTCTTTCTTTCTTTCTTTCTTTCTTTCTTTCTTTCTTTCTTTCTTTCTTTCTTTCTTTCTTTCTTTCTTTCTTTCTTTCTGAGACAGGGTTTTTCTGTGTGACTCTGGCTGTCCTGGAACTCACTCTGAAGACCAGACTGGCCTCAAACTCAGAGATTTTGCCTCCTGAGTGCTAGGATTAAAGGTGTGAGCCACCACTGCCTGTCTGCTTTCTTTTTCTCTTAAAAAGCCTTGTGGAATAGCCCTTCCTGATTATGCCCATTTCTTCTCTTGCATCCCAGTCTACCACAGAGCTTCCAGCCCAAACAAACAGGAAAGAGCTGACAATAGTGTGATTTCATGAGTTCCAGGAGGTCCTCCAACTCCACCCCTGTCCCCTCCTCCAACTCCATGCCTTCTACCTCCTCCTCCAAATCCCCCCATCCTCTCTGATTCCCAGTACCACTGTGACTAATAAAAACCTAAAGTTGAATTCTCTGAGCTTTCTCTTTAGCACTCAAGCTTAAGTTGACATGTAAGAAAGTATTGAGGCAGGATTAGATGGGGGCTGCATTAGAACAGAGGCACCGGTGAGTACTGGCATGGAAAATGGGTGGCAGAAGATTGATTTAAGAAGTTTTAAGTATTTCAGGACAGAAGGATGCAGGTAAGATTAGCAAGGTGCTAGAAGAAATCAGGTGACTCTGGTCCTCCAAGAGTCCCATTGGGAGTGTAGAAAAGAAACATCTAGTAGAACTCCTTCACTGTGAGGAGAGCATTTTCATTTATATGTGTGCATATGCATATGTGTATATGTATTTTGATCATGTTTTCCACCTCCAACTCCTACTGCATTCTCCCCATCTCCCTTCTACTCAGCCAACCTTTCTTTGTTCTCTCTTGCTCTCAAAAAACTCACAAAAAGGAAAATAACAAACAAACAAACTACCACAAGACCAAGAATGTCAAAACAAAATTAAAGGAATCAAAAAGCCCACAACGAGAAAATGATCATGAAATTAAGTTTGTGTTAGTCAGCCAGTCCTGGGCATGGGGCCTGCTCTGCACTGTGATTGATTAAACCCAGTGACACTCCACTGGAGAAAAAGGATTGTCCCTTTGCCAATAGGTTCTTGGTTAAGGCCCAGAGCCTGCGTCTAAGTCTTCCTCTCAGTGCGGTGACCCCATCTGGTTTGAACCTGTGCAGGTCTTGGGTGTGTTGACACAGTCTCTACTAAGAATCTTGCTTCTGAATTTAACAGAGCCCAGCCCCTGCTTTCAGCTACTTCTGATTGCCGTAGCTCTTCAACTATGTGTGCAACCTTGTGGACCTCCCCCACCCCCTGCCCTTATGCTGTAATGTTGACTGGTATGGCCCTGTGCAAGTCTTGTCCAGGCACCTACAGATGTTGAGAATTCATGGATACGAAATACATTAAAGTACTGGGTTTGGCCAGAATTTCCCAGCCAGAGTGGAAATGCATACTTATTAAAGAATAATTAAGAAAAGCACCAAGTAGGGAGAATTTCTCACTGGTTTTGGAGACATGACCTTTAAATGCCTTTTCTTCTTCTAGGTTACAAGATAAGAAGAAAGGGCAAGACTTTCGAGTTGGCTTCTTTGAACTGGTAATGAAATGCACTGTGCTGCTTCACTTAGTCGATTTTGCAACTGTGAATTATTCACACAAGTGGAAGAAGAGCCAACTCCTTAGTCATCCTGGCTCTAGAGATCGGCTGTGTAGTCATGAGCTTTACCGGACAAGCTGAATAGTGATTAGACATTCAATGCTTAGCAAACACACTGCCAGGATCAGTATAGCCACTTGGAATAGAATCCATGGACACACAATTATAATCTTAATAAGGCAAACCTTCACAGTAACTCCCAGAGCAGTAGATCATATATAGACATTGTTATGAGAAGTCTTTAGAAATTCCATAGCTTATGTATCTACCACAAATTTGTATAGGATGGAGGCATGTCTTCCTTCCTTCATTCCTTCCTCTCCTCCCTCCCTCCCTCCTGCCTTCCCTCCCTCCCTCTTTCCCTCCTTCCTTCCCTCTCTCCCTCCCTTCCTCTCTCCTTCCTTCCTTCCTTCCCTTTCTTCCTTTCTTCCTTCCTTCCTTCCTTCCTTCCTCCCTCCCTCCCTCCCTCCCTCCCCCTCCCTCCTTCCCTCCCTCCCTCTCCCCCTCCCTCCCTCCCTCTTTCTTTCTTTCTTTCTTTCTTTCTTTCTTTCTTTCTTTCTTTCTTTCTTTCTTTCTTTCTTTCTTTCTTTCTTTCTTTCTTTCTTTCTTCCTTCCTTCCTTCCTTCCTTCTTCCTTCCTTCCTTCCTTCCTTCCTTCCTTCCTTTCTTTCTTTCTTTCTTTCTTTCTTTCTTTCTTTCTTTCTTTCTTTCTTCTCTTTCTTTCTTCTTTCTTTCTTTCTTTCTTTCTTTCTTAACAGTGTTTCTCTGTAGCCCTACCTCTCCTGGAACTTGCTTTATAGACCAGGCTGGCCTCCAACTCAGAGATCTGCCTGCCTCTGCCTCCCGAGTGCTGGGATTAAAGGGGTGTGCTACCACCGTTTAAGATGGAGCATTTCGGCATCTGTGATGATGATTTGGAAGGAAGTAAAGTCAGCTCCTGACCTGAGGAGAATAGACTCAAAGATCTGGATGTAATATAAGGATCTGATGTTTTAGACAATCAATAGATAGTGCTTCCACATAATTAGTGTGAAGACAACTGCTCAGAGAGATGACCACCACAAGCACCTGGTGTTGAGTGCTATTTATTAGAATAGAAGTGAAATCAAATAGCCCTCCTGCCCATTCCCCTCCACCCTACCCCATCCCCCGTGCACTTTTTACATGTAGATAATCTCTGAACCTTTTGTTCTTCAAGTTTCGATTTTCTTCATCAAAAGACATCTGGCTGATGTTTTTGGGAAGCGTGTGCGCATTGCTCCATGGAATGGCCCAGCCAGGCATGGTTATTGTTTTTGGTATAATGACAGATATTTTTGTTGAATATGACATTGAAAGACAAGAACTCAATATTCCAGGAAAAGTGTGTGTGAATAACACCATTGTATGGATCAACAGCTCCTTCAACCAGAACACAACAAATGGAACAAGCTGCGGGTATGTTATTTTTCTTTTTGTTACATCTTAAATTATAATTCAAAACATCCAAAGACAATTCCGGCGGAGTTGGAATGGCATTTAATACAGAAGAATAGAAAAACAAACTTACCCATATTGATAGAAATTCTTTAACTTTGTAGTTATTTCTATCCCTCCAGGTTTCAAAACATCAATAGACATTGCTAATCAAATACCTACACCAACAATTGACCACTTGGCTTACTATAAGCCCGAACATGACACTATCCATACGTATTACCACTAAGAAGATAATTGAATTTCACTTGAGTCTCCTGGACAAGAGTTTTTTTCCTACTAACCACCTCCGCCTTTTTTCTTTTTTCCTCTCTCTCTCTCTCTCTCTCTCTCTCTCTCTCTCTCTCTCTCTCTCTCTCTCTCCTTGGCTTTGTCCTCTCTCCATGTGTTCCATGAGCATGCCACATTAAAGGAATATGAACCAATAGTTACATTTTCATCAAGAGGGCTGCAGCTGTGACAAGAAGGTAGCCCTGAAGAACTAGCTAGAGCATTATGGAATTCAGACAAGCTCAGTCACTGTGCTGCTGTTGTCTCTGTGATACACCCAACAGCCCACTTTGTAATCACTGAGTCTGTAGTACACATGGGCTGACTCACTGTTGTGGCATGGACTTTGCTTCTGCCTTGTGCTGCTCAAATGCAGGGTGAATTCATTGGCATGTGTGAGTCCATATGCTCAGGTTCATGAGTCAAAGGCAGGGCATATCCTGCCTGGAAAGACGCTTGGGACGGCTTTCTCAAACACTTCTTTATTTTTCATATTAATTACTGAAATGTTGACAGGGTTGGTTTAAACTGAGTCTTTCTAAATCATTAAGGATTTTTCATTGCTTCAATCAAAAAACTTTTGAATGTCAATTAAGTAATATGAATGTGTAAAAGCATCAAGGAAGGGCACACTGTCCTAGGAGTCACATCCTTATTGTGTAGAGCCTTGGTGTAGTCAGTCAGACTTTCATTCATCCAATGATCATTCATAAAATATTAGTTACAAACTAGTGAGTGCTGGATGATGAAAAAACACAAAATCCTATGCAATACAAAGAATTACCCTTTAAAATTAATAAGCAGAGGCTGGGGAGATCATTTAGTGGGTACAGAGCTCACAAATATGAGGTCCTGAGTTCAGATTCCTGGCACCCACATAAAAATCAAGAATGGCAGAGCCTGCATCTGCGACTCCAGAGCTGAGGGAGATGGCAGGAAGAGACAAGAAAGTCCCCAAAGCTCGGTATCCAATCAGCCTGGTCAATCCTTTAGCTAGAGGAGTGGCGAGAGACCTTGTCTCAAAAATAAGGTGAAAATATGTGTGCATCTCTTACACACGTACATATCTATATATGAACATATATACTTGTACTTACTGCACATGCACATTTTTAAAAGTGAATTTAAAAATTAGCAAGCCAGATTATTGGAAATAAATTTGCTGGCTTTTGAATTTGTATGCTTCTCTAAGCTTGCAAGAATATTTTCTTCTGAGAGACTCAGCAGTTCCTATAATGAGACTGATTTCAACGAGCCCTTTAAAGCTCCTCATTTCTGTTGGAGGGCAGAAATGAACTACTCTTCTGAGAGTGATATCACTGCAGCCACTGGTAACACTGGGCCATTAAATCGTGACGATAAAAGTTAGGGAGGTCACACTGGGCATCTTAGCTGCCTGTAGACATTTGTTAGATGAATTGAAGAATGAATCTAACTTTGGTGTTTACATCACCTTGATGTGCAAAGAATCACCTGTTGCTTCTACCACCCACTGGCTCAGTGTTCTCAGGTCTTATACCTGGGTGATAAATGTTGCAAACTGCAGCTTTCAAAAGAACAATGGCCTCAGTTGAAGTCACATGACACAAGCATTTAAATGAGCATTAGGTAAGTATAATAAGCAGATAAAGCATTCAAAATGGTCATTTGTCTTCCTCATTTAAAATACTCATATGAGTAAGCTGAAATGGATTAGGGCATACCTTTCTTAGATTATCTCTTCACCAGGAACTCTTTGACAAGGTAAATACTTATGTGTTTTAGTAGCCACCGCTATGAGTACTATTATTCCTTTATCTTTTGTGGGGTGAGATCACTGTGAAAGTGGAGTTGGGTAGATCCCAGGAAAAGGGAGGGAACGTTTCTCATGTGTCCCTGGTTAAAATGCCTCCCAAGTTACCTAAGGGTTTCAAGATCCTGTCTTGGAAAAGCTTATTGTTAAGGATACAATATTGCTACTTTGGAAGATAGATGTGCTGATGTGTCAGACAAGCCAATAACTTAGTGACGTATGTGTGCAGGCTGTGGCAGATGTTTGTGTGCTTTTACTTTATCGTGTTTCACATGTCTTTAAGCTGTTGAGTGGATGGTTAAGCTAAACTCTTAGAAATAGTTCTTAGTCAGTTCTCATAGGCAGTTCATTTAGTTCTCTGCAATTTCTGGCATATTCTTTTGGCCACATAGACTGTGATTCAGTTTGGAAAGCACTACACACACACACACACACACACACACACAAGATTGTGAATATTGGGTAATACAAACCTTTGCGGTCCTGTGACTGCTGACCATACCACCACTGGAGAACTGTTTTCTCAGCTGCCCCCCCCCATATGGACACCCCAGGATAGAAGTCTGAGGCTGTGTTTTCAAATGATTTAAGAAATCTGTATCCCACCTATTGTACCCTGACTTCCCATCTGTCGTGCCTGGGCAAGAGTGATTGATTTTCTCTGAGAGGTCACGTAAACGGAGTCATGCAGCATGTGGCCCTTTAAGACTGACTTTAAAAACAGCATAATGTTTTCGAAGTTCTATGTTGTAGTACCAATCAGTATTTTATTTTTATTTGTTGAATACTTTGCTATATGGATATAATGTTTTATTTCATCTTATGTATCCATTGGTGATAATTTTAATTTTTCCTGCTTTTTTGCTATTGTAAATAATACTGCTTTGGACAATTTTGCTTAATTTTCTGTGTGGATGTATGAGTTCATTTCTTGTAATTCTGTAGTTCAAAATGGAGTTGCCAGGTCATTCCCATGTAATTCTAGAGGAGCTGTCAGACTGTTATCATAGTTACATCGAGCAGGTTACCTGGAAGTGAAGCTGGGAATGTATGGGAAGGTAACAAAAAGAGATGGAGACCAAGACAACATTGCTGTTCAAGGTCTCAAAGTTTAATGAAGAACTCCCAATATATAGGCAGGGGAAAAGGCTGGAAGCTTCTCAGCAGATTCAGCTCAGTTGCTCCTCAAGTGGTTAGTGTTTCTCAGGAAACTGCAGGTCCTTGAAGAACAATAGGCTTCACTTTGGTCTGAGCACTCCACCTTAGGTGGAGGGGATTATGGCTAACACAGGAGTGCCCACTCAAACGCTGGGAGAGGAACTTCACATTGGACAATGTCAAGTTCCTGCCAGGAGGCATGGCACCTCAATAAGGCTCTCTAGTTCTGTAGTTCAAAATGGAGTTGCCAAGTCATACCCATGTAATCCTGGAGGAGCTGTCAGACTGTTATCAAAGTGTTGGACCTGTCATTGAACCCAGAGTTTACAGATTCTGCTGCAGTGGCTGGGTAGAAAATTCCAAAGGTCTTTCTGCCTCTGCCTTCCCAGTGCTGGGGTTACAGGGGCATGCTGCTGTGGGTGACTTTTATGTGAATGGTGGGGACCAGTCAGGTCCTTATGTTGATGTGTCAAGCACTTTACCAATTCAACATTCCCCCCCCATTCTTCCAGCTATTGAGGAATTTTGTTACTATATCCACTAGACATATCAGCATGTACTCCAGTTTTTTTGTTTTTTGTTTTGTTTTTGTATATTTTAGAACCTGGTAATCAACACTGAACTAATAGAATGATTTTGGAAGGTGTTCTTTCAGTGCTCACTTCAGCAGCACATATACTAAAACTGGAAGTGTTTCTTTCAAGTCTATTTTTTTTTAAAGTCTTAAAATAAATGCTATCAATATTTAACTATTTGGTAAGATTCCTCAGTGAAGCCTTGGTCTTACCTTGCTGAGTGTTTTTGATTGTTGATTCAGTTTCTTTACTGGATTTAGATCTGTTCTTATTGCTAATTACCTTGGATAAAAATTTTAACTTAATTACACTAAAATTGCATTTAGAAGGAGGTGTTTAGACATGTGTATACATTGTGGGGTGGCTAAATTACCCTAGTTAAATACATATATCATTATACATACTGTATAATTATACAAGCAACATACATTCTTTCTTTTTTATTAATCGTTTTATTCATTCACGTTTCAAATGATATTTCCCTTCCAGGTTTCCCCTCCACAACCTCTCCATCCCATCCCTCCTCCCCCTTGCCTCCATGAGGGTGCTCCTCCACTCATTGACCCACTCCCACCTCACTGCCCTGGCATCCCCTTATGCTGGGGCATCAAGCCTCCTCAGGACCAAGGGCCTCCCCTCCCATTGATGCCAGATAAGGCCATCCTTTGTTATATATGTAGCTGGAGCCATGGATCCCTCCATAAAATACATTTTTAAAATTATTTCATTTATTACTACACTGTTGCTCTCTTCAGACACACCAGAAGAGGGTACCTGATCCCATTACAGATGGTTGTGAGCCACAGTGTAGTGGCTGGGAATTGAACTCAGGACCTCTGGAAGAGTAGTCAGTGCTCTTAACTGCCGAACCATCTCTCCAGTCCCATCAACATGCATTTGTGATGAAAACACTTAAAATCCTTCCTTTAGCTTTTCTCAGGTATACAAAGACACCATTACTAACTGTAGTGTGCTGTGCAATACAACTTTTACATTTGCTCCTCTTGCTGCCAAAGTTTCTATCTTTTTTTTTTTTTAAAAAGATTTATTTATTGCATGTATGTGGGTGTTTTAGTCAGGGTTTCTATTCCTGCACAAACATATTATGACCAAGAAGCAAGCTGGGGAGGAAAGGGTTTATTCAGCTTTCATTTCCACATTACTGTTCATCGCCAAAGGAAGTCAGGACTGGAACTCAAGCAGGTCAGGAAGCAGGAGCTGATGCAGAGGCCATGGAGGGATGTTCCTTACTGGCTTGCTTCCTCTGGCTTGCTCAGCCTGCTCTCTTATAGAACCCAAGACTACCAGCCCAGAGATGGTCCCACCCACAAGGGGCCCTCCACACTTGATCACTAATTGAGAAAATGCCCCACAGCTGAATCTCATGGAGGCATTTTCTCAACTGAAATTCCTTTCTCTGTGGTAACTCCAGCTTGTGTCAAGTTGATACAAAACCAGCCAGTACAGTGAGTACACTGTCCCTGTCTTCAGACACACTAAAAGACAGCATTGGATGCCCATTACAGATGGTTCTTGAGCCATCGTGTGGTTGCTGGGAATTGAATAGTTTCTATCTTTTTTGATAAAATTCTGGTCTCTTCATTCCCAGTTCCTGAATACCACTATTTCATTCTTTCCTATGATTTCCACTTTTTTAGACTTTCTGTCTAAGTGAGATTGTGTGATACTACGTCCTATGCTGGGCTTATTTTACTTCATGAAATGGCTTCTAACTGACAAGGTGTCCCATTCCTTTTAAAGGCCAAATAGGATTACATTGTGTATATATGCTATCTCATATATTTAGTAAGGGTTTTACTGCTGTGAACAGACACCATGGCCAAGGCAACTCTTATAAGGACAATATTTAATTGGGCTGGCTTACAGGTTCAGAGGTTCAGTTCATAATCATCAAGGCAGGAATATGGCAGTATCCAAGCAGGCATGGTACAGGGGGAGTTGAGAGTTCTACATCTTCATCTGAAGGTTGCTAGTGAAAACTGGCTTCCAGGCATCTAGGATGAGGTCTTAAGCCCATACCCACAGTGATACTCAATAAGGCCATACCTCCAAATAGTGCTACTCCCTGGACTGAGCATATACAGACCATCACATATGCCATATTTTCTTCACTGAGGAATTGTTAAACACTTACTTTGATTACAGTACCAGCAAGATTCCTTTAAAATTTGTATTGAAAGACAAAAGAGCAGAGCTAAGTTCATTGAAAATAAAATAAGCTATCGAATGTCAACATCAATTGTAACTACAGCAATAGAGCCTTGTATGGTATTGATGGAGGTTAGACAGAACTCAGAAATATATCCACAAAAGTAAGTACACCTATTATTTTAAAAATAAGGATGGAATAATTCAATGGAGAACAGATAACTTATTGTATGATATTGGGGCAACTAGGGCCTGGGGAGTGAGTGACAAAGGAAAACAAAAACACTAAGAAAGTGAACCCAAGAGACCCATTGACTTAAATATTTTTTAAAACTATCAATTTTTATGGCTGTATGTGAGATCACTTTTATGTTTTAGACTAGACCCTGAGATTCTACACTTGAAATGTGAAGCAAAGCCCACAAAAGAGAAAATGGTCCTCTCTATGAAAGAGAAGCTGGGACTCTCAGAGGAAGGTAGACCCCCAAAAATCATGCAGGATGATTCTTTTCTAAATAAACGGGATCCCAGTAATTTAGACTAGCACTGCCACCAAAAAAAGTGCTATTTTTTGGACTACAAAAGTCCCTTATTTCCTGAAAGCAGTTTTTGAGTATTTCCCACTCCCTGGCTTGGTTCGCCAAACCAAGTCCCTGTGTCCGAGCATGACAGCTCCGGGGAAGTGAAGGAGACTTCTTAGAATTCCCTGCAAGTATTTCTTCAACTTGTGAACTAACCCTAGTAAGAGAAACCTCCAGGGATTTAGCCAGCAGAAAGCTAGGGCTAATGGGACAGGCCATCTCCCCAGTGAGAATATGACAAACATGATTTTAAAATGCCATTTTTTTTTTTTTAAATAATGCCATTCTGGGATGGAGAAGGTAAAAAGTCTGGCTTACTTTCCCAAAGGTGTCAACATTAAGCTCTTGATTGTCAGCGCATTTCTTTCTAGAATTGTCTTTCCAGGCAGCCCAACAGGCTTATTAAAACCTTTCCTCTGCATGTGAATATTTAATAGAAATGTATAGTAAGTTTATTTCAAATCCCTCTAAACCTACCAATACAACCTTTGATACCTGGATCCTATTTGTAAAACTCAATACTTTGCCCTCTTTTTAAGGTTGGTGGACATTGAAAGCCAAGTCATCCAATACTCTGTCCTCTACGCAGGAGTCGGCGCGGCTGTAATTATCCTAGGATACTTTCAAGTTAGTAGTACCTCTGTCCTACTTCCAGACATTTGGCTTTGTGGACACCAGATGAAATACTCAGTTCTGTATATGAAGGCTCTGAGAGAGTAGGGAAGATTCAGACAGCAGAGCAGTCATTGTGCAGGAAAGCAAGGGGTGTGGAGGGGTTCGGGGGGGGGGGGAAGCAAACGCGAGGGGTGGGGTTGGGTGGGGTGAGGGTGGGGAAGGGAGGGGTTGCAGCTAAGGAGCTGCCTGCCAGACCTCCCCTATCTGCCGCTCTTCTCAGCGAAGACTGCATCTGTAGGCTGGAGCTGAGGAGCATGGAGAGAACCAGACATTGAGAGATCAAGAGAGAGCAACATCTATTGTCCTAAAAATTTTCTCTTTCTTTGCTGAAGTCTAACCAAGTGTCCTTCTAGTCCAAATTCTATAATTCTGAATCTCAGGGTTTTTCTTTTTTCTTTTTTTCTAGTCTTAGGTGATAAAAATTTTATTAACTAAGAAATATATTCCACAGTTTGTTATCTTCTGCAGAAAAAAAGAGATGATTTCTCCATTTCACTTATCCAATGAGTCCAGACAGCATTAGTTCTAAAGAGAAACGGATCCATTTCTCTTATTCTGACTTCCGTTTTCATGACGCCCATCTTATTATTTTTTTTTTTTAAATTGGGGGAAATCTATCAGGAAATGAGATTCCCTGCTTGGCTCGTGATTTTTGGCTTAAATTGTCCCCAAATAATTTCATTCTTTTTTATTGTTTATTTTATTTATTTACATTTCAAAGGTTATCCCCCTTCCCAGTTTCCCCTCCACAAACCCCCACCCCCTTCCTCCTGCCTCTACGAGGGTGCTCCTCCACCCACCCACCCACTCCAGCCTCATTGCCCTAGCATTACCTTACTCTGGGTCATCGATCCTCCACAGGACCAAGGGGCTCTCCTCCCATTGATACCCAATAAGGCCATCCTCTGCTACATATGCAGCTGGAGCCATGGGTCCCCCCTATATGTATTCTTTGGTTGGTGGTTTAGTCCCAGGGGGCTTTGGGGCATCTGTTTGGTTGATATTGTTGTTCTTCCTATGGGGTAGCAAACCCCTTCAGCTCCTTCAGTCCTTGCCCTAACTTCTCCACTGGGGTTCCCCGCTCTCAGTCCAATGTTTGGCTGTGTGCATCTGCATCTGAATTGGGGATATCCACTAGAAAGTCTCAGATGTTAGGACCTCAAAAGGTTCCCAGGACCCAACAGGGAGGACATTAGTTGAAATACCCAACAAAGAGGAGATAGAACCTGTAGAGATCATATCCAATGGTTAGGCATGGCCCCCCGGTTGAGGGATGGGGCCACCCGCCGACCTCAAAAATAATAATTCAGAATTCATCCTGTCAAAAGGAAATGCAGGGACAAAGAGTGGAGCAGAGACTAAAGGAAAGGCCATCCAGAGACTGCCCCACCTAGGGATCCATCCCATCCGCAGACACCAAACCCAGTGGCTGTTGTTGATGCCGAGAAGCGCTTGCTGACAAAAGTCTGGTAGAGCTGTCCCCTGAGAGGCTCTGCCAGAGCCTGACCAAATCGTTTCTTGAACACCGTGCATGGATGCCTAGAGGTGTATACACGAAGGAGGAAGCCGAGAAGGGTTATGCAAAGCGGATGAATGTAAAACATCCATTTCCTATGTGGGCGCTGTGACCCTATTTCACTTGATAGTGAAGCCCAATTGGTCAAATCCAAAGAAGGCAACCTGTCCTCCTGCCAGAACTGAAGTTAAGGCTGGATCCTTGCCACCCCCACAAATGTCAACTTACCTCCCTGTTAGCGGGGGTGTCGGAGCTCACACCCTAGTCCCCGAAAGAGGCACCTTGTCAATGACTTCCTTCGTTTCAGCCAGTCACAGCAATAACCACGGGAAGTGTGATTTGTTTTTAGAAATAGGAGAAAGTAATAGACAAATCTGCTTAACCTGTTTAGTGCCACCGTGCTAAAACACACCTTTGGCTGTTTCCAGATAAGGTTGTGGATAATCACTGGGGCTCGTCAGATAAGGAGAATGAGGAAAATTTACTTTCGGAGAATAATGAGAATGGAAATCGGATGGTTTGACTGCACTTCTGTGGGAGAGCTGAATTCAAGATTCTCTGAGTAAGTAGCGCACACAACTAGGTTATAATGTATCATTTAGATTTTTTAAAAATCTCTCATGGCTATAAGTTAAGTAATAATTTGATAACATTTTCAGTTTCATTTTGATTTGCTCTGTCTCACAGATTGGCAAGCGTGACTGCCCATGGCCGTTCTGTAGCTGTGGGAGGTAGAGGCGGGATGATTAGAAGTTCGAGGCCAGTGTTGACTATACAGGCTATTCAAGGCCAGCCTGGGCCACATGACACCTTTGTTTTATAAATAAAAATAAATTAGACTTTCATAGGCATGTCATTTTCATAAATGTTAGCTTATACTATAGTTACTATAAAAAGACAGGGTATTACAATTTTGTGTGTAGACCGTTGGTCTGAATGTTAGATGTGAAATACTACAGGAGAGGGTTTAGATATATGATGTTGTTTGACCTATGGTGAGACTGAGAGATGGGCGAAGAAATGCTCTTAGAAGTCAATCTTATTAAATGGGACCTCATGAAAGTGGAAAGCTTCTGTAAGGCAAAGGGCACAGTCAATAAGACAAATCAGCACTAACCCCACATCAGATAGAAGGCTAACATCCAAAATATATAAAGAACTCAAGAAGCTAGCCATCAAAAAAAATTTTTTTTTAACAAAAACTCAATCATTTGATTTACCAATGAAGACTCGGGGGCTAGATGTTGGAGTGAAAGCCACTCAGAAAGCAAGCTCAGAAAGGCAGAGAAGGCACCCAGCTGACCCTCTTCCTCAGACATCCCTCTCTCTCATGAGGTCTCAACCAACCTCACTCAGACTTGATGCCACTCCCTTCTGCATCCTGTGTCTGTCCTCACTCCCTCTTGCTCTTAATAACCCCGTGTTCACATCCTGTCAACCAGCTGCTTGTTCTACCTTTTGACCTATACTTGACTTTATTTAATCTTGTTTACAATATTCATGCAGAAAGCTCTTCAAGTTGTGTGTTAAGACTGAGTCACACCAGGACTAAAAAGTGTTTTTTTCAGTAAATAACACAATCTCAAAAAAAAAAAAGTCAATCTTTTGCTATGTCTATGGAGGTATAGAAAGAGACCCCCAAACAAATTCTAAAAGTAGCTTGAGAAGGTTAAAAACAAATAAAACAAACAAACAAACAAAAAATAAGCAAACAACAGATTTAAAGACAGCTTAAAGTAGTTGGACCCTCCTGAGCTGAACTTGAAGCCTTGCAAAAGTCAGTAAGTATACTGTGAAGTGTATGAGGGAGGCTAGCCAGCAGAATGCTTGGTAACTTGAGACTCTGTTAGGTTTGGGATCTACACACCCTCCCTCCCCTAGCAGCCCCGGACTCCCTCCTGTATTGACTATACTTACAGATCTCTGTACAATGGATAAGTTTCTCCTTATCCATTAACAACCTACCTACCTTAACAACCATCCTATTTGAACAGTTTCTACCGAGAGTCTATCTGTGTATAGAGAATAGAAGGGCCTCATGAAGTGCTTTTGAGAACCTGCTCAGTAAATCAAAACTGTCCTTGGGTAAAATTTAGGGAAGGTCCTCTATCTACCATCTTATGAATAACTGGACATGCATATGATAAAAGTCAGATGTATTATAGAAAGAGACATGTCTAGTGGGAAAGAAGAAATAGGGCCAAAATCCATTAATAAAATTACCACCCAAACTATTCCCCCTTAGCAACCAGCCCCTTTTCTTTAGAGTGCACAAAAGAACAGATCTCAGGCCATGTGACATGGGGCCCTTGAGTACTTTGTGCTATCACTTCAGTCTGAATAAAGCTATCTTTCTTCTTTTGCAATTCTATGTGAACCATTATTTTTAGTTCTTTTAATATGAGGCCAAGAAGCTGTGCAGATGCTGTCTGTCAGTAATGTCAGAGTGGAAGTTTGGGCATCTAAAGTCCAGCATTTGCTTTCCCTCCACTCTCTGTGACCATCAACAGATATTTAACCTCAACAGACTACAATGGTTAACCTCTGGGTGATGTCTTCAGTTGCTTCTTTCTGTTAAATACCAACCTATTTGCTCCATTCAGACAAGAAATTAAGGGAATGCTCTCAGGGTTATGAGTTTAATGCAATTATATTCAAGCCATGTTCCATAATACTTTCCATCCCTGTGCTGGAGCCCTTGAATCCTGGTAGGAGGCATAAAATTAGCAAGCAAAGAAGTGACCCAAAGGAACACATATTGGTGCTCATTACACTAGGTACTGCATATAATTACTGAACTCTAAGGCAGGTTCTGCTGTTATCACCTTTTTATAGATGAGGAAACTGATACCCAGAAACTTGAATAATTTTCCCAAGAAGAGCTTGTATTCAAATTCAGAGTGTGGTCCCAGAGTCTGTGTTCTTAGCCAACAGTCCCTATTGCCTATAAATAGAATATGATACATATAGATAAACAGACAGACAGGCAGACACACACACACACACAGAGAGAGAGAGAGAGAGAGGAGATCGATCAGACATATACAGAGAAAGATATATAGACAGAAATGTAGACAGACAGATAGACAGACACGTACAGGTTAATTTTTTTTTGCTGTGGATATATGAGGAAATGATATAAGTTTTTCCTGGGAATGATCCAGAGGTTTGGAAGTTGAGTTAAGACACACACAGCTGACTCCAAGGATTGTATCTTCCCAAGGTGTGAGAAGTTCTGGAAAGGTGCGAGACAGAGTCTTCACTTCTCATTAAAGAGTGACAGCATAACAGAAGCATATGAGAAAGAGAAAGTGAAGCAGCAGAATTCAGTTGTACTGATCTACACCTCTCTTATTTCTAGTGACATTAATAAAATCAATGAAGCCATTGCCGACCAGTTGGCCCTTTTCCTCCAGCGCCTGTCGACGGCTATATCTGGGTTCCTTTTAGGGTTCTACAGGGGTTGGAAATTAACCTTGGTGATTCTCGCTGTCAGCCCTCTCATTGGGATTGGGGCAGCCGTCATAGGCCTGGTAAGAATGCTTTGTTTCGTTTTGTTTTTAACATTGTTTCATGGAAAGATGTACATTTATACCCACAAAAAAAAAAAAAAAAGCGGAAACATGATGCTTGGATGCCTTCGCCAAGTATAGTCAATGTGATTTTCATTGTATTGATTTCTAATATTTGATTACCCCTCAGTATTAAATAATGCTCCGCAACACTTGAATTCACATTGTTTTAGTAAGGTAAATGTTATTTGGCGGACAGCAGTCTACTGCATGTACTCAGGATCTTCTATTTTGTCCTGTACTTTTTAAAGGGGTTTCACACTATCTCTAATTCTTACAAAGAAGGAACATGCCTACACCAATAAGGCCCAATAAATGGAGCTCAGAGAAGCAAAAGGAACTACCTAGCAGTTCAGTGGAGCCTGACACCTAGTCGCTACCCACTCTCCAGCAGACCCTTTGTTCCCCAGGCTCTCCTGCTCATAAAGGCACAAATTCAGTCAGACCAGCAATCAGTATTCCAAAAAGGTTTCTTCCTTCGCCGCTGCATCTCCAGTCCATCTGGCCAATTTCTGGGTCAGATCTGCAGATTCAATTAGAGTGCCATCTCTGTTAGTATCTGCCCATTACCTCCATTACTCAGGTCAGGCCCAAGTGTAGGAATAGACGTCTCGGGATCACTGCAGTGAAATGTCTCCCTTGGTTGCAGAAAGTATTATTATTATTTTTTTAATCTTTAGAACTTTTTTTTTAAATCTTGCCATCCCAGTTCATGAGCATGAGGCTAGCTGAAGGCTTACTCTAAACAGAATGCAAAGGGAACACGTGAGCAATACTTACTTATCACTGAACAGCAGCTAATAACCACCATGATGATGGTTTCCAGTAAAATATCCTGTGGTCACTGATTATCACACTTACACACTTCTGGGGCAATACCAGAACAGGCTAAGAGTCACAGTATCAAGGAACTCTTGTCACAAAGCCATCTGACCTTGCCCCTAACAAGTATGTATCACTGAAGAGCAGCACATGTACCCCTTCGGAACCTCCGCACTATCTCTTCAATACAGGGGTAACAGCCTAAACTGTGGGATAACTTGGGGGTGGCGTTCATGTTCTACATTAAGTACAGCAACTATGGTTAAAGAGATATTTTAGTACTTTTTTTTAAAATCCACAAGATGGCGCAAGCTTTCCTACAGACCGCTGTCCTGCCTTGCTCCAGAGAACCTCAGATTCCACTGAAGACCCTGAGGGGCTCTGCAAAATTTTGTTCAGCTTTTATTTCTCTTTCTATAGTCGCCTTAATTCTTTCTTCAAACTTGCAATCAGTTAATACACATATACTCATGGGTCCCTGCGATAAATCGGTACACCTATGCTCATGGGTCACTGCTGTGGGATAGAGCAATTGTCTAAACTTGAATTGAGCCAGACTTCACAGTCCAGTTTTCTGTGTCACCAAAGTGCCTAAGATTCTAGCTTCTTCGTTTGTAATGTTGCAGCTCTGCCCTGACTCTCTTTGCATTGGTGGCTATACTTGGCCATCCCTGTAAAATGATAGCAGCAACTTTGTTGCATGTAAATCAAAGGTAGGATGTGCACGGAGGAGCAACATATGACACAGTACAGCGGCTGTGGGTTTTGATGTATGGTTTTGTCACACTTTCCTCTTTAGTGTGAGAACATGAGTAATTATCAAATATTACAAAATATATGTTTCTTAAACTCCCAATGCATTCTGCTCTTTGTTTCTGTTTTGTTTTTCAAGACAGGGTTTCTCTGTGTAGCCCTGGTTATCCTGAAACTCACTCTGTAGAGCAGGCTGGCCTCCAGCTCACTGAGATCCACCTGCCTCTGCCTCCCAAGTGCTGGGATTAAAGGTGTGAGCCACCATCACTTGACCCAATGTGTCCTATAATTAAGTAATGTGGCCCTCTACTAAAGGTAATATCACTCATAACTCTTTAATATTCTTACTACGGTGCAAAAATGTCTATGTTTCAGGAATAAATTAGAAGTGGGATAAACGCTGTAATGCTATCCCACCAAACTTGAACATGAATCACAGTGTTGGGGAAAAACAGCTTTTTAATTTAAAAATTTTATAAAATTTAGACTGAATAAATAGTAAATATATTGTTGAAGCTATTTTCATTTATCTTGTGTTTATAAACTCTAATGTTTTGCTAGTTATAGTACTGCTAAAGGTCTAGAAAAAATAAACCCTGTTAGAATATATACTCTTATCATCTGAGTACTAGATGTGTCTTAGATTTCCAAGTTAAGTGCGTTTCCACAATATTACCTTCCTCCCTTCTTTCTTATTGTTGTTGTTGGCTGGTTTTGATTCTGACAGGCTCTAATCTATCTCAGACTGGCTATGCTCTCATGTAGCTGGGGTTAATCCTGAATCGCTGTTTCTCTTGCACGTAGTGTGGTTGTAGGTATATGTCACCACATCCAGCTACTTTTGATGAGGACTCAGTCCAAACCCAGTTTTAGAAAGGTGACTTTTGAAAAATTACTGAACACAGTTGCCTTTTTTCTTTCGTAAAAATTAAAAATGTAGTAAACCCCTTATGTTTGAGTCAAAATATTTACCTGATGCCTTCTCCTTTGGAATTTCCTTTGCGATGCTCTGTCTGTGTGTCCTGGTCCTTGCTCTCGGTCTCTACACTAGCCAACCATATTCCTACATTAACCTCGAGTCCTTTTCTCTGATGTTTATAAATTCTGCAATGGTTTCTTTCCAATAGTGAAGGGCTATATCATAGTTTGACTTAGGGACCCTATTAGCACAACAGCTGAAACATTAATATTGCCAGATTTGAGGGTACTTAACTCTGTGAGAACATTTTCATTAAGATAGACTTTAATCTCATTTTAACATTCCCAAATCCAAGCACCAATGGATAATGTTCAACATGAGCTGATCTTGAACCAGCTTTCTCTCTCTTTTGTTACAATGGAACACCTAGTGTTTCGTGTTAAACCATGCCACCTGTCCATTTTTTTTAAATGAATCACTGACTGACAGGCTGACTTCCCTTTTATTCCTTTGGATTTTAGAGTGTGGCCAAGTTCACCGAGTTTGAGTTGAGAGCTTATGCCAAAGCCGGGTCTATTGCTGATGAAGTCCTTTCATCCATCCGAACGGTGGCTGCTTTTGGTGGTGAGAATAAAGAGGTTGAAAGGTGGGTTATTGTGAATGCCTGTTGCTTTCCTCAATTTCATGAATCAATACAGTTCCTTGACTTTTATTTTTCCTCTTCATTTTGTACAACACGGCAGATCCACTATGATTTAGAGCAACAGGAGGGGACATTTGTTCAGGAGGTGTTGATGGGCAGAGTGTTACAAAAGGTCTAAAGCAGCGTTTGGGGGTGTCAGTTTCCCTTGTGGATCTTGCGATATAGACCAGGGTGGTCTTGAGCTCATGGTCTCCTACACTGGGCACCCAAGTACTGGAATGAAAGGTATGAGTTACCATGCTCAGTACAATATGCTTTTGGAGATGAGTTTTAGAGAGCCGAATAGGCAAGAAACTTCTTTCAAATGCTAATGATATAAAAGCGTATATATTCTATACCTCACGTCAACCTTCAGCAGCATTTTCTGCCATTGAAGATAATCTACTGCATCTACTAAACATGTCTACATGATTAACAGACAACGGACTACACAGACAGCACAGAGATGCAGCAGACAAGAAAGACTTAGCAAAAGTAAACAAATGATACTACATCACATTTACAAGCTCCCAGGCACAACAGAAACAGCTCGTAGAAAAGACAGCCATCAGAAAGGGAGAAGCTATATGCAAAAACTATGCATCTGACAAGGGACTGCTATAGACAATATGCAAGGAACGCTTTAAAAGCCCACTAGTAAGATAATGATTAATCCAGCTTGAAAATGAACAATAGGGTTAAGAAGACAGCTTGCAAAAGAAGACACACAAATAGTCAAGTCTATTAAAGCACCTTGATCGCAGTGACTAGTTACCAGGGAAATGCAACTCAAAACCAGCATATGATACTAACTCACCTAGTAAGAATAAAGGTTGGCAAAATGGCTAACATCCAATGAGGATACGGAGGAACCCTTGTACGATATTGGTAGACATGCAAATGAGTAGATCTATTATGTAAAACAGCAAAGAAGTTACTCAACAAAGTAAGAGCAATCATGTGATTCCATAATCCCACTCCTGGGGACACACCCAAAGAAAATGAAAGCAGTCTGTGTAATAGACATCTGCACCTTTGTGTCTGCTGTAGTGCTGTTTATAAGAGCTAAGGAATAGAGATGACATTAAAGTCTATTAATTGATCAATAGATTAGAATGTGATACAATTTGATCATAAAAGGAACAAAATTTCATTATTTGTAACAATGTGAATAGTCGAGTGAATAAGGCAGGCTTGGGAAGAGCTACACAATTGCACTTCTATATGAGGAATCTACAAATGTTGGTAACAGATATTACTAGTAAATGATGGCTGCCGGAGACTGTACAGAGCAACGGGGAGAGGTGGGCAGAGAAAGGTTGACTAAAGGATATGAAGTTATGGTCGGTCAGGAGAAAGTTCTGATGCGCCAATACACAGTACAACTATAGGTAGCAATGTGCTGTACATTTCAAAAAGCAAAGAAGGATTTGAAAATTTGTCTTTTGTTTTCTGTTTTTTTTTTCACTAGATAGCCAGTCTGACTTTGACTTGCTATATAGCCAAAGCTGTCCCTAAATTTGGAATCTTCCCACCTCTGACATCCTAGGTCTAGAATCACTGGTTTACTCCTATACCCAGTTGATAAATGATTGAGACTAGCTAGCTATTTAGCTAGCCATCCTGATTTAAACACTATAACATGTGTACATGCATCAAAGCATCACATTTTATTCCCACCACTACATATGATGCTTTGTTTTTATGTATTAGTAAAAAATTAATTTAATTTATAATTTCAAAGACTAAAGGAACTTGACTCATGTCAGTTGTCCCAGCACAAAGGAAACTAAGGCATCTATTAAAATTGGTTGTTCATCTATTGTAGCAAAAAGAAAGAAAGACAGAAAGAGAAAAAAGAAAGGAAGGAAAGAAGGAAGGATAGCATGATCCAAATGCAATTCCATTTTTTTTCACTTTTTAAATTATATTTTATTTATCTTATTAAGGAAGAGGGAGGGTTGTGTGCTCAGAACAGGAGCCTGAAGATCAGTGGAGAGCTGCAGGAGTCAGATCTCATCTTCCACTCTGTGGGTCCTGGAGGTCAAACTTGAGTTCTTGGACTTGGTGCCTTTACTCACTGGGTCATCTTGACGGCTCTATAATATCTCTTTAATTAAAGATTTTTTTTTTTTTTTGGATTTGGTTTTTTCAAGACAGGGTTTCTCTGTGTAGCCCTGGCTGTCCTGGAACTCACTCTGTAGACCAGGCTGGCCTCGAACTCAGAAATCCACCGGCCTCTGCCTCTTAGAGTGCTGAGATTACAGGCGTGTGCCACCACGCCCGGCTTCTGAACATTTTTTAATTGAACATTTAATTGAGTTATGAAGCTATTATGCTGTTAAATGCCCTTAATAACTTTCATAATTTTTCATTTAAGCAAACAAAATTTAGCACCAGTAAATTATGATAAATCATTATAGGGACTAATTTTATTTTATTTTATTTTATTTTATTTTATTTTTTTTTTTTTGAGACAGGGGTTTTCTGTGGAGTCCTGGCTGTCCTGGAGCTCACTCTGTAGACCAGGCTGGCCTCAAACTCAGAAATCTGCCTGCCTCTTCCTCCCAAGTGCTGGGATTACAGGCATGTGCCACCCCACCAGGCTTAGGGACCAATTTTAAATAGAAGTAAAAACTTAATTTGCAAAAATTATACAGTTGCCAAAAATATGGTTTTACATCAGGGCAGTGGTGGTGCCCATCTTTAATCCCAGTACTTGGGAGACAGAGGCAGGCAAGTGTCATGAGTTTGAGGCCAGCATTGTTGTCTTAGTCAGGGTTTCTATCCCTGCACAACATCATGACCAAGAAGCAAGTTGGGGAGGAAAGGGTTTATTGAGCTTACACTTCCACGTTGCAGTTCATCACTAAAGAAAGTCAGGACTGGAACTCAAGCAGGTCAGGAAGCAGGAGCTGATGCAGAGGCCATGAAGGGGTGTTTCTTACTGGCTTGCTTCCCCTGGCTTGCTCAGCCTGCTCTCTTATAAAACCCAAGAGCACCAGCCCAAAGGTGGAACCACCCACAAGGGGCCCTCCCCACTTGATCACTAATTGAGAAAATGCCCCACAGCTGGATCTCATGGAGACACTTCCCCAACTGAAGCTCCTTTCTCTGTGATAACTCCAGCCTGTGTCAAGTTGACACACAAAACTAGCCAGTACAATTGTCTATACAGCAAGTTCCAGGATATCCAAGGCTACACAGAGAAACCCTCTTTTGGAAAAAAGGAAAGAAGGGAGGGAGGGAGGGAGGGAGAAAGAGAGAGAAAGAGAGAGAGAGAGGAGGAAGAGAGAGGCAGAGAGAGAGAGAAGAAAAGGAAAAGAAAGAAAGGAAAAGAAAGGAAGGGAGGAAGAAAAGGGAAAAAGAAAGAAAGAAAGAAAGAAAGAGAAAAGTGCATTTATTCTTGTAATTTAGTTAATATTTCTTTGAACTTTTTGGCTTTAGTTGGTTGGTTGGTTAGTTGTTTGTTTGTTTGGTTGGTTGGTTGGTTTGGACACACAATCTCACTATGTGGTCTTCACTGGCCTGGAATTCACCATGCTCACTAGTTTAATCTGTTGGTTTGGTGATAATTGCCTTACTTTCTGATGGAAAACATGATATATCTTCCAAGGAAACCTTTTCAACATAATTTTTAATAGCCCCCAAACAAAGGCATTTGTTAAAAAATTTTTTTCTCTTGGGACCAAAGTTACAACCAACTTCAGAAGCTTTGTTTGGGGGGTGGTTGACTATAATCACCAGAAAAATATCGATATTCTTCATCACGAATGCAGACACAGACACAGACAGACATAGACAGACAGACACAGAGACACACAGACAGACAGACATATACACAGGCGTGCTCTGTCTGTTTCTCTTTCTCTGTTTCTCTGTTTTTCTCTGTCTCTCTGTCTCTCTCTCTCTGTCTCTTTCTGTCTCTGTCTCTGTCTCTGTCTCTCTGTCTCTGTCTCTGTCTCTCTTTCACACACACACACACACACACACACACACACAGGCACCCTCACACTCTCACACCCTCACATTTTAAAATTTATGTCTTGAACTGCTCAGGCTGGCATTGAGCCAACCCTTTTCTGTTTACAGGTATGAGAAAAATCTTGTGTTTGCCCAGCGCTGGGGAACTTGGAAAGGAATGGTGATGGGCTTCTTCACTGGGTACATGTGGTGTCTCATTTTCTTCTGTTATGCACTGGCCTTCTGGTACGGCTCCACACTTGTCCTGGATGAAGGAGAGTACACACCAGGGACACTGATCCAGGTACTTTGCTCTTGTTTCCGATATAGTCTTTATAGCTTGTCAGAAAGGTCATCATAGTAGCCCAGAGGATTAATCCCTTTAATGTCTTAGGCAAGAAAGCCTCAGTAGTTTGCTGAAGTCCATCTGCAGGGCCAACAATATTGAGACACTTTAGTGAAGAGAAGTTGAACCCATGGGCTGATGAGACCAGCAATTTAATGATTTCCAATTAACTAAAGATTTAACAGCTATACAGTAATGATCCTTCAGCTGATCCCAGAAGAAATTATACCATGAAAATGGGAAGTCATTGACCCCTCAGCTAAAGATGAACAGGTCATAAAAGCAAAGTTAGTAATAGTGCAAGATATGTAACGTCTTCAACCGAGTAAGTGATACAAGCATATTTCACAATTCATTTGTGGGATGTTATGACATCACGAATGTTATAGCTACTTTAATTTGCAGTGTTCTTTGAGTTATTCATTCTGTGAGCATTTACCCAGCATTTTCTATGTGCCAGATCCATCCAAAGCATGGTGGACCACCACCACCACCACCACCACCACCACCACCACCTCCACCACCACCTCCACCACCACCAACCAACACTTTTCATTTGCTGTGGTGCTGGAAATCACTTCTTAGAAGATTTTTTTAAAAAATAAAATAAAATGTTGCAGCTGAAGATTCTTGATGGAACAGGCACCAGCTTTAACAATCAAAAGTACCAGGAGTTCATTCCATGAAAGTTTATCATTCAAAAATCCACTGTTTATTACAAACGGGGGAACCAGGAGAGCTTGTGCATAATTGATAGGAATGACCTAATACATGTCATTCTGAGCAAGATAAAGAAGCGACAGGATGGTTTTAAGTCTTCTTTCTCTTTGATGGATGGACAGCTAGCATAGCTTTGAATTTTGTTTAAAAATACTGAATGTGATAACGAATGTTAAGGTGTTATATGGATTTTGAAAGATAGTATCGAAAGTATTAATGATATCACGACCTACCAATTGTTTCTGCAACTTAGATCTAATTTTGCACATCGGAAAAGTTAAAGTATTGTAGGTATGAGATCTGATTATGAAGTTCTTTCTTCTTATCGATCTAATTGCTTCTAAAAAGCTTTAGACATTGGTGCTGGTGAGATAGCTCTTTCTGCTAAGCACAATGAGCTGAGTTTGATTCCCAAGACCCAAAAGGGAGGAGGTAACTGATTCAGACAGGTCCTGCTTTCACCTTCACCCCTGCGGTGCAGCATACAAGCAGCCCGTAATAAACAAAAAATGTAATGAAGATAATTACCCACCAAAGGTGTCAGTAGCTGAAGTTAGCTTTGGCTGTTCACTTTGTAGAAATGCTTTCACTGAGCAAAATGGTTCTTTTATTCTGTGCCTATGAGAAGAAAGAGGGATTTATAAATAAAAGTTCAGAGGAGAAATGATTTGGTAAAATTAAAAGTTAAATGATACACAATTCCAATGGAAAACTCTGAGTAAAATCCCTGTGTGTCATAGCTTCGGTTGTCAACTTTAACTACCTGGAAAAGGACCCTCAGTTGAGAAATTACCTTCATCAGACTGGCCTGTGGGCATGTGTGTAGGGCATGGTTTTAATCTATGGTTTTAATTGCTAATTGACATCAGAGGGCACCGCCCACTGTGGGTGGTGCCATCCCTAGACAGATGGTCCTGGGCTGTAGAAGAAAGCAAGCTAAGTAAGTCTAGGGAACAAGCCAATGGAGAACTAGCAGTTCCTCTGTGGTATCTGCTTCATTTCTTTAGGTTCCTGTCTCAGCTTTCCTCAATAAATAGACTGTTATTTATAAGCTGAGCAAACTCTTTCCTTTTGAGATTGATTTTGGTCATGGTGTTTGTCACAACAACAAGAAATCAAACTATAACACACTAGTAACTGTCTTAGTTACTTTTCTACTGCCAGGAAGTGGCAACATGATTGAGGCAACTTATAGAAGACAGAGTTTATTGGAGGATTTCAGTTTCAGAGACTGAGTCCATGACTGTCATGGTAGGGAGCATGACAGAGGTAGGCACTAGAGCAGTAGCTAAACAATTGCATCTTATTCTTCAAGCATGAGAGAGAGAGAGAGAGAGAGAGAGAGAGAGAGAGAGAGAGAGAGAGAATTAACTGTGAAATAGCAAGGGCTTTTGAAACCTCAAAGCCAACTCCCAGTGACATACCTCCTCCAATAAGACCACACCTCCTAATCCTTCCTAAACAGTTCCACCAGTGTTGGCAGCATTCAGATATATGAGACTATAGGGCTCATTTCAAGTTTTTAAGTTTCCTGGGGATTCAACCATGAGGCCACCTATCATGTATTTTCAGCCTGCCATCCACATGTTATAAGTAGCCAAAGGAAGCTATGAACATGGACCAACAAAATTTCTAAACTTACTTAAAATATTGAGAATTTGAGGGGCACTTCTTTGTTTTGTAACTTGATCATATAGACTTTGAAGTTGGCAACATTGGTCAAACATACCTGCTAGATCTTCCATGAGGATTTTGTCATTTCATGGTTTTTAAACTTTTTACCATGCATGTGTAGACATAGCATACTGTGCATCTCTAATGATATAATCATCATTAATTATAAGTTATAATCCTCTTATTCTCAACTTCTTGCTATAATGCTCTGCTTACACCTTGCCTAGATAAGTACTACATCTTTGTTAAGACTCTCTTTAGTGAGAGTCTCCACCCCCTGCCTCTGTGTGTGTGTGTGTGTGTCTTATGTGTAAATGTGTGTTCTTGGTTGTATTTCTACACAGCAATTATGAAAACTGAGCACTCTTGAGTTTTTCTTGACTTCAATGTTTTAAGACACTAAAGTAATTAGCAATCAAATTAATCTAGCACATTTTATGGTGCACCAAATTATCATGACTGCATTGGGTGTAAATGAGAAGCAGCTCACATGTAATTAGTATCACTTGTGTACAGATAAAAACTTGCTTTCTGGTCTATTAGGGAAAGATGAAGAGGAACTGAATGAGGGGGAAATCTTGGGTTTTTATTTACATTTCAGGTTTCAATAATAAAGGATAGTGGCAGTAATAGAAAACAGTATTCCCTCGGTGCATATAAGGCATCAGGCTCTGAGAGAGGTGTTTAATGTAATTACCATAAATAATATGCATTACTTAATTCTGTGATTAGTGCCATGGTTCTACTTCTACAAAAATGAAAGGCAACCATGAGGCTAATATGTGCTAGGAGGCATCAAGTATGACTTGAGCTTAGGTCTCAGTGACTTAGGACTGTCCTATTAGGCAGCTCTCCTGCCTCCAGATCTATGTGGTAAGAGATACCACATAGATAACTCCCTTCAAGGGTGCCTCATTCTTTAGTTTCTTCTTACCTTCCTGTGCACAGGGATAAAGCTATAGTTTTATGGTGAGAATGTCTTGCCTGGAATGTGTGCCATCTACTGCAATCATTTTGGACATGAGTCTCTCTTCTCTCACTCCTGCCTTCTCTAAGACCCTCCATAGAGAAAATTGCCTGAGGCAATAGCTTTTATATGAAGCCAGGCTAAGCCAAGGTTTGATCCCTGGTTTTCAACTGAAGACTCCAATGACTCAGTAAAAGAGTCACTGGTGCAAATGTATTCCTTATCCATTTTTTCCCATAAATATACTTGTATTGGGACATAGCCATGGTCACTTATTTACACATTGCTACACTTGCTTATGCACCATGTGGTCTGTGTTCACATGGATTTAGAACCCGTGTGGCCTGAACTATTTACTAGTGGGCTTTTATAGAATGTGTTTACTGGGCTCAGATCTAGGGCACAAGAAGACTTGCTTTGCTGAGGTAGGGGGTCGCTGGAGAGGGTAGTCTTAAAAAAGCTTAGCCAAGAACTGTTATCTGACTGTTGACAGTGATCACTCAGTTCTTCTACTCTGTAGAAGGGAAAAAGGGTATTTTGAAGTATAACTATGGAGAAATGCTTTACAAAGTGAAAAAAATTATATATTTCTGAAAAGCCCTTAAATTACTTAACTTTAAAAATATTTCTGAGAAATCTTAAGAATTAATAAGGACACTCCAAATGGTAAATATCATTATCGACGAACTGAAAAAAATGTATGCAAACTATGGATTGTTTTTTGTTTTGTATTTTTGCTTTTCAGATTTTCCTCTGTGTCATAATAGCAGCTATGAATATTGGCCATGCGTCTTCTTGCTTGGAAATCTTCTCCACTGGGTGTTCAGCAGCTACCAATATTTTTCAAACAATAGACAGGGTACGTAAAGGTCAAAAGCAATAGTAAATGGGCCATGTGTTTGGATGGGTTCCCATAGCTGGGACGCTTTAGGTCCCTGCTGTCATACTTACTGGGAGATGCTCATAAAAAGGAAGCAGTTTCTTTAAGTCAGGGTCTCACCATGTTGTCCTGGCTGGTCTGGTACTTGCTACATAGACCTGGCCCTGAGATCCACCTGCCTCTCTGGCTTGTGTGTGTGTGTGTGTGTGTGTGTCAGGATTAAAGGCATTGCCACACACAGCAAGAATAAACATTTAAAGATAACATCAGACAGTACTAAATCCAATAAAAGAGATAAAATAGGACTACATGTCATGACTGGCTAGTGGGAGGAGTCTTTAATGGGGGGACATGGGAAGTAATAACAAAAAAAGGAATTCCTGGTTGAGAAACATCTTGGTTGGGAAAGAGCTTGGTGGACTCAAGTTGTTAAGAAAGTCCAATGAACAAAGTCACCGAGGGCAAAGGGTGGAGGAATGGGAAGAGTCTTATGATCATGCCTGGGAGCCTGGGTGCTTCTGACAGGAAGTCTCTTTAAATTTATAAAGGACCTTGGAATCCCTGGGTGGATTTTGTTGGTTAATTTAAGGACATACATTGACAATCCCAGCAGGGAACCACAGACCAAGAACAGAGCCATGGGTCTCCTGAACTCTGAGTGGGTTTTGTTGTTTTTTGGTTTTGTTTGTTTGTTTGTTTGTTTGCTACAATGAGATTGTTAACTACGTGAGGAAACTTTTGTGTTGTCAGTTCCACCACCTGGAATATGTTGATATTTTCCCTTTGAAAAAGATTTGTTTTATTTTTGTTTTTTATTGTGTGTTTGTATGTGTCTGTCTGTCTGTCTGTGCATGTGAGTGCAGGTCAGAAATGTTAGACTCCATGAGCCTCCCACTGTGGGAGCTGGGGACTGAATTTGGGTCCTCCGAAGAGCAATGATGACTGAGCCATCTCTCCAGCCCTTAGATCTTCTTCTTTTCTCTTTTAAAATTATGTATTTATTTTATGTATATGATTACACTATAGCTGTCTTCAGACACTCCAAAAGAAGGCATCAGATCCCATTACAGATGGTTGTGAGCCACCATGTGGTTGCTGGGAATTGAACTCAGGACCTCTAACCACTGGGCAATCTCTCCAACCCCTTTGAACTTTGTTAATGTTACCGTCTTCTTAGGACTGCCACACTCTCAAATCAGGTGATACCTGCAAAGCTTCCGTGAAAACAACTGAGAATTAAGGCATTTCCATTGTATTTTATTATCCTTATTAAATACTTGAGAAAAAGAAAATAGACTCCAGGGTATCCTCTGATGGGGCTATGGTCATGAATTCCCATTATTGGTGTGGACAATGGACAAAGTTGAACCTGGAGTGTCCTAAGAGGCAGAGGTGGCCCACATCTGGTTAGCCAGAATGGTTGTTTTAGATCAGTCTCATTAGTAACATCAGCGTGAGGTCAGGGTACAGTTGGAAGGTGGTGATATGGGACAATTTGTGGACACTTGAGATTACTTGTCATCTGCATTGCCTGCCAAATGCAGAGTGCCACTAGCCCCAGCCTACCTGGCCAGCTATATTACCCTGAGCAGGATACACTCTCAGAGGTTCCTCCCTGTCTAACTAGAACATAGCAACAATGTAAATGCAAAAGGTACATTAAAATACTTTGTACTTTGCCTCCGCCATCTCAATAATATAATACATTGCAATAAAAACTAACTATATTAATATTGTATATTATGTATCAATAAATAATGGTTTTATAATATTACATAATATCTGCAATCTATAAGCTTATGGTAATAAGGTAATAAAATAACAAATAATGTAATCATGTAATTAAATAGATAAAACTCCCTGCTATTGTATCAAAGTCACATTCAATAAAAATATATAGTAATATACTAATAACCCAGGAACCTCAACAGTAAGTAGTAACTGGTATCATTCTTGTAAATATGGAGTATTGAAGCGGTTTATCTTTACACATCTCTGCAACATTTTGCCTAGAAAGGAATGCTTTAAAATGTTTTTATTAGATTTATTCATATTACTTTTTGTGTATTTTGCCTGCGTGTATGTATGTGTACTACATGCATCCTTGGTACCTGTGGAAGTCAAAAGAGAAAGAGAATATGAGAAGCCTTGGCAACAAAGTTATGAATGATTGTGAACCAACTACCATGGGAGAGCTGGGAATTGAACCAGGGTCCTCTGCAGGAGTAGCAAGTGCTCTTAACTACTGAGCTGTCTCTCCAGCCCTAGTTTTACTTTGTGGGTTAACTAATATCAAGATGGATACAACCTTCACATGGCACACGTTGTCACAAGTACAATATCTTTGTATTGCACTCCAGCAACCCGTCATCGACTGCATGTCAGGAGATGGCTACAAGCTAGACCGAATCAGGGGTGAAATTGAGTTCCACAATGTGACCTTCCATTATCCTTCTCGACCAGAAGTGACGGTGAGTGTCTACCTTTGGCCTGATGCCTTTTACCCTTGAGTAGCTCATTTCCAGATCCACACACTGTTTTCCAAGTGCTGACTCAGTTTTCCAGAACAGAAGACAGTAATGTGTTTCTCTGGAAGTGCCCTTTGGTACTGTGCCAACTTAGGGACACGGTGCATTTCTTCGTGATGAGTATAATGTGCAAATCTCTCTGGGTGAAACTCGGTGTGGCACGAGGCTCGGGCTGAGTCAATGATCCTCTGTTGAAATGAGCACCAGGTCCTGCCATTCTGGGTATGTGGTAAGGCAATCAAAACAAGCGAGGAGCACAGCTTTCAATCACGGCCTCCTTGGAAATCCCAGAAGGTGGGGCAGATTGAGGGAGGGAGTGTGACCAGCAGAGCTAGCAGCTGTGACCAGCCTTGCATTTGTCCTTACAGGAAGGCTACATGGTGCTGTTGCTCTGTGCATCCTGTGCTCAGTGACTGTCCAGGGCTCACAGTGAGGGGAATGCACTGTTTTCTAGCATCTATGGGTACATTAGAGGCAATGCCACTCTAATGGAAACTCCAATCAGTTCTCTGGAATGAACTGGCTTTGAAATAATGCTTGTATTATTCATCCAGAACTTAGCATCTCTGGTTTCCTTTTATTAATAGTATTTCCATTATACTCACAAAACTAAATCCTAATTTCACCTGCTAACATCTAGTCCATGCCCTGAGTTTTAGACCTAGAAACACAGCACACACACTTAGTAGGCAAACTTATCCAAATAATAAACTCACATACCATTCAAACATATCATCTTCAAATTTTATTTCTGACCCTTAGTCCATGGATTATTACACTTGTGACTTACAGGAACTTCTTATTTAACTAATTGGGATTGACTCCTTGAGGTATCCTAGTATGTGAGATGTATTTTAAGTTAGCTTTTGAGGTATAAATTTAAAGATGACCCTTGGTATTTACCAGCGTTATTACATTATCATTTTTATTGTTGGGCACAGCTATTAAGGAATGGGCTAACGGCAAAGCCTCGTTCCAGACAGTCTTCTTTTGTTGTTGATGGGTATATATGGGGCATAAGTAAGCCTGCATACATATTGGTGCTTATGCAGGAGGCATGGGTACAGGAAACAAATCCCCCGAAGCATCCTATGTATGGCCTCATTGCTTGGTTAAGTGCACAGTGCCATATGAACTTTTTAAAAAGTGTTCTTTTCTCCCCAGATTTTAAATAACCTCAGCATGGTCATTAAGCCGGGGGAAACAACGGCTCTGGTGGGATCCAGTGGGGCTGGCAAGAGCACAGCACTGCACCTCATTCAGAGATTCTATGACCCCTGTGAAGGCATGGTGTGTATCTTCCAGAAACTTCCCAACATGGAGGGGCAAGGGAAAACAATGGTGGTATTGCCAAATCGATTTCTTAAAAATATATAGCATTTAACATTTTCCTTCCTTCCTTTCTTTTCTTTCTTCCTTCCTTCCTTTTTTGTTCACATTTGTAGTTTTAACTGCTTTGAGCAGCAAAGTGTTATTTGATGAACCAGATTTCAAAGCAAGATTTACTAAAAAGCATGCATATACGATACATACAAGATAAAAGCTATTTCTTACTTTGTTGTATCTTTTGAAGTTCTGGGGTTTTTTTGTTTTTTGTTTTTTGTTTTGTTTTGTTTTTTTCACAAGCCAAAAGGCAGTAAACATATTCAGAGTCTGGTGAACAACTGGTTACTCTCCTGAGAAACTAAAAATGTGCCCATTCTGAGACTAACAGTGAGAAATTAGGTGACTTTTACACTACAATGTAATTGTGTTTCTACAATAATTTCTGTGCAGCTAAACTCAAATTCAATCACACACTGACATCCTTGTACAACAGGCACTCTTTCATGGAAATTGTTTCTATTATGGTAGTCTTCGACTTATTATTCTCCCCAGTGGCCAAGTGTCACCTAACTTTATGATTCCAAGCTTGAAGGACACTAAGCTGTGCGATGCTCTCCTGTTCTCTAGGTGACTCTGGATGGCCATGACATTCGCTCTCTTAACATCCGGTGGCTGAGAGATCAAATCGGGATCGTGGAACAGGAACCTGTTCTGTTCTCCACCACTATTGCAGAAAACATCCGTTTTGGCAGAGAAGATGCAACAATGGAAGACATAGTCCAAGCTGCAAAGGATGCCAACGCATACAACTTCATTATGGCCCTGCCACAGGTACCCTACCTACAGTCCAGGGGAGTGCAGAAGTCATCAAAGGAAGAATTAATTCTTTTCATTTGAATCCCCAGTCCTTAAATTCTTAATGGCACGCTCTGGATTCATGCCTAGAAATGACCTATGCTTTTCCTTTCGTGTAAAAATACGTCTATAAGGTTGGCATCTCTGAAAGTGGAGTTCTTTCAGTAAAGGATAATTCTTTGGGTAAAAGTTGGACCTGTAAAAATTCACACAGGAGGAAAAAAAGTTAGAAGGGGGTATGGAATCACTGTTTGAAGCCATCAAATTTGTCTTCCTCGTGATTTCTAGCAATTCGACACCCTTGTTGGAGAAGGAGGCAGCCAGATGAGTGGTGGGCAGAAGCAGAGGGTAGCCATCGCCCGAGCGCTCTTACGGGACCCCAAGATCCTGCTGCTGGACATGGCAACCTCAGCACTGGACAACGAGAGTGAAGCCAGAGTACAGGGAGCGCTGAATAAGGTCTGTGAAGAGTCAATTCATTTTCACAGCCCCTTCGAGAGTTTATAAAACATTGGTCAATTACCATTTATTTGGTGTTGAATAGGACATAGTTGTAATTTACTCACCAAAGATGCAACATAAAATGAAAATTCATATGAAGTGCAACATGATTTATCCTCATTTTATTAAACTACTGATTAATTACCACAATAAGGGCAGTCTATGATGTGATTTATGGCTACAAGAAACTGTTGGCTAGTTCTGATGTGTGCACAGCCTGTGTAAGGGTATTTCTAGGGTCCAAAGCTGACTTCCTTGTGGACTCCGGGATAGCATGAAGATTGGAATTGGCTCTGTCCTATAGTCTTGTTTAAAGGTACATCTTGTCTTCTTACAGATGCAACATAGGCACACAATCATCTCAGTTGCCCATCGCCTATCAACAGTCAGATCTGCAGATGTGATCATTGGTTTTGAGCATGGAACGGCTGTGGAAAGAGGCACCCATGAAGAGCTGTTAGAAAGAAAAGGTGTCTACTTCATGCTTGTGACCCTGCAAAGCCAAGGAGACAATACTCACAAAGAAACAGGCATAAAGGGCAAGTACCACTTTCTCTTTGTCCTGTATATTATACTAGATAATTAACATTTATGCTGCTGACTACTACTGGGGGCCTCAGACCAGCCCTTGTACGCTGCCTGGTTGGTGGCTTAGTCTCTAGGAGCTCCCTGGAGTCCGGGTTAGTTGAGATTACTGGTCTTCCTATGCGGTCACCCTCCCCTTTAGCTTTTTCAATCCTTTCCCTAATTCAACCATCGGGGTCCCAGGCTTCAGTTCAATACTTGGGTGTAGGTATCTGCATCTGTCTCAGTCAGCTGCTGGTAGGGCCTCTCAGAGGGCAGCCATGCCAGGTTTCTATCTGTAAGCACATTATAGCATCAGTAATAGTGTCAGGCCTTGGTGCCCCGCCATCAGATAAATCCCAAGTTGGGCTGGTTATTGGACTGCCTTTCCTTCAGTCTCTTCTCCATTTTGTCCCTGCAGTTCTTTTAGACAGGAACAATTCTGGGTCAGAAATTTTGACTGTGGGTTAGTAACCCTGTCCCTCTACTTGAGGCCCTGTCTCTCTACTGGAGGAGGACTCTTCAAGTTTCCCCATTGTTGGGCATTTTACCTAAGGTCATCCCCTTTGAGTCCTGACAGTCTCTCACCTCCCAGGTCTCTGGTACTTTCTAGAGGGTCCCTCTACTTCTCTCCCTCCCCCAGGCTGCATATTTACATTCATTCTCCTGGCCCTGTGGGCCTCTTTCCTAACCCAGACCCAAAGGGACATACATGGTATATACTTAGTAATAAGTGGATATTAGCCAAGAAGTACAGAAAACCTAGGATCCAGCCCAGAGACCTTAAGAAGAGTAACAAACAGAAAGATCCAAGTGAGGATGCTTCAGTTGCACTTAGAAGGGGGAAGAGGGAGGGAGTGATCTGGGTGGGAGAGGGGAGGGGGGAGAAGGGGGAACAGGATCAGGTATGGGAGGTACCGAGCTGGGGAAACAGGAGAGAAGCCCAGAAGGCTAGAAGAATGAATGGAAATCATTATTATTTTTTTTTAAAAAAAAACAACTTCATACTAAAAGAGTCTTATGCCTATGAGAAAACAGCCAGCACCCATTTCACACAAGTCAATCTTACTGAGTGTTTTGATTTTATTTTTGGAGAATGTGTTGGACAAATTTCAAGTTTTTATTATCTTATTTTATTGCAATAAGTTAACAAGATGTCTGGGTATCCAATGCAGTAATTACCTTCTAGGCAAACAAAATTATTCTATGTAAATAAGGCCATGCTTATTGTGTGTTCTAAGGAATGGCTCATGTGTTAAATAGGAAAAGACGCAGCTGAAGACGGCACATTTGAGAGGAACTTTTCCAGAGGCAGCTATCGGGAGAGTTTAAGGTAAGTAGAAACCATGTGATTTTGAAGGGTTTTTTTTGATATTTTTGGGAGCCTTCTACACGTGTGGTGCTTTGGTAACATCTCAGCTCCAAGAAGGAAACCCTATGGCAGACTCCAGGTCCTATGATATAAGAGTATGCCAATTTGTTTAACTTGGTCTTTTCAATCTGTTGAGAGAGGGCCATGCTGGTGGGCTCTCCTATTATTGAGCTAAGGATAGAGATTTTATTTTATTTGTTTTAATTTTAATTTTATGTGTATGGGTGTTTTGCCTGTATATATTTCTGTGCACCAGGTGTGTGCTAGGTGATTACAGAGGCCAGAAGTGGAAATTGGATTCCCTGAGACTGGAGTTACAGATGGTTGTGAACCACTATGTGGATGCTGGGAATTAAAACCTGGAGGGCAGCCAAGGCTCTTACCCACTAAGCCAGTTCTCAAGCTATGTTTCCCTGTGTTAACTTGGTACTGTGATGCATACCTATATCCTTGGAAGGCTGAGGTAGCAAAGATTACACAATCAGAGCTAGCTTAGACTACAACGTGAGACCCTGTCTCAGGAGAAAACATAAACAATTACAACAAACTGCCAGGTACCTACTCTTTCCCCACCAAACTTAACCAGTTTGAAACACTCCTATATGGAAGCCATCTTCATCTGTTTATCTCTGTTCTTTATCCTTACTCAGAGGTAATTAAATTACTAACACTGCTGCTCCCAGAGTGATGTGTTTGGACTCAAATCATTTAGCTGGCTGGAATAAAATGGATGTTTAGGTTTTTAAAGAGGACACCCTCTAATGAGATATTTATTTTCCTGAGCTCACATCTATAAATACTCACTTTCAAAACATATTTTGGAGTGTGCTGTTAGTGAGACTGTAAATCATCATTTATGTTGGCTTAAGAATTTCACTAAACAATTTTCTGGTGTTAAAAGTTATGTATTAGAAAATCTGTCCAGAAATATGTATCTGTGTTCATAAAAATATTAAGATGTTTTCTACAGATGTTTTCTGGCAGAAAACTAGTCAAAACTGTAATAAGTTACAGTTGATACATCTCTTTGCCATTGGTCTTATCATTTCTAAGACATTAAATATAAGACTCAATGCAAAGACTCAGTATAGGACTAGCTCATTCAAGATGGCTACTCGTTTTCTGAAGGAAGTTAATTAAGGTTGCTTAAAATAGAACATTCTGATAACTTCACATAGTCAAAATGAGTTCATTTATTGTTAATTTTCAAAGAATGATTTACTAAAAAGTATTTTCATCTATTTCAAATAGACTGTTTTACACTAATGTATTTTATCTTTATAGGTCTAGATTCTCAGAGTTGGTTGTTTTGTTTTGTTTTCAGAAAAAAATCTACTGAAGAAAAAGAAAAAAATTTAAGAAGTGTTAGTTTTCTTGAGCTGGAAAACAAAGCAGTAGCTTTGAATTACTTTATGTAGTATATTGAGTAATTAGTAAGCATATAGCGTATAGTAGAAGATATAGAAATTACTAGAATTATAGACAAGTGGAACTATGTCTGATCCTGGCAGCATGTTTAGTCAGGAGTAAAATACATGAATCACACTTAAGATGACTTCTTTTTTTTTATTTGATGTATTTTTTTATTTACATTTCAAATGATTTCCCCTTTTCTTGCCCTCCCCCCCCCAACTCCCCGAAAGTCCCATAAGCCCTCTTCCCTCCCCCTGTTCTCCTATCCACCCCTTCCCACTTCCCTGTTCTGGTTTTGCTCTACACTGCTACACTGAGTCTTTCCAGAACCAGGCCACTCCTCCATTCTTCTTGTACATCATTTGATGTGTGGATTATGTTTTGGGTATTCCAGTTTTCTAGGCTAATATCCACTTATTAGTGAGTGTATACCATGATTAATCTTTTGAGACTGGGTTACCCCACTTAGTATGATGTTCTCCAGCTCCATCCATTTGTCTAAGAATTTCATGAATTCATTGTTTCTAATGGCTGAATGAGGGATACCTGGGTTCTTTCCAGGTTCTGGCTATTATAAATAGGGCTGCTATGAACATAGCGGAACTTGTATCCTTATTACCTGCTGGGGATTCCTCTGGGTATATGCCCAGGAGTGGTATAGCAGGATCCTCTGGAAGTGACGTGCCCAGTTTTCTGAGGAACTGCCAGACTGATTTCCAGAGTGGTTGTACCAATTTGCAACCCCACCAACAGTGGAGGAGTGTTCCTCTTTCTCTACATCCTCACCAACACCTGCTGTCTCCTGAATTTTTAATCTTAGCCATTCTGACTGGTGTAAGGTGAAATCTCAGGGTTGTTTTGATTTGCATTTCTCTAATGACTAATGAAGTTGAGCATTTTATAAGATGCTTCTCATCCATCTGAAGTTCTTTGGGTGAAAATTCTTTGTTTAGCTCTGTACCCCATTTTTTAATAGGGTTATTTGGCTTTCTGTGGTCTAACTTCTTGAGTTCTTTGTATATATTGGATATTAGCCCTCTATCTGATGTAGGTTTGGTGAAGATCTTTTCCCAATTTGTTGGTTGCCAATTTGTCCTTTTGATGGTGTCCTTTGCCTTACAGAAACTTTGTAATTTTATGAGGTCCCATTTGTCAATTCTTGATCTTCTTAAACACAGAAATGACTGGGGACCTCTCTCTGTCTTTGGGTTAGAATAACATCTATCTTATGGTCATGTCAGCAAACAAATAAGTGTTTTATTTATTTTTAAGAACAAAATTCTGACTATTCAAAGTAGTTCAGGATGAGGAAAAAATAACCATTTTCCCACAAGTGTCTCTTATCTGGCTACATCTCCCACAAGTTCTACATGTTAATGACTAGGACTAAAAACAAAGAAAAATCCAGAAAGACAATCTGCCCTCAAAAAGTAGCTATTAACATCCTGCAGAGAAGGATTTATAAGCTTGAGTAAGGAGTTCTATTAAAAATATCTCATTGTATGGTCTGACAGGATTTTTTCCTAGAGGATGACTAAATGAAATGTTAATTTGTATCTTGCTTCTAGGGCTGTAGTTTTTCTGATAGCTGAGCCTTTCTTAAACAACATATTTTAGGTTCAAAAACAAGTTAGTTGGCAACAGAAAATAATTTTCTAAATAATAATGTTGGGAAAAGAGAGAAAGAACATTTATTCACCTAAAATTAGCTGTTTTTCTTTGCAGTAAAAAGTGGTATACAACTTTTGACTAAGTGAGGATTTCTTGAAGACAATGTTGCATCAGTGTTCTGATCAGGAGTGTGATGGAATCTTACTATAGTGTTTCTGATAAACCACACTGAGGAGTAGCTGGGAGGCAGAGCCCTTGCCCAATACATTAACTGCACATGGTCTCATAAGAGTTGATTCTAGAGAGGTGGAAGCCTTTGAGGAATAGAAGAGAGGCAGATTTAAGAGGGACAAGATTGAAGGTAGTAGAAATCTGAAGAAACTCATAGGCAGATCTTCCTCTGTATAGAACTGGAAGTTGAATACTCAATTGAATATTGACATTTTCTCCTTTCTCATATATTCCTACTGTGGTGTCAATTGCTAGGAACTTGATTAGATCTATGATTTTGAGTCTCACTCATAACATATACCCTATGATATTCCGTAATAACTGCATGCTCTTCAGGTGACACAGCCTATTCTTCATAGTCTGGAGATGCTCCAGCATTCATTACCTAACCCAAAGAAATAACTCCATATGCATCATCTGCACATCACAGTGAGTGGGAATAAGTTCAATATCTCAGGTTAGGTTTGGGACAGAGAATCAGGTTTCAGGAGTGGTTTTGTGCTTGATCGCAATGAGACATGCCAAGAGATTGAATGTGAAAGATTAAAGAAGACATGTGACTTCTGCAAATGCATAATGTTGAACATAGGTGACTAAGAGGGAGGGCTTTCACCCAGTATGGGACGAGATTAGTGTAATGAATCTGACATGTTACTGATTTCTTGGGAAGTCTGGATGGTGACATACACCATCTTGACATTTGTTTTAGTCTAGTTTCTCCTGCATAATAAATAATAGGGGCATGAACTCATCTGCCTAGAATTGGAACAATTGATATGCTCCCTTCACTTCTACCATCTCACTCCTTATATTGTACTATGTCAAATTAAGTCTTCAAAACTCAGCTTTAACTATTCAATACTTCTGCTCAGCACCCACCAGACTTCTTTACACTAGCTTTGATTACATGCATTATTCTCCTGTAGGATTTGAACTCCTTGAGAAAGATGGCTAGTCTTTATGTTCCCAGTAGTACCTAACACTAAACTGCTATATGTGGTAGAAACTTACTAAACTGCAGCTGAATGAACAAAAATGCTTTAAGCTTAAGCTTAAATGCTTATCTCAATAAAATGATTGTTGATTCATTTCTGTGAGTAGTACGTAACCTGGAGATAAGCTTCATCCAACCTAACTTGGATGCTCCTTGGCCTGGTTGTCATGTGATCTACAAAACCTGAAAATCATCTCACAAGGCACCCTATTTTTCTTTCAAGAGAAATTTACCCAACTTACTCTGACCCAAGATAAACTTCATCAAACCAAAGTTGGAAGCTCCCTGCTGTGTTGTCACGTGATCCACCAAACATTTCTGTTGATTCAATGTGTGATGTAAACTAGGACACCAGTTGAGTCCCGTTGCAACCTGCTTGCTATCTATAGCCTGTTCTGTCTTGCTGTGTTTTCCAGGGCTTCCATCCGGCAACGCTCCAAGTCTCAGCTGTCTCTCCTGGCCCATGAACCTCCACTGGCTATATCTGATCACAAAGCCTCTTATGAAGACAGCAAGGTCAGATACCCCTTGTTCTGGAGTGGGGACAGGGCATGGGAGAAATCTTTCCCAGAGGTCTCATTTATCTTTAGGCATATGTGCTTCTTAGATATATAGTAATGGCTTACTAATTCAGACCAAATAGGAGAACATTAGGACCTGGTGAAAACTTTATAGTTTACACTCCCCCTCCCCCAAAGAACACAGAATCTTTTGATTATTTTGAAGAACATAAATTACATTAAACTGAATTCTTAAGGGCTACCTACCAATTTTAGGTGAATAACTATAATAAGCATAGGAAATATGATTCTTAGACATGCATAGCAAATTATCTGTTTGTATGGAAGGTAACTTTTTAAAGTTTTAAACGATACTGGAAGTCATATTTTTCTCATACTTTAAAATCTTCTCTTAGTTGGAGGATTTATTTGATAAGACTAGACCTTATACAAATTGCCACAAGTTTTAAGTTGCAAAGGTACACTACTATTCTGCTATTTGGGACATTATCTTTCTTATAAGGGAACATGTATCAAACCACAAGTATTTCCCAGCCTGGGTGTGCTAACTTTTGATCCACTACATGGTGTTCATTGGAACTCCTTCATGGGACTCTTAAGTTTGGAATCCATGATCTCTTCTCTTGTTATATTTTAGACTCCTTAGACTTCCTGGTCCTTCATATCTGTGTTGAGTCACCAGTGCCTGTATTAAGCAGGGCATCAAGAGGTTTTTGTTTGCTTATTTTAACTGGAATAAAAAATGGAGTTTCTGTGATTAAAATGAAGCTCACATTCTTCCATGTATCAAATCAAATAAGCCAAAGAATGCTTTAATTATAAGTACATCTATTATGCATGGTGTAATTTCAAAAGGTCCTCAATAAAATCCCAACTTGTGAATCCATTAAGACATCGTCACAAACACTGGCTCGAAAAGGAAGAATGTGGGACAAATTCTTGAATGATGCCCTTTAAGACCTTGGGAAAGATAGGTCATTGAGACTCTCTGTGTCTTGTTCTATTAACATTGAGAATAGAGGTCTCAATGTTTAATAAATTTATTTCCACAAATACCTCTTTCTCGTGATAAATCAGAATGAGGGAACACAAGATGTAAGGATGATTTCTACCTGCATCTTGACATTAGAGATGCATCTCCTCTTTGGGAGTCAGAATTAACAGCTTCATTTATGTTCATGACACTAGGAAGAAAGCAATTCAGAAAGATCATTTGACTGGTTGCCCAGTACAATTTTTTTTTTTTTTAAGATTTATTTATTTTTTATTTATATGAGTACAGCATAGCTTTCAGACACACCAGAAGAGGGCACCAGATCTCATTATATAGATGGTTGTGAGCCACCATGTGGTTGCTGGGAATTGAACTCAGGACCTCTGGAAGAGCAGTCAGTGCTCTTAGCCTCTGAACCTTCTCTTCAGCCCCCAGCACAGCTTTTAAAAGATGCCATTTTATATTTTCCCAATAAAGGAGATAAAAATGAAAAACAGAAAAAAAGGTGTTGAGAAGCTGATTGGTTGTTCAAGCTCCAAAAGGAAATGACCCACTATTTTCCCAATATTTCTTGTGTACAGTAACTCTATCAGAGTCCTTTCGAGCAAAAGAAAAAAATGAAAGGAAAACAATATAAAATTTGGCTGATGGAATTTCCATTTCTTGGGGGTTTTTTTTGTTTGTTTGTTTTGTTTTGTTTTTGTTTTTGTTTTTGTTTTTTTTGTCTTATAGAAGTTTTAACTAAAGAGCACTGTATGAGAGTGTGTGGCTTGGTTTTTGTTTTTCAAAGTATCTTAACAATTACAAGGTCAATCTGAATTCCTGCTCTTGCTCATTCTGATGTGTTTATCTTCTGTGGACTGGGGAATGCATGCTCTGGCTTTGTGGCGTTCCTAAAGTGTTTCCTTCCACAAAGCCATTACCTCCACCTTGTGGTCTCTCGGAGTATTTACAGAACATTTAGAAGGACTGGGGCTTGTTAGGAGTCTGGCCTTCTAATCTCTCGGTGGTATAATAAACATCAGCTGATGACAGAGCTAAGCTGGTTCTCCTTCGTCAAGCTGTCTGTATCTTTAGCTTCTGTAAGTGGGATCAGATGGCAAATATCCCATCCCGTTTAGTGTTAAGGAGCATCTACAAAATAGAGATTTCAGTCTCTAGTATTTATAAATCTTTCTTTCTTTCTTTCAAGGAGTTATTTATTTATTTTATGTATATAAATACACTGTCACTGTCTTTAGACACTCCAGAAGAGGGCATCAGATGCTATTACAGATGGTTGTGAGTCACCATGTGGTTGCTGGGAATTGAACTCAGGACCTTTGGAAGAGTAGTCAGTGCTCTTAGCCATTCGCTGAGGCATTGCTCCAGCCCCCATGAATCTTTTTAAGTAAACCTAAAAAAAAAAAAAAAAAAAAAAGATAGAATGTATATAAATCCAGTCAAGTTGCAATATATTAGAATCTTGTAGCTTCATCACCACTGACTTGTGGATTAAGTCCTGTCTTAGAGACAGGACAGAGACAGGATTCATAAAAATGGCTATCAGTGTTGGTGCATCTGGAAAAGCTTGACTATTTTGGCATAAATATTGTCTTATCATTAAATCTTAGAGTTATTATCCAGGCAGGAGACTCCTATTGCTAGAATACAGGAACAGGTATAAGAAAGTACAGGAAGAAGGAAACAAAATTCTGGTAGGAAGTTTGATTGCCCCCTGGCCCACACAAGAGATTAAAAAAAATACTAGAAAAACCCTGTCAAACACAGAATCATCTCTATAGTAGATAGGAGACTACTGTATTTTCTATTATGACTTTAGTTACACACATATACATATACATATATTTTTACATATATATGTATATAATACATATTTTATTTCTCTGCTGCTCATTTAAATATAACAAACAATTTTTATTGGAAAAGGTAATAAAACATATTATGATAAAATTCAAAATTTACATGGAAAATATTTCTGACAAAATTGAAGAAATATATAGAAAAACATATTAAAATTGACAATTTTCATGGAAAATTAAAGAGTAAAATGGTAGAGATAATAAGCATTGCTAAATTAATTGAAAAAGGAAGTAGAAACATGAAGATTTACATGGAAAACATTTCTGATAAAATTGTAGAAAAATATAGAATAACGTTAAAATTGAAGATTATCATGGAAAACCACAGATAAAATGGTAGGCATAAAAATATATCTAAGTTTATTGAAAGTGGAATTATAAACATTTTCTCATAAAATTGAAGATCTACAAGGAAAATATCTCTGATAAAATTGTAGAAAAATATAGAATCGCATGTTTTCTTTGTTTTGTTCTGTTTTGTTTTTTTTGTTGTTGTTGTTTTTTCGAGACAGGGTTTCTCTGTGTAGTCCTGGCTGTCCTGGAACTCACTCTGTAGACCAGGCTGGCCTCTAACTCAGAAATCTGCCTGCCTCTGCCTCCCAAGTGCTGGGATTACAGGCCTGCGCCACCACGCCCAGCTTAGAATAGCATGTTAAAATTGAAGATTATCATGGAAAATTACAGATAAAATGGTAGGCATAAAATAGTTCTAAGTTGATTGAAAGTGGAATTATAAACATTTCCTGATAAAATTGAAGATCTACAAGGAAAATATTTCTGATAAAATTGTAGAAAAATATAGAAAACATATTAAAATAAATTATTTAATTAATTAGTGGAAAATTATACAGATAAAATGGTAGGCATAAAATATTTCTAAGGTGATTGAAAGTGGAATTACAAACATTTTCTGATAAAATTGAAGATTTACATGGAAAATAATTCTGATAAAATTGAAGGAATATATAGAAAAACATGTTGAAATTGAAGATAATTGAAGATTATTATGGAAAATAATACAGATAAAATGGTAGACATAAAAACATTACTAAATTAATTGAAAGAGGAGTTACAAACATTTTCTAATAAAATTGAAGATTTACATGAAAAATATTTTTGTTAGTCTATTTTTTTTAATTGGGGAATTGAGTCCATTGATGTTAAGAGATATTAAGGAATAGTGATTGTTGCTTCCTGAGATTTTTGATGTTATTTTTATGTTTGTGTGGTTACTTTCTTTTGGGTTTGTTGGAAGAAGATTGCTTTCTTGCTTTTTCTAAGGTGTAGTTTCCCTCTTTGTGTTGGTGTTTTCTGTCTATTATCCTTTGTAGGGCTGGATTTGTGTGAAGATATTATGTAAATTTGGTTTTATCATGGAATATCTTGGTTTCTCCATCCATGATGATTGAGAGTTTTGCTGTTATGCCTGGGCTGACATTTGTGTTCTCTTAGACTCTGAATGAGATCTGCCCATGATTTCTAGCTTTCATCATCTAAGGTGAGAAGTCTGGTGTAATTCTGATAGGTCTGCCTTTATAAAAGTTACTTGACCTTTTTCCCTTACTGCTTTTGATATTCTTTCTTTGTTTAGTGAATTTGGCATTTTGATTATTATGTGCTGGGAGGACTTCCTGGTCTGGTCCAGTCTGTTTGGAGTTCTGTGGACTTCTTGTATATTCATATAGAAGAAGTTTTCTTCTATAATTTTGTTGAAGATATTTACTGCCCCTTTAAGGATTATATACCTATAATCCTTAGGTTTGGTCTTCTCATTGTGTCCTGTATTTCATGGATGTTTTGGGTTACAAGCGTTTTGCATTTTGCATTTTGCATTTTCTTTGACTGTTGAGTCAATATTTTCTATGGTATCTTCAGCACCTGAGAGTCTTCTATTTCTTGTATTCTGTTGCATCTATGACTCCTGAATTCTTTCCAAGGTTTTCTATCTCCAGGGTTGTCTCCCTTTGTGATTTCTTCATTGTTTATACTTCCATTTTTAGATCCTGGATGGTTTTGTTCAGTTCCTTCACTTGTTTGTTGGTGTTTTCCTGTAATTCTTTAAGGGATTTTTGGTTTTCTCTTTAAGGTCTTTTACCTGTTGACTCATGTTCTCCTGTATTTCTTTAAGGGAGTTATTTATGTCCTTTTTGAAGTCCTCTATCAGCATCATAAGATGAGATTTTAAAATCCAACTCTTGCTTTTCCAGTGTTTTGGGGAATCCGGGACTTGCTGTGGTGGGAGAACTGGGTTCTGATGTTGCCAAGTAGCCTTGGTTTTTGTTGGTAGGGTTCTTGCACTTGCCTTTTACCATCTGGTTTTCTCTGGTGTTAGTTGACCTTGCTATCTCTGGCTGGAGCTTGTCTCTCCTATCAGCCTGTAAGCCTGTGTCTATCCTCCTGGGAGACAAAACTCCCTCCTGGCAGGCCATGTACAGAAGGCTGTGGAGCTGCCTTGCTCCCTGGTGCAAATGGTGGCCTAAAGACTGCTGTTCTGGCAGCTCTAACGATCGTATGCCCTGTGAGCTTCTAGTTGTTCCCCTCCAGAGAGAAGCAACAAATAAAATTTAATAAAATAATCCACTGTCAGAGGACTTGCTTTCTGTACCACTTAGGACAGAAGAATATAACTTTCTTTAAGATCATTTTTTTTTCTTTTTTAGTGGCTGATGACAAAATTATTTAAGCTAACTATTTTTGTTTATGAATTTGTCTTGATATGAAAACTACAGGGCAAAAAATATTTCCTATTTCCCTTACATGTGTCATTGCTTAAGGTTAGGGACACTTTGCTATAAGATAACCAGGAATGGTTCCATCTTGTTAGGCTCTGAATAGTTACCTTCAGGGAGTGGCATCATCAGGGGGCACATAGAATTCAGAGACTGTTAGCCTGACATTTACAAGTCTGTGAGCAACCAGATATGGACTATCAAGACTAAAAAGGGCAATTTTGCCATATTGAAAATCATCTAGATAATCCAACACAGACCCTTGGGTCTGGGTAGAATGTGCCTGAGTCAGAGATAAATACCAAGCTAGTTATTCAGAGAGGTGACAGTACCCACTCAGAGCAGCGACGGTACCCACAGCTTGGTATCTTTGCACTGGTTTTCCAGCTCAATTCCCAGTTCCCACACAGAGATGCAAAGAGGGCCAGGTAACACCACCTTGAAGTAAATTGTGTTATTGGGCAAGATTGCTGTGAATTAAACATGTCTCACCTCAGTTACACTGGCCTGTCCCAGAACTCCCACCAAGTACTAGCTTAGAGAATCTTGCTTGATATGTGTTTAAAATGCACCTTGAAACCTTCCCCAAGTTTTCATTGTGTAAATAGACTTAGCAGTGTTATTTTTTAAATGAGCTACTTTCAAAGAGACAACACAATTCTTACTGCTTGAGAGTTAGTCTATATGCTATTATGAGCACTATCTTTTCACCATTTAGGGAACAGTCCTGCCCCAGCCAGGCAGGGCAAAGTCCCAAGAAATACCAGTCACCACAAATACAAGTCACCACATCTCAGGTGTCTCTGAAGTCACCTATAACCAGTGTGTAACCACTATCACTAGCCTGTGATTCTTACCCTGTGATCACCAAATAGATATGTTTGGGTAGCTAACGTAACCCTCTCTTTCCCTAAGGACAATGATATGCTTGTGGAAGAAGTTGAACCTGTCCCATTTAGGAGGATTCTAAAATTCAACATACCAGAATGGCACTACATGCTGGTAGGAGCTGTGTGTGCAGCTGTTAATGGGTCAGTCACACCCATCTACACCCTTTTATTCAGCCAGATTCTTGGGGTAAGCAAGCAACTGGACTAACTTTATTCATTTTTTGTTTTCTGTTTGTTTGTTTGTTTGTTTTTAAGCCATTGGCTAGGACTGTATCTAATCTAATACCTCTTTTCTTTAAACACACTTGGCGGTTTGTTTGTTTGGGTTTTTTTGTGTGCTAGTTCTCCTGCCCACCCCCTGTACCCCCACCCCCAGCTCTAAAAGATGAACAGTTCATAGAGTCTCCACCATAGAGAACATGAAAAGGTGACGTTGAACATACTTTATTTGGGGCTGGCAAAGGCTTACAGTCATTGCACGATGGAAAATAAATGAATGTGGCTACAGATTGAGGTTGCAAGAGGGAAGGCTTTGGGCATGAAAAGCATCGGTTGAATAATAATACAAAGGGATTTTCAGGCCATTTTTAATCTTGCTGGATCACTGGGGTGCAAAGCTTGACTTAAGGAGCTGGTGATAGTGCCGAGTCTGTGTCTACTCTGATAGGGCTCTGCACACTGCATTCAACCAGGGTCATGGGAGGAACTGAGGAAAAAAACAAAAGAAGTAAAGATACAGCTGGGAGAAAGAAAAAGCTCCTGTTCATTTTTCACTTTCACTGGAGTTTTGTTACTTTCCATCTGACGGTTGCTATGGCGATGGGGCAAACGCTCATTGGGCATCATCTAAACACGTTGTCTTCATTATGTTTCCTAATAACCACTGGATGCCCAGATTTTTTCGTATTGCCATTTTATAAAGAAGAAAAATAAGGTTTAGAGATTTCAGGGGAGGGAGCATGTGGTGGAGTTGGGATTCACATCCAGCCAGTGTAATGTAGAGACAGGCTCTGTTTATACCTTATTATCACACATTTAATCATTTAAAAGCTGTTGTATTTTCACAGATATCTTTACACACACACACACACACACACATACACACACACACACATACACACACACATACACACACACACACACACATACACACACACACACATACACACACACACACACACACACACACACACACACACACACACACGGTGAGTTCAACAAAAAGGACAGCCACACCCATAAGGACATTGTCAACTTTCTCAAGGATTTGCCAGCACACCACATTGCCAGTGTAATACTTTGAAAAACTCATATTTTTTTTTCTTTTTTTACATCCCTTCCTTCTCACCTCTCTGTTAAAAATTAAGATCACAAAAAAATAAACTGCTCCCATGGTTGAGACTTGTGTAGAAAGACCTGAATAATCCAGTAGCAGAATCGTCTGGGTAGAAACGTCCCTAGCCATTTTTAATCACATTGCTTTCAGGAATCCAGGCAATTGGAAACATGGCTCTAGTTAACTGAGTTCCTGGTTACATGGTGCCGCAATCTTTCATGCTGAAAATCTTTTAAAATGATTAATGTATATTTCTTTATTTCCTAGTAGGATTTAGCATCCAAATAGAAACACATGTTCTTTTATTTATCCAACAAACATTTGCTGATGGCTTCCTTTAGACATCAAGCAAGGGACTTGACACCATTGCATCACAGTTATGGTACTTTCCCTGTGACGTTTCCAGGAAGTGAGGAAGATGCTCGTTAGACAGAAAGATAATAGACAGCATCCACCATTCAACAAATATGTAGCCATGGCTTGTTTACTGGCTATCCTCCTGGTGTTGGTCTGGGATAGAAGACAAGATCCGGCCTCTACTGACCTCTCCAGCTGCCATTCCAGCGCAGAGAGGATATGGGTGGGACCTCATTGAGCAAGAGGAACATATGTTAGAAGAAAGAGTAGGGATAAGTCTAAATATAGAAGCCTACACTGAGATATTGTGGTATAAAGGAAACCTGGAATTTTGACTTCTTCACTGGTTTTCTCTTTCTAAAAGTACTCATTCTTTGACAAATCCATACACACAGACAGTAGAGTATGGTCATGTCCTCCCCATTACCCTCTTTTAGTCTGCCCATCCCCTATGCCCTTTGGACTCCTTCATGACAAAACCCCCTCCTACTTTCATGTTGTGTTAAAGGACCCACTGAATTTAATTACGGTTGTTTGCATGAGCAGGAGTCAGGAGAGCTGTTCGTTGAAGCATGAGTAACTTTACCAGAGGGTATAATGTTAAGAAAAGTGACTTCCTCTTCCACAACTGTCATTAAGTGCCAATAGCTCATGAATTAGAAGTGAGATTTCGTGCACCTCTCTGTATTCGGATTCTGACAAGCTTGATTTGTTCAGGTTGACAAAGCTGTTTGAGACTGTGACAGCAATGGCTACGCCCATTCAGGAGACTGCATTTCATAACCCTTCTCCTAATCCTTCAGCTATTATGTTCTTTCTGTTTCCCCTACTATGATGTAGTCTGAGCGTGTGTATGTGTGTGTGTGTGTGTGTGTGTGTGTGTCTTGGGGGGTGAGGGGTGGGGGAGGGGGAATGCCATAGCTGAATATAATTCCACTGTGTGCACGAAGCATGTTTTTATTACCCAGGCATCATCAGTTCATGGACATCTAGCTGATTCCATTTCCTAACTGTTGAAAATAGAACTGCAGTGAGCATGAATATCCAAGTGTCTGTGCAGCAGGAAGCCGAGTCCTTCGTGTTTGCTGAGAGAGGGTTGTCCATTATTATCTCATTAGACCTCAACAAAAGTGGAACCAAGAAGATATTCACTCAGTGTTCTTCAGACCATGTTAGCTACTACTAGATGTTTCTTGAGTTCCAAGAGGTCTTTCCCCCCCTAAAATTGGCTCTGCTGCTTACTGGCCATGTCCTTTATGACCTAGATTACTTTATCCCATTTTCTGAGACTTGGTTTCCTCAATTATAAAATGGGGGTTGACGGAGATTACCTTGAAGACATGTTCTAGGTCTAGAACTATGAATTGGCTGAATCAGGAAAAGTAATGATGAAACAAGAAGATGTGTTTCTGAGCCACAGCCAGTCTAAGAACAGGGTTTCAAAGGATGGGTAATCATGTGGATGCTAATAGTAAGCAGCTACTCTGACTGGACTACGTAGATTCTATCAGCCAGACTTGAGTGTTCCCCTCTGTTAGTGAGACTTCATTCAGTTAGTTAGTCAGACTTCATTCCCGTGACCCTGTGACTCTTCCATTTAGAACTTGGATGGAGTTAGGATGGTCAGTAAAACATTTTTTGAAGGTTCTATGACAACAAATCAGGATCTAGGTGCTAGAACCCAAGCCTGGTTTATTGTTAATGTTCTCAGTGTTACATTCACTACAAGGAAGAGGCTAAAGAAATCACAATCTCTTCCTGGGTTAAGGAAGATTATTTCTGTTTGTCTTCCCATAATGATTACATTCTCACCATCATACTGGTGATGCTTTCGTCTTACAAAGGGTCATGAGTCTGTTTCTAATCGCCCTGGTTTTATCCTGACACACTTAAAGGGTATTGCATTAATGTGTGGCATATTAGACCACATGTGTGCCCATTAAATGTGCACAAATAGAAACCAGGTTGCTAACCCACCTAGGCCTAAAATATAATGTATTAGTTTCACTTTCCCTGGGTCTGTTTCAAATGGGAGATGTGCCAAGTGTTGAAACCACTGCAAGTCAGGTGTGACAGGCTAGGGAAGCATAGACACGAGAAACAGCCAGCCCTGGGATGGTTTTATGTCTCTGTATTATCTCTGTATATTTCATTACTATGAGACAAGAAACCTACTTCCTGGGTTGCTACGAGAATCCTAATTTTAAGGAAATGCTAATTTAAGATTGGTTAAGCCACACATTTGGTATCTGACACACGGCAAGAGTTTCATGGCTGCTTTCCCTTTAAACAAGTTTTACCATGACAAAAATAGAAAGATGTGTTTCTGAGCCACAGCCAGTCTAAGAACAGAGGGCTCTAGGGATGGGGAGTCAGTCTATTGGGCTGCATTTTAAAACTAAGGATGTACAAAGGACTCATGGAACAAGATTTTAGGGCAGAAAGGCTATGGGTAAAGTCTTAATCCAATAAGGATAAAGGCTTAATCTTGAACTAAAAAGGCCTGTGGATTTTAACATTAGCCAGTTTCTCTGTCTGGACTGTGTAGATACTGCCATAGGCCAAAGGGCGCAACCCAGAATTAAAGAAGCTGGAGACTGGGAACTTCCTTTTCATGAATAACTCCTAAATGAAGGAACTCAGACAAATGTCTTGGTGTTTGTGACCCTGGGTTTCTATGAGTATTAGGTGGACTCATCTGTCATCCATAGGAACAGTGGGTGGTCTGTGTGGGGAGAGGCCATTGCTGCAGTTGGAGGTTCCATGGATATCTGTGTAGATATATTTTTTAATGTCTTGAATTGTAAATTCTGTGAACTGGTTGGCTGCACAAGTCTGTTAAGAATTGCTATGGTGTCTTAGAACCCATTATCTAGAAAGTATAAAAGCTGTAGAAACTGTCTTAGAAATAGTAAAATCTCATTAATCTAAAACCAACCTCTCTCTCTCTCTCTGTCTCTCTCTCTCTCTCTCTGTCTCTCTCTCTCTCTCTGTGTGTGTGTGTGTATGTGTGTGTGTCTGTCTGTCTCTGTTTCTGCCTCTCTCTGCTTTGCAGTTTATGTTCAACCCCAAACAGCTTTTATTTTTTTCACTTTTATCTTTTACATTTTCTCATTTTATATAATACAGTTTAAGAATTGTCATTACAGTTTCCTAAGCTGCTCTTTAAGACCTGGAATTAAAATGAACAAACAAAAAACTCTTTGAGCACACAGACATCAGGCAGGAACAATGATCAGGACTGAGCCACCGCTGCCAAAGCATTATAGATTGTTTTGTTTAATAAGATGTGTGCTGGTGCAAAATAAAAGGAAAACTTGTTAACCTTGTAAACTTTGCCCTGATGCTGAAGAAAGAGAGATGGTTTTGTTTCCCTTTTCCAATGCATTTAGTTTCAGCATCAAGTATTATTATCCATTAAGCAATGCATGTCCTGAAACTATATTTTCTGTTTCTATGTAGAGGCAAGACACATGTTAAAAAATAGGAACAGAGTGTTCTGTTTCACAAAAAATGCTTTATTAATGCAATACTGTATGTATAGTTTCTGAGGAGTTTTATTTGGCACATAGTAGGTATTCAGTAAATATGTGTTGCATAAATGGTTTTCTTTGAGCAACTCAATCTGGTATTGTTGTAGCTATTCAATGATCTCAGAACAGTTAGACTGGAGTCAGTAAAGTGCTTACCATGCAAACATGCAAGTCTGACTTCAGACTCCAGGAAAAGTTGCACTTGGTGACACCCATGTAATCCAGCAGCGGGGAGACCAGACGAACCTCTTTAGGGCTCACTAACAAAATGGCTAATTCCAGGTCTGTGAGAGAGCCTGAAGAGAAAAAGGGAGGTGGAGCAGGACACACACACACACACACACACACACACACACACACAGAAGGGGGAAGGGGAGGGGGAGAGGAAGACAAACAGACAACAGAGAGAGACAGAGGCAGAGACAGAGAGAGAATAAATAAGAACTTATTATACATCTCTCCAATTCATACTTTCCCTGAATTCTTCTAGTTATGTCCTTTAGTCTAAATTACAAAGGTTTTGTTGTGATGAAAATCCACTTCAGCTTTGCCACCGGAAGACACTCTGGTTACTGTTTCCTTATTGCAACAGCTTGTTCCTCAGCTAGGTGCTTAAGTAATTGTCAGTAAATTCAACTCCTATTTAAGAATATCATTTAGTAGTCAAAAGTCTCCCAACCAAAAAAAGCCCACGACCAGATGGGATCAGTGCAGAACTCTATCAGACTTTCAAAGATGACTCAATACCAACACTCTTCAAACTAATCCACAAAATAGGAACAGAAGGAACACTACCCAGATTGTTCTATGAAGCCACAATTATGCTTATCCCTAAACCACACAAAGACCCAACAAAAGAGAACTTTAGACCAATTTCACTTATGGATATTGATGCAACAATATTCAATAGAATTCTTGCAAACCAAATCCAAGAACATATCAAAATGATCATCCCCATGATGAAGTAGGCTTCATCCCAGGGATGCAGGGATGGTTCAATATATGGAAATTCATCAATGCAATCCATTACATAAACAAACTCAAGGAAAAAAAGCACATGGTCATTTCACTAGATGCTAAGAAAGCATTTGACAGAATTTAACATATCTTAAAGATATATAAGATACCATTCACAGGAGATACACACCTGGCTGCTTACATTAGGAAACAAAACCAAATGAAAATTAATGAATGGATAGAGAGACTGGAGGGTGATGCAGAGGAGGAAGTTACTCTTCCAACTTAAACACTCATTCAAGTAAATTTCTAGTTATGTCATTTCATGGAGGCTGGATAGGAAATGACCATTAAAAACATGTCCCCCTTAGGAGGGGGAGCAAAATATGGGAGGTAGAGGGTGGGAGGGACTTGAGAAGAAGAGAGGAGGGGAAGAGGGAAAAAAGGATGTAGCATCAGGTATGGTAGGAGATGGGGGAGATATACAGAGAATCAGGAAATGTCTTTGGGGATTATGGGACTGTTTGGAAGGGTTTGTCTGATCTTGATTTAACTTTGGTTCCTGGAATCTGTCTAGAAAATTGTCCATTTCATACAGATTTTCCAGTTGTGTTGAGTGAGGGTTTTTGTAGTAGGATCTGATGATTTTCTGGATTTCCTCCCTGAGATTCCACCTCACACCAGTCAGAATGGCTAAGATCAAAAACTCAGGTGGCAGCAGATGCTGGCAATGATGTGGATAAAGATGAACACTCCTCATTGTTGATGGGATTGTAAGTTGGCACAACCATTCGGAAATCAGTCTGTAAGTTCCTCAGAAAACTAGACATAGTACTACCTGAGGACCCAACTATACCACTCCTGGGCATATACCCAGAAGATGCTCCAACATATAAGAAGGACACATGTTCCACTATGTTCATAGTTGTCTTATTTAGAATAGCCAGAAGATGGAAAGAACCCAGATGTCCTTCAACAGAGGAATGGATACAGAAAATGTGGTACATTTACACAATGGAGTATTACTCAGCTATTAAAAACAATGAATTCATGAAATTCTTAGGCAAATTGATGGAACTAGAAAATATCATCTTGAGTGAGGTAACTCAGTCACAAAAGAACACGCATGGTATGCACTCATTGATAAGTGGATATTAGCCTAAAAGATCACAATACCCAAAATACAATTCACAGACCACATGAAGCTCAAGAAGAAGGAAGAACAAAGTGTGGATCCTTTAGTCCCTCTTAGAAGAGGGACAAACTATTCATGGGAGGAAATATAGAGACAAGGTGTGGAGCATAGACTGAAGGAAAGACCTCCAGAGACTGCCCCACCTGGGACTCCATCCCATATACAGACACCAAAGCCAGACAGTATTGTGGATGCCAAGAAGTGCTTGCTGATAGGAGCCTGATATAACTGTCTCCTGAGAGGCTCTTTCAGAGCCTGGCAAATACAGAGACAGATGCTCTCAGGGCAACTATTGGACTGAGCATGGGGTGTCCAATGGAAGAGTTAGAGAAAGGACTAAAGGAACTGAAGGGGTTTGTGACCCATAGGAAGAACAACAATATCAACCAACTAGACCCCTCCAGAGCTCCCAGGAACTCTGGGAGTTCCAAACCACCAACCAAAGAGTACACATAGAGTATCCCATGGCTCCAGCCACATATGTAGCAGAGGATGGCCTTGTCAGACATCAATGGGAGGAGAGGCCCTTGGTCCTGAGAAGGCTCTATGCCCCAGTGTTGGGGAATGCCAGGGCGGGGAGGCAGGAGTAGATGGGTAGTTGGGTGAGCACTCTCATAGAAGCAGGGGAGGAAGGATGGGATAGGGGGCTTCTGGAGGGGAAACTGGGAGAGGAAATAACATTTGAAATGTAAACAAATAAAATATCCAGTTAAAAAAAGATATGTTAAGAAAAAAGATTATTATTTAGTAATCAAAATAGTAAATAATAATGATTTTAGTCACAGCTTCCATGGCCTTTGAGGAAAGAATAATTCTGGTTTCCTGTAGGGCAACAGCAACAGGCTCAGATTTCACTTTCTTTTCTTTCCTAGGCCCAGGACAGTCCATTGTGCAAAAGTTGCTTGATTTTATACATATATACATATATATATATATATATACACACACATATACTTATAAACTAATTTATATGTGTAAGAATATACATGCCGTATACTAAACATACATATAATAAAACACAGGATACCTGAGTTTAAAAAAATCATCTTTATTGTATCCATTATTTGAGCAAACTAAGAGTTGAAATAATAACCATGTTTTTCCACAGACTGGCATTCTCCAGTTCTCAATAATGTCTTTCTGTCCCTCTTCTTCCTTTTCTTCCTTCTTTTCTTTCTTTTCTCTTTGCTCCCTTACTTCTTAAAGGATAACTGTAATTTGGTCATACTTTCTTTTTCATTTATATCTGAGAAACAGCCAACACCACTGCTTAAATCAAACCTACGTGGTGATTGGGGTGGAGACAGCTTCTATAATTATTGCCATTGGTTTAAATCTTCCAGGAACCCTGCCACATAGCCAATTAAAAACTCCATCATAATGTTCATCACTAACTTTGGTTTGAAAACTAGTGTGTTTAAAGGGAAGCCATTTTAAAAGTGTTTTTGAACAGTGTTAGTTTTACAGCAAAATTAAGAGGAAGTTCCAGAGATTTTCCATGTGCTCCTTGGCTCCCTCCCTCATCAACATCCTTGGCTCCCTCCCTCATCAGCATCCTTGCCTCCCTCCCTCATCAGCATCCTGACTCCCTCCCTCATCAGCATTCTTGCCTCCCTCCATCATCAGCATCCTTGGCTCCCTCCATCATCAACATCCTTGGCTCCCTCCCTCATCAGCATCCTTGCCTCCCTCCCTCATCAGCATCCTTGCCTCCCTCCCTCATCAGCATCCTTGCCTCCCTCCCTCATCAGCATCCTTGCCTCCCTCCCTCATCAGCATTCTTGCCTCCCTCCATCATCAACATCCTTGGCTCCCTCCATCATCTGCATCCTTGCCTCCATCCCTCATCAGCATCCTTGGCTCCCTCCCTCATCAGCATCCTTGGCTCCCTCCATCATCAGCATCCTTGGCTCCTTCCATCATCTGCATCCTTGCCTCCCTCCCTCATCAGCATCCTTGCCTCCCTCCCTCATCAGCATCCCTGGCTCCCTCCATCATCAGCATCCTTGGCTCCCTCCCTCATCAGCATCCTTGGCTCCCTCCATCATCAGCATCCTTGCCTCCCTCCATCATCAACATCCTTGGCTCCCTCCATCATCTGCATCCTTGCCTCCCTCCCTCATCAGCATCCCTGGCTCCCTCCCTCATCAGCATCCTTGCCTCCCTCCCTCATCAGCATCCTTGGCTCCCTCCATCATCAATATCTTGGCTCCCTCCATCATCAGCATCCTTGGCTACAGTGCTCCATTCTGTGCAGCTGATTCTCTGCACTGACACATGATGATCCCTTCATCTTTATATCGATGTTGAAGTTCATTCTTACTGACATTCTATAGGATTGAACAAATGTGAAAATTAATTTAATTGAACATATTCAAGTGTACTTATTTTGTTATTGTTTATACTAACAAGCTTTCTTCCTGATTTTTTTTTTATCTTCCAAAGATTTTTTCAATCATTGATAAAGAAAGACAAAGGTCAGAGATTTACAACATGTGCCTATTCTTTGTCATCCTGGGCTGTGTATCCATTTTGACACAATTTCTGCAGGTAATTTTATTTTTTATTAAGTGATTTGCCTAGCCATATCCCCATTTTCATGTAAAAATCTCACCAAAGACTCCTTCTTTTATGTTTTTAGGGTTACACTTTTGCCAAATCTGGAGAGAACCTCACAAAGAGACTGCGTAAATTTGGTTTCAAGGCAATGTTAGGACAAGATATCGGCTGGTTCGATGACCTCAGAAATAATCCTGGAGTACTGACAACTAGGCTTGCTTCGGATGCTTCCCAAGTTCAAGGGGTAAGCCTTGGGAATGTCTTTGTCCATTTGGGATGCTGTAACAAAATACCTTAGATGAAGCAGTTTACAAATAGCAGACACATTTTTCTCATAGGAAGTAGGTTGGGATGTTTAAGATCAAGACATGGATATATGTCTGGTAAGAGTATGACTCAAAGATGGCATCTTCATATTCCATCTTTCTGTGGCAGAAGGTTAGAGGGGTTGCTGCCACCTTCTTTTATTCTGGTTTTATTAACCCCACTTGGGAGGACAAGTTTTATAATCGAATCATGCCCAAGAGCTCTAACAATAATACTTCTCTAGTGGGGAATTAGATTTCAATATGAATTCTAGAGAAAGACATTTAGCCATAGAATGTATGGGTGGGGAGCAAGGGTATATTACATAGATGTTCGTACTGTAGAACACGCTGAGAATTCCCTATGCTTCCTCTGGAATGAGAACTGGTAAGGTTGGGATAACCCAGAGCCTTGTAAGGGACACAACAATGTCCCTTAGGCATACCTAGAATTAGTGTTAAGACACACATCAATCTGCTAGGATTGGGAGTTTCATCTTCGGAGTCTAGCAACTGAGACTCAGCTCATGTGGCCCCTAGAAGTAGAAGGAAAAGGTATATGGACACATCTTCCCTTGGGCATCCAGAGTTATGTTACGAGCAACCTTGCAATCTTTGAAAGATCTCGCTTGGGAAATAGGGAAAAGAAGAGAGATGATTACTGTCTACACATTCTCTCTCTCTCTCTCTCTCTCTCTCTCTCTCTCTCTCTCTCTCTCTCTCTCTCTCCCTCTCCCTCTCCCTCTCCCTCTCCCTCTCCCTCTCCCTCTCCCTCTCCCTCTCCCTCCCTCCCTGCCTCTATCCCTGCCTCCTTATCCCTCTTCCTTCCTCCCTCCCCATCTCTCTCTCTCTCTCTCTCTCTCTCTCTCTCTCTCTCTCTCTCTCTCTCTCTCACACACACACACACACACACACACATCAAAGACCTACATTTATTTCTGACACAGGGAGCCAAAGCTGTGGTTACAAAATCCCACAACCTGCAACCTTTTTCAAGGGACTTAACACAGCTGTGTATGATCAGTCTGGACCCGGATTGGGATTAAAGTGATGAGAGCCGAATCTACCTCACAAATCTCTACCCACTTTCTAAATGAAAAGAAAACAAGCATTATTTGTGAAGCCTGGGAGGAAGGCCTCCCTACAGTAGGGTGCTTTACTGTATGTAGTTGGCCTCAACCCCTAGCCAGTTCAACCAGAATGCTAAAAGTGACAAGTGTTTCACTGAACCTGGAACCATCTTAAAGGAAGGTCCCTAAAACACATCCCTTTTGATTCTCTGATCTTTCATAGGTAGCCATGTTTTCCATAGACTTGGAAGAGTTGTATATAGGGCATTTCTGCTTTTCTTTATTCACCCCCAAAATTCTGATGGAAGCACATTTTTATCATTATATATTCTTCTACAAGGGTATTTTAAAGATAATGTAACACATAATTTTAATGCACTAATCACTTTATATTGCTATTTTGAACACAAATGGATTGTACAAATGAATGGGATTCTCATACATTGCGTATACCATACATTGATCATATCTCTCCATCTCTCATCTACCATAACACACAACCCTCAACAAGTTTCCTATTCCTTTGCAATATGAATTGTATGTGTGCATGTGTGTATACACACACACACACACACACACACACACACACATGTGCTTTTTTTAGCTTCCACATATGAGAAAAAATATGAAGGTCCAGCCAGTGTCTAACTTGTTTCACTTGGCAGAATGCTCTAACTCCATCTGTTTTGCTGCAGCTGACAGTATTTTCTTCTTCTTTATGTGTGAATAATATTCCATTTCATGAATATACCATATTTTCTTTGTCTGTTCATCTACTGATGAGTAGCTAATTTAATCCCATACTTTATCTACTGTGGTTAGTTCTACCATAAACATAGTCATACAAATTTAGATACATACCCAAGAATGGAATGGCTGGATCCTCTGAAGAGTGCCATTTTTAATTTTTTGAGGAAATTCTAGTTGTTTTCCATCCAAACTGTTTGCATAATAGTTGTGTTACATAATAGATTTTTCTCCTCCTCTTCCTACCTCCTCTTCTTCCTCCTCCTTTTCTTCTTTCTCCTTTTCCTTTTTGTTTGTTTTTGGGGTTGTTCTTTTTTTGTTTATTTTTAAGAGACTCTCACTATGTAGCTCTGGGTGTAACCCTTATGTAGACCAGGCTGCCCTTGAATTCATAGAGATCTAACTGCCCTTACCTCCCCTCTGCTAAGATTAAAGGCATGCTCTTTAATTTCTTATTTCAGTATCACTCTTCAAATAGGGCTTAAACTTAATTTTTATATTAAATGCAAGTTTATTGGTCCCAAGGACTGAGGCTAGGGAAGTCACCAAGAAAAGAGGAGGGGGAGGGAAGAGAAAGAAAGAAAAAGCTCACATGCAAGAGAGGGGGCTTACACTTTTACACGCTGTCTCGTTAATATCTATCTTCCACTTCTGCATATACAACACCATTAAGCATCTTTTGTAAAGCAGCTCTGGCAGCCCTAAATTCCTTTAGTTTTTTTATTATGGTATTTATTTATTTATTTATTTATTTGTTCATATGTTTATATGTGTACATATGTTGAAGTCAAAGAACAACTTTCAGGAATTGGTTCTCTCTTCTACCATGTGAGGACCTGGGGTTTGAACTCAAGTTGGCATCCTTGACAGCAAGCAGTTTTACCAGCTGAGCCATCTTGTCAGCCCAGAATACCCTTAGTTTTTGACTAAGGTAGAAAGTCTTTAGTTTGCCCTTGATTTTGAAGGATTGCCTTTTTGGGTGTGGAGATCTATATTGGTGGTAATTTTCTTCTGGAGTTTACAGTACACCATTTCGTGCTCTCCTAGTCTATAGGGATCCTGCTATTAGTCTAATATGGTTGATTTTAACTATGATTTTGTGCTTTTCTTTTGGAGAGTTTAAAAATTCTATCTTTGTCCTGATTTTTTTTCTGCCAGTTTATGTTAGGGTGAAAATTTTTTCTGGTTGTATTTTTCTGGGCCTCTTTAGGCATCCTATTCTGGGATGTCATGTCTTTCCCAAGGTTAAAAAATTTTATTGATTTTTTGTCTTATTGAATAAGTTTTTATACTTTTAACCTTTATTTACTTCATGTTAATCAATGACGTAGAGACTTAATCTTCAATAGTGTGTCTTAGTTAGAATTTTAGTGCTGTGAACAGACATCATGACCAAGGCAACTCTGAAAAGGACAACATTTAATTGGGACTGGCTTAGAGGTTCAGAAGTTCAGTCCAGTACCATCAAGGCAGGAAGCATAGTAGCATCCAGGCAGGCATGGTACAGGAGGAGCTGAGAGTTCCACAACTTCATCTGAAGGCTGCTAGGAGAAGACTAGCTTCCAGGCAGCTAGAATGAAGTTTTAAAGCCCTCACCCACAGTGACACACCTACTCCGACAAGACCACATCTACTCCAGCACCTCCAAATAGCGCCACTCCCTGGCTAAGCACATACAACCCATGACATTGTGTCCCAAAGATCTTGTAAAGTCTCTCCATTTTCTTTGTTTTTGTTTGAATATGATGACTTTAAGAGAATCTTCACTCAATCTGTGATACTCTTTCTTCTACTTGGGATAGTCTGTGAGTAACTTTCCAACTATATTTTATATAACTTATGGTCTCTTCATTTTCAGAGTTCATTTTTCAAAATTGTTATTCATAAAAGTCAAAAGGACTCAACAGCCACTGGTGGATAAATAGATAGAAAAAGGGTTGTTTATATGTGATACAGAATGTCTATACCTTCAGTAGGAATGAAATTGTAATATGTTCTGCAATGCAGGCAAGTCCTGAAAAATCTTATGTTTAGCAAAATAACCCAGACACATAAGTGTGAATATTATATAACCCCACGTTTATGAGATACCTAGAAGAGCAAATTCATACAGACAGAGAGTAGAACAGATATTGCCAGTGGCTCAAGGATGAAGGTGATATCATCATCTGATGGGTAAAGAGATTCAGAGACAGAAGAGAGAGATTGAGTGTTGGTCACACACCACTGTGAGGACTTTGTGCATGTTGTTTTTGTTTTTAATGTCCCTGAGTTATGGACTTAGAAATGGCTAAAAAGCTAAATATTGTCTTGGATATTTTATCGCAATCAAAAAAGAATCTTTCAGTATAAAATAGCTTGTTACATACTAGTGTCTGGTAAAAGAGACTGTGTCTGAAATGGGCTGGTTCCTTTTGATTTGCAGGCTACTGGCTCTCAAATTGGGATGATGGTCAATGCCTTCACTAACATCATTGTGGCCATGCTCATAGCCTTCCTCTTTAGCTGGAAGCTCAGTCTGATTGTAACAGTCTTCTTCCCCTTTTTGGCTTTATCGGGAGCCATTCAGACAAAAATGCTGACAGGATTTGCTTCTCAAGACAAGAAAGCTCTGGAGAAGGCTGGCCAGGTAATTTTATAGACCTAATTTCCCTTCTTATGGCTAGGTGGTTGTCAAGTAAACTGTTTAAAATGAGACCTACAAGGAGACGCCCTTGTCTCTGCCTGGAGAATATGACAGTAAAGTTTTGATGCATTAGCTTGATCAGGCAAGGAGAAAGTGTGCTAAACATAGACTTTTATATGCTCAATTTCCTCTTGGCTATTCATTCTACATTTCCTATATTCTCACTTACAGAACTGGCCAGTTCTACTAGAGGATGTGTTATTGTTTTCTCAGCTAAATGATTACCCTGAAAATATATACTTTCAACTTTGACTCTTTAGCATTTGCTAAGCTAATGGCAAATGTCTTTCTCAAATACAATCATAAGCTACAGTTTAGAATTCAAATGTATTCAGGGTTTAGATATGCATTTTTAAAAAGTCTATAGTAATTAGTATCTGAACACAGGAATGATTTAGGGGACGATGACACAGATATTTGTAAGTTGGGAACAAAACCATACATGCCGGGCACGGTGGCACAGTCTGTACTGATCTCAGAACTCAGGGGCAAAGGCAAAAGATCAGAAGTTCAAGGTGATCCTCTGCTACATAGTGAGTCCAGCCTGGTTATTTGAGATGCTGTCTCAAGCAACAACAACATGGAGGGAGGGAGAGAAGGAGGGAGGGGTTGAAGGATCAATCAATCATACATAACATGAATTCTTTTTAATTTTGCTTTTTGATACTAGAGACTGAATATAGAGTTTACTGAGCCTACTTTATGATTGTAAGCACTTTAAAACTGAGCTATTTACTTTTTTTAAAAAAAAATAATATCGAGACAGGATCTTACCAAGTTGCCCAGATGGCACTGAATTCAGACTGAAGGCTAAACAGGTCTTGAACCTTAGGATCCTCCTACCTTAGTCTCCCAAGCATAGGTATTCTAGGCTTTTACTGCCTGGAATGAGTTACACACTCATGCTTCATAAACTTACTATGAATATGTTCTGTCAGTTTTCAGACAGTGAATCTGATGCTGTCCAAGTAGCCAAAGGATTTAGGGTGCCAGTGTAGAAAATAACATCTTTCATGAGAGTTACCCCAACTGATTGACAGTGGACCTTAAACTGCATTTAAACACATGCTCACCATGTAAACTAAAGATGAACTTATACTTTTTATTAGTGATATTCTGTTACATGTTTTTAGAAGGGATGGTTTACTGGGCAGCAACTTTCTGGAAAATAGTCTCCAAGCGCTTCAAAATTATATTAAGTGGCTGTTTTGCTCAAGAAGACACTCAAAGAAGGCATTTTAGACATTTCAAATGAATTAGCAGAACAACTTTAAAGCTTGTCCAGGACAAGCTTGGGAGGACCTTGTCTCACACTGTCTTTCCCTAGCAAATGGAGGTAATGAAACCGTGCTAGAATTAGGTAGAGACTGCATGTAAGTGACAGATGGCCCCATGGTCTGGCTGAGTTGATCCCAGAAACTTCTCTGTACTGTTTCCTGCCATTTGTAACAAATCTAATATGTGCAGCCACAGCAGTGTCATGAAAAGAGATACTCCTACCTTTTGTCTTCTCAGACTCTTTCCTTTTTCAGATCACCAGCGAAGCCCTTAGCAATATCCGCACAGTTGCTGGAATGGGAGTGGAGGGAAGATTTATTAAAGCATTTGAGGTTGAACTGGAAACATCATACATGACTGCTGTTAGAAAGGCGAATATCTATGGCCTCTGCTATGCCTTTTCCCAGGGGATAGCCTATCTTGCAAATTCTGCTGCCTATAGATATGGGGGTTACTTAATAATCTATGAAGATCTAAGCTTCAGCAATGTTTTCAGGTGAGGAATATCCAAATGGTCATATAATATGTGATATTGACACTGGGGGTGGGAGTCGGGAGCGGTGTGCCCAGCTGTCACTTTGCTTTCTTGCTACCCAGCAAAGTAGCCCCTCTTAAGGCAGCTGGGTTTATTTATCCTTTTTCAAGGTTCTACGGGGCATGAAATATTTCTTTTGCACTTGGTTTCCTCACAGGCTTCTGTGTGTATGTCTCTCTCCAGTGGCCTCAGTAGTAAACAAGCTCATTTCCTTCATGAATGGTCTTAGAGTTTCAAATGCAATAGAAGAAGCATGTCCTGCATTGCAAGCATGCTCAAGTCTCCCCGGAGTTCACTTACTGGGGTCTCTTTGGCAAAGGACACAACGAAGCCTAGGTTTAAAGATCTGACAACTGAAATCCATGTTTGGACTGGAAAAGTAAAAAAAAAAAAAAAGATGATTACAAGCAGATGAATCATAGGATAAATGATTATGATTATATTTGCACATGTTAAAGCTTAGACTCTCAAGGTCTTGGACCCAAGGGCTATTTTATTTTAACTCTATTCCTTCCTTACAAAACCAACTGATTCCTGGCCATTTTCTCTGAATAGGGACATGATAGGCCAAGAGGGTATTTTTCTGTTCTTCAAGGAGGGGTCTGCTTACTCCACAGGGGAGGGCCTAAGTAAGGGTGCACATGAGAGGAGAAGTTGGTAGTAGTGAAGGCAGAGACAATCTTAAGTTTGGAGGGTATGGAAGCATGATGCTCTCATCTGATATTTTTCTTCCAGTACTTTCCTACTAGCCCTCTGTCTTAGTTCAGATTTTCATTGCTATGAAAAGGCACCATGACCAAGACAACTCTTAAAACATTTAGTTGGGGCTAGCTTACAGGTTCAGAGGTTTAGTTCAGTATCATCAAGGCAGGAGCAAGAACATGGCAGTGTCCAGGCAGACATGGTGCAGGAGAAGCTGAGAGTTCTACATCTTCATCTTAAGGCCTCTAGAAGACTGGCTTCCAGGCAGCTGGAAGGAAGATTTTAAAACCTACACCCACACCACACCACACCACAGTGACACACTTTCTCCATCAAGACCACACATAACTTCAACAAGGCTACACCTCCTACTAGTGCCACTCCCTTGGCCAAACATATCCAAACCACCACACCCACTATACCAACAACAACTAGGAAACTCTCTTTTCTAAACCCTTGCATATGTAAAGCTAATACCCAAGACGAGGGACCAGCAACTGTTGGGTTCTTTCTGTCCATTTATATATGGTGTGTAACAAATTATTTGCCAGCATGTGAGAATTGAGAGCCTATGGGAAACTTCCAGTTTCTCCTTTAAGAATTAGAAAGTCATCTCCCATCATTTCCTACCCTACCCCCAACATTTCAGTCTCCTAAACCTTATCCTGGACTCCTGGGGGAATGTGGATCTCCAACTCCAACCTTGAAATAAGCACTGATTGCAAGCTGGGCAGTAACATACATGCTTGCACATCCCCTATCTATCATCCCACCCCATGAAGATGTGAAAGATGCCTTCTGAGAAAGATGGCACTGATGGGCAGCCTTATGGGCTGCCATGCACAGTCAAGGACCAGGCATTGGCAAGGCTGTCTCTCATAACTAATTTACTCATTTGTTCATTTGTTCATTTTTTTTCCTTCAGTCTATGTTGATACAGTTAGTAGCAAGGACAAACAGAAGGATACAGACTATTGCGTTTTCCTTCTCCCGCCTGAAAGATGGTTTCTACGCATGCTCAGTGTAGAATAGGTGCTACCATTGCTCATTGTTATGTTTCACATACTTATCAATGATTCATGGACTGTTACCATGGGAAGAAAAGCCAAACCAATCTGGTCATCTTTTAAATTTCTTTCCAAAGTGAGGCATAAAACAGCTTTTAATGTGATAGATCTAGGGTTTGAAGGTCTGAACCCTGACCCTGTTCAGTCTACCCCCTCAACCCTTTTACAAAAAGCACAATTTGAAAAACTACTAAGCTCTCTATATCCTGCATCCCCAGACATGACAGAAGAGACTTGCTCAAGCCATTTGGGCCGACCTCTTACAGCTCCTAGGCCTTCATACCACCCATACCCCACCTCCTAACACCTGGGTGTTTGTCTGGTTACAGGGTGATCTCTTCAGTTGCAATGAGTGCAACAGCTGTTGGAAAAACATTCTCTTATACCCCAAGCTATGCCAAAGCTAAAATATCAGCTGGACGCTTTTTTCAACTGCTAGACCGGAAACCCCCAATTAATGTGTACAGCAAAGCAGGTGAAAAATGGGTAAGTACTGGGCTGGGCAGTGTGTGTGTGTGTGTGTGTGTGTGTGTGTGTGTGTGTGCATTTTTATACAAAAGAGCCATTGAAGATAGTCAGATAATCGGTTTAGAGCTTAAGGTTTAGTAGCCTGTGTTCATCCATATACACTCAGAATAGACAGGCAATAGATTTCTAAATGTAAAGGAAGGAAATAATTGATGGGGAAAATCAAGGGTTACATTGGCATTTGAATAAGAAAACAAGATATAATTCTAACAGTTCATTTTTCTTTTCTTTCTTTTCATCTTCTTTTTTTTTTTTTTTTTCAATCCTGAGACAGGGTTTCTCTGTATAGGCCTGACTGTCCTGGAACTCACTCTGTAGACCAGGCTGGCCTTGAACTCAGAAATCTGCCTGCCTCTGCCTACCAAGTGCTGGGATTAAAGGCATGCTCCACCACCACCCAACAGTTCATTTTTCATTACTATAACTCAAGGAGCCTCAATTTATACTGAAGTTTTCTGGGCTTATTGATATGTATACCCCTGCAATCCTTGAAGTCAGAAGGCCAAGGCAGTATAATTGCAAGCTTGGGCCTAACCTGCTCTTCATAACAGAAAAGAGGTTTATTTATTTATTGCACAGTTTGGAGGCGGCAAGTACACAGTCTGATAATCATTCAGTCTGTTTTTAGAACCCCAGGACTAGTATATCCTAGTGGCTGGTGTCCTGACAGAAAGGCATTATGGGGGAAAAGATCACATAGTGAAGCAGAAAGCTACAGTGTGGAGAGAAACAGTCTCATTTTCATGAGCACTCTCTTACTTTGATTTGAAAATTACATGCATGAGCATGTGTGCCTCCTTTTACACCCTCTCTAAATCCATCCATGTTCTCCTAACCACTTCCTATGGTATTCATGATCTCTTCTCCTGTACTAGTCACACACACACACACACACACACACACACACACACACACACACACCACACCACACCACACCACACACTAAGTCCAATTAGTCCTTACTTGCATGTATTTTTTTAAAGATTTATTTATTTATTATATATAAGTGTACACTGTAGCTGTCTTCAGACACTCTAGAAGAGGGCATCAGATCTCATTACAGATGGTTGTGAGCCACCATGTGGTTGCTAGGATTTGAACTCAGGACCTCTGGAAGATCAGTCAGTGCTCTTAACTGCTGAGCCGTCTCTCCAGCACGTATTCAAGGCTGATCCCTTAGGACTGGGGTCTTGTTTCTGTGGATAAAGAAGCAGGGGTTTCTGGTTTTTCCTTTCTCAGTAGCTGACAGTGGTGAGGCCTTGTGGAATGTCATCTGGTGTAGTCTTTGCAGGTCTTGCACGTGTTGCTGTGAGTCCGTGGAAACAATATTCCTGTACTATCCATAACAAACTACTGCAAAGCCATCATCCTGGTCTTCAGACTCTAATTATCTCTCCACCTTTTCTTTGAAGATGTTCCCTGAGCCTTAGATGCAAGGGTTATGATATAGGTGTTTCCTTTGGGGCTGGACACTTCATGGTCACTCATTTTCTGCATTTTGGCTAGCTGTGGACTTTTGTAATAGTCTCTATCTGCTGAAAAAGATGAAATAATTTTTTGATGAAATGTGAGAGCTGTGCTATCTATAGATATAAAGACCAATATTTGGAAAGCAGTTGAGAAACTAAATTTCCTTAGAAATATAGTATTAGTAGCTCCTCCTTCTAAGGCTTATGGGCTCCCAAGTCATGAATATTATTTTTGCTAGGTTTACAATTCCAAGTATGAGTTCCTTCCCATTGAGCACGCTTCAGGTGCTCAATTAGATAGCTGTTGATATCTAAATATCAATTTAGATAGCTGTTGATTTCCCCTGACTCACAAGTCCCACGATTGTGCCAAGATGGGAATCTTGCTGATGCTGTCACTGGTGTGGTTCTCAGGCTTTACAGCTGGCTAGGGCTGTAGCTTCATGCTTAGGAGCTAGAATAGTATCTTCCAGTAGCATGAGAGCCCTTAGAGAGGAGGTTTCTAGGTCAGTACTATCTTGATTTTTCCTAGTCTTGCAACAGAAGGATATGGTGTCTTCAGCAGTAGAATTTGTCTTCATGTTCTGGTAGGTAACCAAGAGCAGTTACAATAACCGTGTGTGTGTGTGTGTGTGTGTGTGTGTGTGTGTGTATGTGTGTTTGTGTGTATGTGTGTATATAGTATTTTAAAGTACATATATATATATATATATATATATATATAATACATATAAAGTATTTGAAAGTATGCTATAAAATAATGGTTTCCTAGCTTTTGTGTTTACTGCAGTATAATTACCTCCTTTTAAGAACTATCCAGGTCTCCCAAAGTGATATTAATTAATTCTGAGGGGAATGACAGCAATAATCAAATCACCATGTACCAAGCCTCTTACCTCTTAAATGTACCATACCACTTCTTAATATCACCACATATCAACCATTGTGAGACATACCCCACATAAATCACAGCCTTAGCAAATGCTGAATTGTATTAACCATAAAGCACATAGAGTACATAGTTCTATAACAAATGAAGATACATGTCTTTTCAGACCTATCTGGTCATGCTTCTCATTGATATTTTGGTATGAAATAGAAAGGTCTTTTTGTTCACCTTTACTGATCTGACTTACATTTATCCAGGCTTAAGTTTTAGCTCATGTGAATTACCAAAATTAGTTAATATTCAAGAAAATATACTTTCTTTTTATTTATTTAATCTCCAAGAGGTTTTTAATCTTACCAGCTCATTAAAAAAACCTCCAGAACCAGAGATGGCTCAGATGTCTCACAACTGTCTATAATGGGATCCGATGCCTTCTTCTGGTGTGTCTGAAGAGAGACATACATAAAATAAACACATAAAATAATGTATACATAAAATAATACATAAAATAATGCATGTATAAATAATATATTTATAAACAATCTATTTATAAATAAATACATTTGTAATAATCGATACACAATGTATTTATAAGTAAATATATTTATTTATAAATAAATCTTTAAAAAACTCCATATGTTCAAGAGAGCAAAACACCAGTAAAGCTAAGCTAAATTATGAAAGTTTGGGTCAAGTGCCCTGCTTTTCCTTCAGTTTGATAGAATTATTCTCTGTGTTTACCCATGTCTAGAGTTCATAATCCAGATGGTATTTTAAATTGGTTTTGTTTTTACATCATCCTATAAAGTAATAGCGTTTGTCATGGCATCTACATGCATGTGCATCATTATACTTTATGAGCATCTGTGCTCCTCTCTCACTTCCTCCCTCAGCTCTCCATGCTCCCAGAACCCTTCAGCTGGTTCCCTTCCTTTACCAGTTTAAGCAGTTCCTCTTCTGCTTTCTGATCATAGGTATACTATTCCTGTCTCCCCACACCCTGCCTAACGATCTCTTCCTTCCTTCTTATTTGTAGTTTCATGAGCTACACACAGATACATATAAGTACACACACACACACATGATTTTGTTTGTTTTATTTTATTTTTATGTGTATATGTCTATATCTGTCTGTGGGTTTGTGCACATGAGTGCAGTGTCTACAGAGGCCAGAGGAGGCCATTGGATTTCTTGGAGCTAGAGTTGCAAGCAGTTAGCTACTCAGTATGAGTGCTGGGAATAGAATTCAGGTCTTCTGGAAGAATGGTGCATGCTCTCATCCTCTGAGCCATCTCTCTGGCTCCCACAAATGTAGGTTTTGCATATAAGAAAAATATAGTATTTGTCTTTCTTAATATGGCTTATTTTTCTCCATGCAGTGATTTATAGTTCCCTCTATTTTCCTGAAAATGTCATAATTTCATTTTTAAGGGCCACATAAATTCCACTATGTATAGATCCTTTATGAAGATATTTATTGATGGATATCTATGCTGGTATAGTAGACCCAATAACTGAAAAAAAATAGAATTACATGACATTAAAAAGCTTCTGAGCAAAAGGAAACAATCCCAGAGTGGAGAAACCATAGAGAAGGCAGAGAAAATTTCCTAATTATACATCAGATAAAGGAGTAATAGTATCTAAAAAGAACTATAAAAAATCAAACTACCCAAACCAAATCATCTAAACGATAAATGGGCTAAAGTCCCCATTTATCAATAGTCCCTAAAAGAAGAAATATAAATGGCAAAACACACTTGAAAAATATATTTGACATCCCTAGCTACAAGAGAAAGGCAAATTAAAGATGCTTTGAAAGACTGTATCAGCCAGTCAGAATGTCCATCAATACCATAAATGACAACATAGGCTAATGAGGCTGTAGGGAAAGAGGAACCCTATTCACTGCTAGTGAGAATGTAAACTGTGCACCCACTATGGAAATCAGCATGAAGTTTACTTTTTAAAATAAAAAGAAAGAAAGAAAATAGACATTCCATATGATTCATCAATACCATTCTTTGGTATCTACATACCTGAAGTCAACATACTACAAGAGAGACTTTCATGGCCACATTTACTGTGGTACTCGTCACAGTAGCTAGGAAATGGAACCACCTTAGTTGTCCACCAGATAGTTTGAAACACACTGAAATATTCATCTTTGTGGCACAGACTCCCAGCCACTTTGTTTTTAACTCATTATTTTAAAGAGCAATGTTATAACATTCAAAGAATAGCTGGTTTCCACGGTGCATTATCTGTTGCTATTCTCTTCCATTTTTTTGTTTGTTTAATATAAAGAAATCCGGTGATAAGGAAAGGCCCTTGGTTCAGAATAGGATTTTTAAAAAAGAGGTCAAATGTCTTTAATGTCTTTATCTGTCTTATTTCTACATCTGCCAGCACTGGGAAGAAAATGCCACTGTGTGGTGTTATTCATTTGCTTGTTTGTTTTGAGACAGAATCTCCCTAGGTAGCCCAGGCTGGTCTCCAGTGAACTTACTATTTTCCTGCCTCAACTTTCTCAGTTCTGGGATTACTGGTGTAAACCACTGTGCCTGGCTAGAATGTCACCCACTGAGTCGCTGTTTCTATAATGCATATTTTCACACTGCTGTATTCAGTTAGGGATATGTTCTGTGTCCCTAAGAGGAATGTATGTAATTCCAATCTTCTCATCCACACAGGACAACTTCCAAGGGAAGATTGATTTTATTGACTGTAAATTTACATATCCTTCTCGACCTGATATCCAAGTTCTGAATGGTCTCTCAATATCTGTCAATCCTGGGCAGACACTGGCCTTTGTGGGGAGCAGCGGGTGTGGCAAAAGCACCAGCATTCAGCTGTTGGAAAGGTTCTATGATCCTGATCAGGGAACAGTGGTAAGTGGGGAAAGGCTTTTGAGAACGTTGTTTTCTGCCCCCAAGTGATCTCCAAGGCCGCACCAGACTAACACATTTGTGATGGACACTTACTCTTGTGGCTGTTTTCATTTCCATCCCCTACTGAGTGACCTAAACCTACCCCACAGCTCCTAACAGCTTATCCTTCCCAGTTCCAGATGGCCTGCTGACCAGTTAGGAAAGAAAGCTGGACATGAGAGGATTTGAGGGACAGTCACTTACTGTAAATGGAGCAGAAAGTGCAGACTAATCAGGAAATTAATGGTTGGGGATGGAAAAAGTGGGGTGACAGGTGACATACTGAGAAGGAAGCAAGACAAGGGAGCAGGCTTCAACAGCCTGACACAATCCTGGTCTGAGAAGCTTACGCTTGACTAATAGATAAACTCAACTTTACAAAGCCTTGGCAAGGAGAGTTGACACACCGGTGAACGACTTCACTGCTTACTCTTCTAAGTCCTTCTTCCTCTCTTTTCCTATTTTATTTTTTCCTTTCTTTCTTGGTAATATATCCATAAGACTGCATAATCAAATAATAAAGACTTTTAATAAAAAGTAGCATTTCTCTAGATTTCTTCACTCAAAAGCAACTCTCTTAACCACTCCGTGTTTTGAGCTTCCCCCAGTAAATCATTACTTCTGTGTTCCTAAATCTCAGTCTCTCTGTTCTCATGACTTAATTACACTCTCTGCCAATTTGTTTATAAGAAGTGAGAAGTCAGTCATTGAACACTTCTCTCTTTTACCTGCTCCCCCACGCACCCCAGGCCCTTTACAATACCCCTTCTGATTTCCCTGAATAGTGTGAACTCCACTACAGCAGGAACAGGTGACGGTGTGAAGAGAAATGCTGAGAGAAAGGTGATGTTCTCCTGCATAGAGCAAAGAAAAGAGGCAGGCAGACAACAGCAGGATCTAGGAGGCTGTGGAAACATGGGGCAGGGATTGATTGCCTGTGGTCCATTACCATTGCTGTTAGTGATTGGAGATGTGAAGATTTTAATGTACTTGAAAGGATTTGGTGATGGGTAAACCTAGAAAGTGCATTCATTGCCCTAGAGATCTGACCCGTACAAAGGAAAGGGCTCAGGTCTCCAAAGTGTGAGCTCTGTCATGTCTGCTGCCCAGGGAGATTGTATCCTGCTGCAGGGCCAACTCACCATACTTGATCTCCCCAGCATCAGCATGTGTACTAAGTGTGTTTCACTGAATGCACACACTGAATGCTCTGGTGACCGGGAGAAAGCGATCATTTTATGATTTCTTGCATTTAAGGGTGCAGTACACTTTGTAAGCTCATTGTAAAATGTCTCTATGAACACTGTAAATAGGAAAATACTGATTTAATCAATTTTTAGAAAATACTCTTTGCTTTTTGACAAGCTACTGAACACAGGTATAGTAAGTTTGATATTTAATTAGGTATCTATGGTGTGTCCCATACTGTCTATGGAAGATGCTTCAAGAACATGGAACATATTTTATTTCCTAGATGATTATAATATAGCACATATACAGCAATTAGGAAAAAATTCAGTTTCTGAGTAACTGTGAAGTTGTGTTTTGCAGAAATAGGTACTATGGGAAATACCTCAGGCTGAATATGAACTAACTCTTAGTGACTTTTGCTTTACCACTCCCCCACCCCTTAAACATAGTGCTTGCTTTATCCATTGCTTAGAAATTATCAAAAAATATGTTCTGGTCACATTATTTAAATAGCCTTTTTTTTCCCTGAAATCATACAAATACTTTACAGTTAACTAAACAGTTAAATTTACTATATGTTTAAGATAGACTCCTAAGAATCTTAAGTGAACTAACTTAAATGGTCCTTATTTTGTGACAGAGCTTCCCTGACTTGTGGACTGTGTGTCCCCAGGAAACAGACACTGTATTCTCATTATACAGTGGACAGAAAATGTTTGTACCGTGCCTCCTGGCAGATGGCTCCATGTGTGACTGTGACTAAGTGGCCAAATATATTTCCTCCTGGACTTATTATCTCAGCTGTCCAGAGAATAATGTCAATAAAAGCAAGGGCACAGGTTTGATCCTCATGTCATAATCGCATCTGTCTGTCCCCGTCCCTGATCCCAATCTCCTTTCCTCTCCCTCTTCTTTGGGTGTCAGAATACAAAAAGTCTGCATGACTATACAGATTAGGCTATGCTAAGCTATAAGGAGAATTTTTGTCTTAACTAAATACTGTCCTGAGATTCTCATTTATATAATACGTGTGGAGCAAGAGTTTGAGGGGGAAAAAAACCAACATCAAAACAACAAAGTAATCAGTGTCAACTTTAATGGCATACCTGTCAGAAACAAGTTCCACAAGCAATGTGATTGATTTCCCCGGGGCTCTGGGGATGCTCGCTCTTAAACAGAATGATGCACTGTAAAGCACCTAACTCCACAGCAAGAACTCCTGTCACTGCTGGAGTGCTAAAACGTTGTGTCCTCTGTTGTCATCTACATTGGCAGATGATAGATGGTCATGACAGCAAAAAGGTCAACGTTCAGTTCCTCCGTTCAAAGATCGGGATTGTCTCCCAGGAGCCAGTGTTGTTTGACTGTAGCATAATGGACAACATCAGATATGGGGACAACACCAAAGAGATCTCCGTGGAGAAAGTCATAGCCGCCGCAAAGCAGGCCCAGCTGCATGAGTTTGTCATGTCGCTCCCGGAGGTAAGCACCAAGGCTGTTGTTCTTCACAGAAACACAGGGCTGTGGAGGGGTGGGGTACCCAAAACAGATCAGGACTGTGGTCCAGGCAGAGGTTCGAAGACAACACAATCTATTTCCCAGTGCCTTGCATTGCCTTGGTCTTTTAAGTAAAACAAATGCCCTCTATCACCATATGTTACAAAGTATTATTTCGCCAAGCAAGACGGATGCTGTGGAATTTGCTACATATAAAAAAAATTACCTATAGTATCATATAATATATATGTATATATTATGTATGTGTTATATATATGTGTGTGTGTGTGTGTGTATTTTTTTCCTGGTAGAAAGAAATCCAGAGGTTTAACATGGGTTTGAATGCAAATTTTCCTATTTAGTACCTTAGTATGTAGTTTTTGGATACCTACTTATCCAATTTGATATTGTCTATTTCATCTGCAAAATGCAAAGAAACCCCAAAAACACTTTAAAATGAGGACATAAAGGTCAAGGGTCAGGGATATAGCTTACTGGTAGATCTCTTGCCTAGGGTACATGAAACCCTGGGGTTGGAAAGTGGCAGAACAAAGGAAGTTCCTGGTGCAACGGACGTTCATCCTTTCCTCGAGTCATCTGCGCGCTGGGACTAAGTCTCATCTGCCTTGGTGCCTTTTGCTTTTCCTCAAGGCTGAATTGGGCAGGCTCTGCTATGCATTTTTCCCATTCACTGAGAATCTCCCTTAGTGGTTGTTCAGTGGCCAGAAAAATTAAAACGTGACATCTCAGCTATAAGCTATAGCCTTTTCCGCTCTATTTTTTTAATACCACTTGGAAAGTCCCTTTCTTTGTAGACTGTTAGGCCTGTAAGCTCTGGACTTGGGCGTACTTGTTTGCTAGCTTGCTGGCTTGTTCTTTCACAGATTTCATTGACTCTTAAGCTCAACTCCCACTTCTACGCTGGCCAGCCTAACTAGCAAGCATACTGAAATTCCTAAACCTGAAAAACAAAAGAATATTTTGAATCTCTGTGTTTGCTAGCATGCCTAAAAGCAAAGGAGATTTTCTAAAAATTCATTAAAGCAGTATTTTGCTACTAAAAGCGCCCTTAGACATTTTATAATGTGATAATGAAAGGCACTGTGCCTATGAAATGCAAGGAATCAAAATGATTTTTCAAAGGTTTCTCCTGGCTTAGTTGAACTTTTTCAGGAGGTAAGGAAGGGGAATGCAGGCAGGCAAGTCAGAGCAATGGACAAGGACAGAGGACCAGAAACTAGATCAAGTCTGTTCTTAACTTTCTCATTTGCTGCTTACTGTTTATTTGTCTTTGTGCAATTGTCTTCTCCATGCCTCAGTTTTATAATGTATAAAATCAAAAGAATATCATTTGTGTGACCATGAAAAGATTACCCTTAGAGTAATTAGCCAGCTGTTGTGGTGCACACCTTTAATACTAGCACTTGGGAGACAGAAGCAGGTAGATCTCTGTGAGTTTGAGGCCATCCTGTTCTATGTAGAGAATTGCAGACACAGGGATACACAGTGAGACCTTATCACCTTGTCTTTCAAAAAAAAAAAAAAAAAGAGGAGGAGGAGAAGGAAGAGAAGCTCAATCCCTGATGCAAAGTAAATACTGTATGAGTGTTATTATTTTAACTAAGCCATGCTGAGCATCTGGCTAGACATTTTATTTACTAATTTTGTCAAAAACAAAACGAAACAAATAAAAGCAAAACAAAATGAAACCCATAGCAAATGCATGTGCTGGGTACTAACACTGCGTTTTGCAGGTGAGTTTGTAGCTCAAAGACATTTAACAAAAGACTAGTAAGCAACAGGGTATAACTTCAAATTGAGACTTGTGTCCTAGAAGAGAAGGTTTTTTCAAGGGAGGGAGCCAACCAGAAAGGTGTTGAAGGCCTCTCTTCCCCTGGGATTAGCCTATCTTGTAAAAGATCTTTGGATAAAAATCTAGAAATCAGAGGATTTCAAACCAAGGAAGAGCTCCTGTGTGGGATCTTAGTTGGATACAGGAAGAGATCAAAAATATAACCCTTAACGGAATGCAGAGATGGGAATAACTTCCCTCATTGCCCAACACAAACTTCATGTATTGAATATTTCTGGCTAGATTTGTTATATTTACTGGATTCAATCCAGTTCAAAGTTTCTAAGTTCAAAAACAACAAGGAAAACTTTAAGTTCATAGAATAGTCCTTGATGTGGGCTCCAAGCAGCACATGAGCAATGGTTGTCTCTAGCTCTCAAACTTTCTGTGCTTTTTCTAGAAATATGAAACCAACGTTGGGATTCAGGGCTCTCAACTCTCTCGTGGGGAGAAACAACGCATTGCTATCGCTCGGGCCATTGTACGAGATCCTAAAATCCTGCTACTGGATGAAGCTACATCTGCCCTAGACACAGAAAGTGAAAAGGTCTGTGTCAATTTTTTCATCCTTTTTTTAATTAATCATTTTATTCATTTACATTTCAAATGATATTCCCCTTCCCAGTTTCCCCTCAACAACCCCCCCCATCTCATGCTCCCTTTCCCTCCTCACCAACTCACCTACTTACCTGCTCCCACCTCATTGCCCTGACATCCCCCTACACTGGGGCATCAAGCCTTCACAGGACCAAGGACCTCCCCTCCCACTGGTACCAGATGAAGCCATCCTCTGTTACATTTGTATCTAGAGCCATGGGTCCCTCCATATTTACTCTTTGGTTGGTGGTTTAGTCCCTGGGAGCTCTGGGTGGTCTGGTTAGTTGATATTGTTCTCCCTATAGGGTTGCAATCCCCTCAGTTCCTTCAGCACTTCCTCTAACTCTTCCATTGGGGTGCCTGAGCTCAGTCTGATGGTTGGCTGTATTGGTCAGGTGCTGGCAGAACCTCTCAGGGAACAGGCATACCAGGCTTGTGTCAGCAAGTGCTTCTTGGCATCAGAAATATTGTTGGGGTTTGGTGTCTGCAGATGGGATGAATCCCGAGGTGGGGCAGTCTCTGAATGGCCTTTCCTTCTGTCTCTGTTCCATTTTTTGTCCTTGTCTTTCCTTTGGACAGGAACAATTCTGGATTAAAAAAAATTGAGATGGGTGGGTGGCCCCATCCCTCAAATGGGAGCCATCTACTGGAGGAGGTTTCTACAGGTTCTATCTCCTTTTGTTGGTTAAAGTCATCCCGTTGGGTCCTGAGAGGCTATTGCTTCCCTGGCATCTGGGACTTTCTAGTTAGCTACCCCTAGTTCCCCATCCCCCACTGCTACATATTTCTATTCAATTTCCTGACCCTCTGTACATCTCTCCTGTCCCTTCCCATATCTGTCCCTGCCCCCCTTATTTTCCCTCCCCCCTCTCTCCCTCCTAGGTCCCCCCTTCCCTCTACCTCCTGTGATTATTTTGCTCCTCCTTATATATAGGATTAAAGCATCCACACTTTGGTCATCCTTATTCTTAAGTTCCATATGGTTTGTAGGTTATATAGTGGGTATTCTGAGCTTTGGAGCTAATATCCACTTAGCAGTGAGTACTTACCATGTGTGTTCTTTTGTGTCTGGGTTAACTCACTCAGGATGATATTTTCTAGTTCCATCCATTTGTCTGTGAATTTCATGAAGTCATTGTTTTTAATAGTTGAGTAGCAATCCATTGTGTAAATATAACACATTTTCTGTATCCATTCTTCTGTTGAGGGACATCTGGGTTGTTTCTAGCTTCTGGCTATTATAAATAAGACTGCTATAAACATAGTGGAGCATGTGTCCTTGTTATATGTTGGAGCACCTTTTGGGTATATGCCCAGTAGTGATATAGGCTGGGTCATCAGGTAGAACTATATCTAATTTTCTGAGGAATTGCCAGATTGTTTTCCAAAGTGGTTTTACCAGCTTGCAATCCCACCAGCAATGGAGGAGTGCTTCTCTTTCTCCACATCCAGTATCTGCTGTCATGTGAGTTTTTGATCTGACTGGTGTGAGGTGGAATCTCAGGGTCGTTTTGACTTGCATTTCCCTGATGACTAAGAGTGTTGAACATTTCTTTAGGTGCTTCTCAGCCATTCAAGATTCCTCAGTTGAGAATTCTTTGTTTAGCTCTGTACCCCATTTTTTAATAGGGTTATTTGGCTCTCTGGAGTCTACCTTCTTGAGTTCTTTGTATATTTTGAATATTAGCCCTCTATTGGATGTAGGGTTGGTAAAGGGCACAAACTGCACCTCACACAATAAAAATGGGAGACTTCAATACCCCATTCTCACTAATGGACAGGTCATGGAAACAGAAATTAAACAGAGACACAGTGAAACTAACAGAAGTTATGAACCAAATGGATTTATCAGATATCTCCAGAACATTTCACTTGAAGACAAAAGAATGTACCTCCTTCTCAGCACCTCACGCTACCTTCTCCAAAACTGACCATATAATCAGACACAAAGCAGGCCTCAACAGATACAAGAAGATTGAATTAATCCCATGCATTCTATTCAACCACTACAGACTAAGACTGGTCTTCAATAACAACAAAACAACAGAAAGTCCATATACCCACATGGAAGCTGAACAACTCTTTTCTCAGTGATAACTTGGTCAGGGAAGAAATAAAGAAATTAAAGACTTTTTAGAATTTAACAAAAATGAAGGTGCAGCATACCCAAACTAATAGGACACAATGGAAGTAGTTCTTAAGAAGAAAACTCATAGCTCTGAGTGCCTCCATAAAGAAATTGGAGAGGTCATACACTAGCAGCTTAACAGTACATCTGAAAGCTCTAGAACAAAAAGAAGCAAATACACCAAAGAGGATTAGACAGCATGAAATAATCAACTCAAGGCTGAAATCAACCAAGTAGAAACAAAGAGAACTATACAAAGAATCAACAAAACTAGGAGCTGGCTCTTAGAAAATCAACAAGATAGATAAACCCTTAGCCAAACTAACTAGAGGGCACTGAGATGGTATCCAAATAAAATAATCAGAAACAAAAAGGGAGACATAATAACAGAAACTGAGGAAATTCAAAAAAACATCAGATACTACTACAAAAGCCTATACTCAACAAAGCTGGAAAATATAGATGAAATGGATGATTTTCTAGACAGATATCAGGTACCAAAGTTAAATCAGGATCAGATAAACCACCTAAACAGTCCCATAATCCCTAAGGAAATAGAAGTAGTCATTAAAAGTCTCCCAACCAAAAAAAGCCCAGCACCAGATGAGTTTAGTAAAGAATTCTATCAGACCTTCAAAGAAGAGCTAATACCAATACTCTTCAAACTATTCCACAAAACAGAAATAGAAGGAACACTACCTGCTCTAAATTTCTAAAGTCTCGGGTTACTAGAAATGAGTATTTGCTGGAAGTTTTGAGCGTACAAAATGGCTCAATTTTCACTCCTCTTATTCCTTTATAGTAGAAATAGACAGTAGTCTGAAAGCAAAAGACAGGGATCTAAAATGAGAGTCTAATGGGCCACTCCAATAAAAGAAACACCTTTAAATAATTGGCCTTAAGATTCTTTAGGTTAATGATACTTTTTCAAAGGTGAAGAATTAGTTTTCTTAAATCAAGACAGTTTAGGTCACCTGTAAAACATAACATGTTTTATAGTTTTCAAGTTTTATGACACAGTAATCAGACCATACCTAAGACATAAAACAGGGTGGGAGCCATGTAGAGCTTCCTCAGTAGAACACGTAGTAGGGAGAACAACTATAAGATTCAGAATTTATGATCTACGTCTTTAGGAAAGAGAATCCACTCTGGCGAGAGCTAAAGTGTGCTTGGTGAGGAGGAGCTTCAGAAATGATTAACCATCTGTTGCTTTGTTCCTTGGTATTGTCTTAGTAAACAAGACAATCTAGTGTTGTGAAACTGCATAGTGACACGGTGTTCAGTTCAGTTTTGCTTCACTGCATGTACTCAGTCTGGAGGCTGCAATTTAAATAAAGCATGGATGCATTGTATGAGCCGCCACTCTAGTGTTTAATTTTCAGAGTTACCACCAAGTACACAGTTGTTACTCAGGTGGTATTTGCAATGGACCCTCCCAGTGGTAGACTGGGAACAGCCCTGTGTCTGTATTGACTTCCCGTCTTCTTTCCACAGACAGTGCAGATTGCTCTGGACAAAGCCAGAGAGGGCCGGACCTGCATTGTCATTGCTCACCGCTTGTCTACCATCCAGAACTCAGATATCATCGCTGTCATGTCCCAAGGAGTGGTGATTGAGAAAGGGACCCATGAGAAACTCATGGCCCAGAAGGGAGCTTACTACAAGCTGGTCATCACTGGAGCCCCCATCAGTTGACCTGACTGGAGACCTTCACACACAGACAATGACATGCCAAGTACAGGAGAAATGTGGGCTGTTGTAGCTATACAGGGAATTATTAATACTTTACAGGCAGAAGTATCCGCTGGGATCCAAACTAATTTTGAGTGCCTTTCAGTAATAATTTCAGTTTGAAGTGTCCATGTAGAAAGGAGAGAACCCAGAGTCAGTATGAGTCAAAGTTCAAGGGCAAACAGCTGCTTATCTACCACCCAGTGCTGCTCTGGGTAGGAGCTGCTCTCCGTCTCCATCAAGGTCGTTTAGGACAGAGGGCTGGTTATCTTTTACATTTGTGCAAGCCCCTTGTACACTGAACCTGCTCTGTAATCTGCACTCAGCTGTTTGAGCCAGATCAAGGTCAAGAGCTAAGGACCTAAGGCTACTAGTATTTCTTAATTAAGTCTTATTTGTTTTCTATAAGGAAGCAAATTTATTTACCTCTAACACCTCTGAGTAGGGAGAGGAGCATTTCCCATTCTGCAATCTCCCAGGCTCAGGGGGGCCAAAGGTAAGGAGAAGTAGAGGTTACTCGTCAGGGGTACTGGTGTCACTCGATACGCTACAGTGGATCTGTCAGTGTGGAGCAGGGACTCTCTATCAGGACTTCTACTTTTCATTCCTTGCCCCCCTCATCCCCCACCCACACTTCCCACCCCCACCCCCACTCCTTACCCCCCTACCCCCCCACCCCCCATCCCCCGGTTGCCACCTGATATCCCTTACTCCTAGGAAATCCTATGCATGGAATGGAAATGCATCTGCTTCTTAAGTTGTTACATAAAAATCTAGTAAAACATAGTAGAAAAACATTGATGTTTGTCATTTTCTTCAGAATGCTACTAAATACCACTTCTTATGGTATCAAAGAAGGCATGCAGCCTCAGGAATAAAGAAAAATTTCAAAATACTGTAGAAAAAAAATCATGAGCTAAATTCGTGGTAATAGATTTCATAGACAAGAGAAAATTTCCATGCTATCTATTAGCCAGGCAAAGCCTGTAGGCTTCTTATTTCCTACCATAGACCCCTAGAAAGGCTGAGATGCAAAAGCCTTGCGGACTTTCTGGAATGAGGATGCAGAGGTTCAGATGGGCTCAAAGTTAGAAGAATGGGCTGAAAACCTGTGTAAATTTTTTCAGGTGCACAGCCTCCTTCTGTAGCAGGCTGGCAGCCCTTCCCCAGCTCCAGAAGAACACTAGCCACTGCTTCTCTTGCCCACGGGCAGGTTTGAGAATAGGGACTCAAAATACATTGAAGGGATGAGTCATATTCAAGCAATAAAAGACCTGGGTGTAAGACTAGAGATGAAAGGAAAATCTCATGGCTGCCCTCATCTGGCAGGTCAGAGAATGACTTTGGCTCAAGCAATTGGACACATGGAATGGAAATGCATCTGCTTCTTAAGTTGTTACATAAAAATCCAGTAAAACATAGTACAAAAACATTTATATTTGCCATTTTCTTGTACTACAAAATACAGCAGTATCAAATGAGAGATGGTCTGGTGCTTAGCAGATAGCAAGAAAAATTTCCCAGCCACACCATCCTATCATGAAGCTCAACAACATGTACCCACTCAGTCTCTCTATGAAAATGAACACACACACACATACACACTCACACAATACACTCACACATACACACATGCACATTCACACACACATGCACACACATAATACATGTACACACGAACATAGGAACATACATATACACACTCACACATACACACATCTATACACACACATGCACACACTCACACACACTCACACACACAAATACACACATCTATGCACACATACACTCACACATACATCTATACACATACATTCACACACACACACTCACACACACAAATACACACATCTATGCACACATACACTCACACATACATACATCTATACACATAAATTCACACACACATACACACACAAATACACATATCTATGCGCACATGCACACACACACATGCACACATTCATGCACACTCACATACACATACACGCACACTCACACACATGTATATACACTCACATATACACACACACTCACACACATGTATATACACTCACACATACACACATCTATACACACACATGCACACACAACACACACAAATACATACATCTATGCACACATGCACACACATACACATACACACAAATATACACATCTATATACACATGTACACACATACACACAGACTTATACAAATGCCTGCACACACAGTAAATATGCACCAAAAAGAGCTCAGAATAAAAGAAATGTTAAAAACTGAGTATCAGAATGACTGGGGGCCTGGTTCTACACTCAGCATCTCCCCTTCCTCCATCTTTCCCCCACACCCATCCTGCTTGTAACGTCATCTTCCCATGCTCAGCAAATGCACATCTGCCCACAGAGGAGGACTGAGTTGAGCTATTTTAAAATACACTATCTTGCTGTTGAGACTTGTCTCTCAGGGTTTCCAGGTAAACAACTACAAAGGTAAGGTACTAGGTCATCCTGCAAGGTCCAGAACCGCGGGAAGCTGCCATGCGGGAAGTCTCCGGCGGGTGGAGGGATGCCTCTAATTATGGAAAAGAACGGGGACAAAGAAGTCCCGGAATAAATAACTGCTAAGGCTTGTGGAAAACACACGCTCACCCTTCACTCTCGCATCAGGAAGGAAGCGGCTCCCTTGCTTCGGCTTGCATCTTGCCGGGACGGGCTGCTTGCTGGGAGGTTGCCTGTTTCTTAGAAAGGCATTTGTGGAATGTTCAAGAAGAGTGGATCAAGGCTGTCTCTTTTAAGAAAGTAGTTTAAGTAATCGATAAGAGGGAAAGGACAGACTGAACGAGTTGCTTCTGGATGTGGTGTTTATCTCAGCACTAGAAGAAACCTGATGATACAATTGACCTGCAGATTCTTTTGTCCAAAAGCTGTTTCGACTCTAATTGTTCTGAGTCTGCTCTGCATGCGCATGGAAGAAAGCATCCCAGTCACAGGACACCTGGAATTTAGAGCTGCCCACAAATGTGGAACTTTCAGCAATGGGGCACTCATTTAGAAGTGGAGAGCCTGGAATATTTGATATTGTGTCCAAGTACAGGAAAATATATGGGATGCCAATTAATAATCATTTGCCATTTATTATTCAAGAGTTAAATTTAAGTTTTCTGTCTTAAGAAATGCCGATGGATCTGTGAGATGGCTCAGTGGGCGACGCCGCTTGTTGCCAAGCTGACGACATGAATTTGATCTTCAGGTCCCATATAGTGGAAAAAGAGAACCATAAAATATTTCCACAAGATATTCTGTGACCTCCATACACATGCCGTGGTGCATGCATGTGTGCACAAAGGTGATCATGTGTACACGGGCACACACATGGACATATACACACACTAAATAAATACATATAATTTTTAAAAACTTACCTTTTTAAAAAAGAAAAATAATCAGAGCATTCTCACAGGGTTGGCTTTGGATCTACTCTCATACATTTACCTAAGGGTTTGGTTGATTATATATGCACATATTGCATTCTTATGCATGCAAATCTCTCAGTAATCAGGCCACAGGAAGATGTCAGCAGAGATTTTAAAAAGAACTGTGAATCTCCTTGCTGTTTCCAAGCACACTTTGAGATCAATTTGCATAGACACAGGCACCACTGTAAAATAGGCATTATATTTATTTCTACTTTTTTCTGAATTTTGAGAGCAAGTGAATAATCTCACCTGATGAGATGGCAAGTGAAAGGAACTTCAATAAACAACTAAACCCAATTTCAATTTCTTTCAAACTGTGTTCAATTAAATGCCCAATTAATTTAAATGGATAGACTGTAAATAAAATAATGCACATGATTATCATCTAATTAGCACTGGCCAGCATTAAAATGTGCTCATTAGTGAGTTGTATGGTATCCTAAGGCTCATAATTAGTAATCAGGGTGTACGTGATTGGCATGGGTAGCTGCTGGAATGTAGCTACTCAACCAAATAAATGAGTTAGGATTAAATGTGCCTTATAAAAGGAAAGAGGAATACATAGGGAGCTGGTGAATTGCGAGTTTTCTCCTTTCTCTAATTCAGGTGCAACTCCTACCCTCATGACACCAAGAGATCAATCTAAGAGCAACAGAATATCTATAGAAAAAGAGAAATTTCCACTCAAGATGAAACAGGGAAAATCCCAAGAGTTACTAAAGTGGACATTTTTTGCCATGAAAGAATACAAAAAGGAAGAAAAAAGAAAGGAAAAGAAAAAACCACAGACAAAACAAAAAACAAAAACAAAAAAACCATTGTGAGTTTACTGAGAGTATGGAGTTCTACTCTGAGGTTAGAAACAAAGTAAAGATAAGCAAGGTCTTAAATTTTCATAAAAGTTAAAAAATCCAATAATTCTTTCAATATGACTGTAAAGCACTTTGTAAATTAGCGAGCCTCTGCCTTTATAATTTTAGTATGTTAGCATGAAATCAGCAGGCTGCAGAGGACAGAAACAATAGTAGTTACCTTCCTTGTTATATATGAAGGCGTCATGGCAGGTGCTGTTGATTGGCTACATTGTTTTTTTGTTTTTGTTTTTGTTTTTCTCTAGTATAAAGACTAGAATGTTTTTACCTTTTCAGAATCTCTTGCAGCTAGAGAAGGTCAGGTGATTCTATCTGGCTTATGAAACATAGGCACTAGGCTCTGTGTGGGTTTTCTCTTCCTAAATAAAATTTAGTCTAGGCAGGGAAAACAGATGTCTCCCTTCTTGCCTGGATGCAAGAAGTCATCCTTGGACAAAGATTATGGTACATTTCCACAGCAAAACAAGAAGACTGAGCCTGATTCCTGTATATCCCTCAGCTAGTTCATCAGCCTTGGCTACTTATCTCAACCTGTTCACTAAAGGAGAAAAAGGCACATTCCACTTAATATAAGGCCCTGGAGTAATGTATTGTTATTGTTAAGTACAAATAAACATAACTTTAAAACAGATTTTTATTAATAAAAATATTGAAGAATAAGTATGAAGAAAACCAATTGATTTTATTCTAGAATGACCTTAAGATAGATCATTATATCAAGAGATATTCTAAAATGATTTTTGCTTTTTTTGTGATTTTGGAGATAGGTTCTAGCTATTTAACTAAGTCTATCAGGAACTGTCTCCATATCTCAGATTGCCTAGAATTCATGATCCTCTTGCCTTAATCTCTAAGTGCTGGGATTATTCTCATGATCTATCATGTCTGATTTTTAGATACTTATTTAAGTGAGGAACCAGTTCATCTGTTTGAAAATATCTACTATGGAAAGGATGATGGAAGTTCCTGGAGCTTATTTTATCAGATTTAAAAAAAAAATCCATTTTCCCTGCTTTAAATAAAGAAAGTTGTCAATTAAGTACTTCACATGATATGCTGAAACTATGATTGATATGTTCTCTAGCCCTCATTAAGTATATTGTGCATACCCTGGGAACATCTGGATTCCATCTAAAGATTATAATTGAAAGTATATAAAGGAGAAGACAGAATTGAATGGATAGCCTACAAAGATGGGCAGTCATGTCACCAATCAACTTATAGCCAGCTATGGTCTCAATTCAATTCTCTCAAGTCCTCAAGCTAGAGGTATCCCTAGGATCTATTGAGAGCTACAGCACATAGCCAGGAACCAATGGAACCCTCCCCAGGGCACAGGGCGTGCCCTCAGCCTTATACCTCTAGCATCCAAAAACACTTGATTAATGTCAAGGAGATGGTTGATGAGTTAGAAAAGAGATGCACAATTAGACCCTCAAGTGATTATTGAACAGTTTTTGAGACTGGTTTCTAATATTTACTTACTTGGTCATCCTCAAATCTCTTGGCATCATGCAATTAAATAATTGAGTTGTGATACATTCAAGAAGAACATTTCAATAGCATGAAAAATCACACTATGACTTTGTTTTTTATTTTTGAAGTATGATTACATCACTTCTCCCCTCTCTTTCCTTCATCCAAACCTCCTCATGTATTTCCCCAACTCTCTTTCAAATTCATGGACTCTTTTGTCATTAATTGTTGCTGTATACATATGTATATGTATACATATTCCTAAATACATAAATGTATCCTGCCTAGTCTATATATTGTTACTTGTATATAAGTGTTCAGGGCTGACCAATTGATATTGGATAACCAGTGGTTGAGAGATGTATAGTCTGTAAATTTTGAAAACACTAGTTCAAACACAGTACTTTCCTCAGACAGCAAACATCTCTAACCCCACTTCCCACAAAATGACCCCTCTTCTTCCTCAGCCTAGTATTTTCTGTAACTGCTAAGTATCCCTTCCAGCAAGAATTTCCATCTTAAGGAGTCCAAGAAGAATGGAATTGGGGATTTAATTATAAGAACAATCAGTGAGCATGAATATGAATAGTCTCATGTTGATAATTTTTCCTCATTATATCCACTGAATTATTTCACATTTTCATGTACTTCCTTTTATAGCCATAAAACTTGAATTTTAATTGGCATAGAATGTTTTAAAGGCCAAAATGTATTTTATTGATCCAAAATTGTTTAACAAAGGAGCAAATTTCGAATTAGATCCCGGTCCTTTTTAGAATTTATGACTTCATTCATCTCATTAAGTAAAATTAAAACAGTATCTATGATTTAACACATTTGCTACAGCCGTTCATATCATCTTTCTTCTTCCTTTTTATTGAGAAATGAACAATTCCTCTATAAGTCTTCCACCTAGAGTGCTTCGCAAGAACAAAAAAGAGGAATTTGAGGAAGTGTTACAGTTTGAATTTAAAATGTCCCCCATAAGCTCAGTTTGTAGATGTTGGGGAGTATGTGTGGGGCTGTAGAACTCTTAGAAGATGGGCCCTAGATGGAGAAAGTGGGTAATGGGGGTGGGTTGGGATAGGCTTTGGAGGTTATAACCAAGCCTCATGTATTAATACCTTGTTGCTTCTTGATTCACAGAAATGTAAGCAAGCAGCTGCCGTGAGCCCTTGCCACCAATGATCCACTTTCCCTATGCCTTCCCCACTGAGATGTCCTTCCTCAAAACATGAAGGAAAAAAGTCTTTCCTCCCTAGAGTTGGTTCTTGTTGGGTTTTTAGCAGCGGTGATGAGAAGTGACTTGTGTAGAGAGCCCGAGAATATCATATTTGATTGAATGTGGACCTGAGTCACAGCTGGAATGAGCGTTCCAATCTTAGTCTACGTTACACGCTTTAGTTAAAAATTTAGTAAACTATTAATCTGCTTAACGGATGAAGTATCAAATTGCCCTCCAAATTCACATCTTGCTATCCGTACATTAACATACTTCTCGGACTCCATCAGAGACTTTTTTTGTGCAGTGGATGGCGACTGGTGCAGAAACTGGTCCAAGTTCAGAAAACGAGTGGCTGTGGACTGCTTAGGCACAAATGGGACATCTAAAGCAAACTGCCCCTCCCCCAAAGCTCAGGGACGTCTAGGAGGAAGAGGTAGAGAGACCCTAAGGGTCAGATGTTGAGGAAGATTAGGACAAAAGCTGTTTGTTTTCTGGACATAGCAGGACCTCTGTATTCATGAAGTAACAGCTGGTGTGGTTGCTTGTGCATGATCAAGCCAGTCAACATTCTAGCATGGGGGAGAATTAGGTGTGGTTCATGGATCCTACCCACACCTATGAACAATTTATTCTTTCTAAGTGAGGAAAAGTCATTTTTTCCTTATAGCTGTGACCCATTGAGCAGCTCCAATGGATGGCCCCACAATCAGGAGTAGAGGGGGGACAGAAATTGGATTCACTCAATGGGTGTTGATATTTGTTTCCTGCCACTGTGATAAACCACTGACCACAACCAACTTGGGTTTGAGGGAAGATTTATGTGGCTTACAGGTTACAGTCCATTACTGAGGGAAGCCAAGGTAGGTGGGGTGGATCTGGAAGAGCTTAGGGGGAGAGGTGAATAGGATCAATGTGGTTTGGATGAGAATGGCCCCCATAGGATCAATTTTGAATGCTTGATCTAAAGTTGGGGGGATTGTTTGGGAAGGGTTAGGTGTGGCTTTGATGGAGGTATATTATTTACTGGGGTTCAGTTTTGAAGTGTCCAAAGCTGATGGCATTCCCAATTAGTGTTCTTCTCCTCCTGCCCCCCACCTCCATCTCTCTCTGTCTCTGTCTCTGCCTTGTCCCCCACCCCTCTGCCTCCTGACTGAGGGATCAGATGGAACTTGTCAACTACTACTCCAGCACCAAGTCTGTCTGCTGCTGCCCTCCCCAACCCCCACCATGATGGCCACAGACTCTCAGCCTCTGGAACTATGAGCCCCCAAATGAAGATGTTTTCTTTTATAAGTTGTTTTGGTCATGGTGTCTCTTCACGGCAAGAGAAAAAATAACTAAGACAGATCGATAAACCTAATCCAGCAGGACCCCAGATGCCACATTTATTCATCTCCCTGCCCTGTCCTGGCAGCCTCTCTGAGGAAGAGACACAGTCTTTGAACTGAAGACAAATTCTCTTCAAAGATCACATGGCCAAACATTGGAGGAAAAAGAAAAATTCTAGGAAGTTAAGAATTCATAACAGAACAGAATTAATTGGTTTCACACTAACCTTTATAGCTTCAGTCTTTGAGTTTCCTCCTTACTTTAGAGAGATCTCTCTGCTGCCTAAAGAGATGAGACGTGGTTTCTTCTACATCCTTAGTGTGATCTCCATCAAAGGACAGCAAAGACAGCAATTAGTACTCTTCACACTCCAGCCTCACATTCGATAGAAACTGCATTTGTCTTTTGCAGAGCTCAAAATGAAGCATTTATTTTTAGAATTTTCTTGTGAGTTGTGGTTTGCTTCTAGATCTTTCTACCATTCATGTTCCTTTAAGGCAAACAGGATGGGGCTGTTAAAATATTAACAGAGTAGCATAACCTGACCTTCGTGGGGGAAATCATCAGCTGATACATAAGGTGATGATAAGGGAAAGGTTAAGAATGGCTCTTTAGTTCCTAGGCAACATTAGATTTAGGTACTCATCCAAAAAAAAAAAAAAGGTATTTATGATTTACAAAGAGACGAAGGCCATCAGTGAGGGTGACATCTTCAGGGCACTTGGCTACTTGGAGAGCTTTTGTAACTAGTGTCTGAATTACCATAGATGTGCTGGTATCAGACATACATATATGCTAAAACAGGAAAACATGGTCAGAAAGTCTTCTGGTTATCCCGAGTACAGCTATGAATTGTGGGTAAAACACAGTTTTGTTGCATTAGATTCCCAAAACATGATGCAGGGAGGATGAACCCAGACTCCTCATTTTGGAGCAGGAAAGCTGAGTTCAGGGAGACCAGGGTGGCCAGAGGTCACAGGATGGAGTCAGGGAGAAGGGATCTGTATTTCTTGAAAATGCTGCAAAGTCTAGTGTTAACCTGCTACAGACTCTCTGCCTCACCTACAGCAGTGTGAGATAGGAGACAATATAAATTTTGTTTTGCTTTGTTTTCAAGAAACAAAACACTGTGGGGTTGTACTTATAAAACCCAGTTCAGTAGCCACTGGACACACATTTAAATTCATTAAGAATAAGTAACATTTTATAATACCCTTCTTTAGTTGTATTAGCTGTCTTTTAAGAGTGTAAGTCAATAGAGAACAAGTATCTTTATTCACTCTAAAGAATTTAATTAAAAACTGCTGGAGAAAGTAGTTTGAATATATTTAATGAATTAATTTTTTGTTGTTGTTTTTGTTTTGTTTTTGTTTTTCGGATTTGGTTTTTTCGAGACAGGGTTTCTCTGTATAGCCCTGGCTGTCCTGGAACTCACTCTGTAGACCAGGCTGGCCTCGAACTCAGAAATCTGCCTGCCTCTGCTCTCAGAGTGCTGGGATTACAGGCATGCGCCACCACTGCCTGGATAAAATTTTTTAAATGTTTTTTTTTTTAATGTTAAAAATCTGGATCTGTAAATATTTGAAATATTTAGAGCAATGCTTTTGGATTTCAAGAATGTCTTATCACTTTTTTGAGCTCTCTGTTGTAGGGACAAGCACATAGAGAACCAACTCAACATTCTAAGGGAGGAGTTCAGTCAATAGGCTGCCCAAAGAAAGTGACTCAACAGTCTTCCTTGGAGCTAGTTTTAGCAATAATAAATTCCCTTGCATTTTTTAAATGCATGTTTGATTGGGACAGCTTCCCAAGCCACTTGTCTAGATTTTATCATCCTGACAGCTCATGCTATTGGCAGTTTTCTCTTGAATATGCAGATGCATAGACGCTTTGACTAGATGGATATCCGTTAGTCAAATGAGCTCATTTTGCTTATTTCTTGTGAATAAATTGAAAGCCGAAGTCTTCTCCATCATGATTAAAATCAGGCATTTTCTCCGAGGCCATACAGCGCTGTTTCTCTTGCTGCCTAAGCAATTTCAATCACAAAAGCAAATTGCCTCCATATGGATTCCTCCAGGAGACTTCAACGAGATAGAAAGAAAAATCTCCTCACTAGGGACTCTGAGGCTTCGTGGTAGACAGGGGTAGAATTGTTGGAGATTAATTATTGAAAATAAGCCGTGCTTCATCACATTTCCTTTCTGAGGATCACATGTCATCTAACAGACAGCTGTCTAGAGTAGCTGAAGAAAGCCCCTCTACGGGAACCTACAGGGAATGTGTGGTAGAGCCGGGCACAGCAACAGAATCCCCTGACTATTGATGGCACGGTCCCCCCAGGCCCCGCCTGGGCGAAGCAGGCTCAGAATGTACTGGGATAGAGGATTCAAGATGAACATTATTGACTCTATCTACAGGAAACTTTGAAAAAGGCTCAGAGGGAAGCAGGTCTCTTATATTTGCAGATGAGACTGGGCAGACAGAACACAATGCGTTGAGGACTATGGTAGCCTTATGGGGACAATGGCAAAGAGACTGAAGAAATGAACAAGAACCATCCTGTTCTATTTCTTTTGCTCCAGTGCTCCTATCAACATGGGATGGATTTATTCTGAAGTAAAAAGTTTTTTTTTTAAACTGTTTTGTTTTGCTTAGGAATCCATTGCCTGTTTTTTTTTTTTTTTTTTAAGAGAACCCTAGCTAAAATGTCTTTTAAAAGCATCAGTTCATTTTCTATAATTACACTTGGAAAGTTGCCGATAATTAGCTGTTAGATAAGTTATTTTCCATGACTACTATCAAGTAGCCTTCCCTTCAACTGGTATGTTTCCGTACATACTAATGACCTATTTAATAGATCATCACCTGAAGTAGCTAACTCATCAGTAGTATTCTAGAGAAGAGCTACACAGCATTGCAGCAGACCACAGGCCCTCGACATACAGCAGTACCAGACTCACGATCTTTGAACTTGATCAGAAAGACAGAGTTATCAAATGAGCCTAGAATTTCAATGAGGAAGAAAAAAAATCTCACTGAGAAGTTGGTGTATATTAATAGCCCCATAAATGATAATTTTCTGAAGTAAAGCACAGAGATTAGTCCATTGAAACAATGCACTAGTGTTTAATAGTTTTTCTGAGGTAGAATTTGATTAGCCTCATTTTCGAAAGACTTGACTCCTAGAGGTAAAACATGAGGATGCCCCAGTGAAGAGATGAGGCTTTGCTAGTGAACAGGAATCCAGCGGGTTGTTTTCAGCAGGGTTTATTGAAACATATACAGCCATTGCTGGCCTAGAAAAGACACTGTACTTAGGGTGTAAGTCAAATAAAATGTGACATTTCAATGCCATTTCTGAAAGCACAGGTGTCTTAGATGGCAATCATAGTCTTTAACCACATGCATTTCCTCTTACTGAAATTTTTTAAAGACTCCTTAAAAATAAAGCAAGCATTGTTATAGAGATATGTATCAGAAGCTTTGGATTCCAACTCGGCATTATTACAGTCAAGTTACTTGATCTGAACAAATCTCTGTTTCCTTATCTAATTCAAGAGAATTTGGAAAGACTTGACTGCTAAGCGTAAAACATGGGGATGCTCCAGTGAAGATGGGATTTGACTGTGGACACTTCTAAGAGGCCCACAGGAGCCAGAAGTGGTCAGGCTTTAGGATGATAGAAGCATCAGACCCTGGGGGTTCTGCTGAGTTCTTAATACAATGATCAAAACGGGTCTTTCTGCTTGCTGGCATGGCCAGCATCCAGCCCCTGTCAACTGTCTTTCCATGGACTATACCATCTTTATGTAGCCATATTGTCAGGTTTGTCAAGAAAACATGGGTGTGGATATTTCTGGTTAAATACTGTTATTTTTAAATGCCACTTGGGAAGCAAACTAAACAGGTCTGTGGGTGGAGCAGGCCCTTTGGCCATCGTGGTGTCACCTCTGTAGAGATGCTCCCAGTCTCTCTGCTGTGGCTCTATTGAGAAATGCAGGAAGTAGGTGATCCTGGGACCACAGGACACTGCAACTCTATTTAATCTTCTTCTCACCGAGTCTCATTAATACATGTACACAATAGGGAATTAGAGTCACCACGGTCAGTGGGATGGATGCACTTTTACAGGAAGACAACGGGTAAAATAAAGGTTCCCTGTGAGTTGGGATCTTGCTGAAGCGATAAAGCTGCACTGTGGTCAGTGAGGTCAGAGCACAGAGCAAGCGGAAGCTCAGCCTGGAGCCATTTTCTCCCTGGCAGCTCAGAAGGAACATTTCTGAGTTGATGGCAAAACCCAAGCCAAAGAGGACCCCAAGGTTTCTCACAAGTCCAGCAAATGGCGTGCTGTCAATGTGGATCCAGTCTGGGTTGGCACACCACGCTTTGGCGATGGACAACAGAGCACAGCAGGTCAATACCGAGCAGTCTGAGAAGCAGGTAGAAGCCAAGTGCAAACAGGAAGAGGAAGGTGTTGGTCTTCAGCCACACTCAAGCTGGCCATGCGGATTCCTGGAGGGTGTACAAAGGCCTCTGTTATTAGCATCCCTAGAGATTGGAAAGAGATCCTGACATGAGCTTATGAACCTGAGTCCTTCAGGAATCACTCCCCTCTGCACTTGGGAGGACTTTAGACACCCAGGTTCTAACAATTTCCTAAAGTGATTTCAGACATAAACTGAAGACAGATTAGTCCCATAGTCTTTCAACTATGACTGAGAAGGACCAGTCAAAGGTCAGAAGCACTGAGCGACAAGTCGTTTTGCAGGCAGAACACTAAGCAATACAAAGCTGCCACCAGGTGAGATTAAGCCACGCAACAAGAACTTAGCTCCAACCGAGGGTCTTGGCTGTGGGTTTCAGGGTCTTTATGAGGTCCCCCACGGAGGCACAGCGTCTGACATGGTGGTTTGGATGAACCACTTCACTTCAGTTACACATAAGAAAAGCCCGTCATACCATGCAGTTCTCTCTTCACACCACTGAGAGAGACTGTGTCAGCATGTTCACAGAGACTTATGAGACAGGTCTTATTAAATCACCAAATCCCCCATGGTAGCATTTGTGTTAGTGGCTTGATTCAGCTACCTATGAAACCAGAAAGCTGATGACTGGGAGAGTCTGACGATAAAATGTGGCAAACAAAGCAAAATGAAATAACACTATTGAATACAAGAGGCCATAGTTACCACCAATCACTCCAAGAATGACCTGATGGGGAAAATGCGTGGCTATGAATACTCTGGAGATGCAGACGCTGATTTGAATCAACGAGAAAACACTCCAAAGAAAGGACCAGGTCAGTCTGTGATGGAAGAATGGATACAAATGTGAATGATAAAGAATTGGTAACACTTATAAAATTAAGAGGGTGAAATATGATCTTCCCTATAGGAATCTCCCAGGTATGAAGGAACACAATTCTAGAGTCTTTCTCCTTGAACATGCTTTCACAGGATTCATAGGGACTTCACATTTGAAAATGCTAGCTCCTACGATATTAATGAAGTTTAAAAGGAAGGTGTTTAATTAAAGTCCCAGCCTAAGGCAGGGGGTGGGAGGTGGTGGGGGGAGGGCTAGCATGAAGTCCTGCCCCAGCAGAGGAGCTATTAGCATTTGATAGCCACTGGAAGGGGGAGAGTAAGTTGTTTTGTTTCATTTTTAAGAAACACACACACATACACACACAGAGGCAGAGACAGAGATGGAGAGAGAGAGACAGAGACAGAGATGGAAAGCTAGAGAGAGAGAGAGACAGAAAGAGACAGTGAGACAGACATAGACAGAGACAATGAAAAAGAGACAGAGATAGAGTCAAAGACAGAGGCAGTGAAACAGAGGCAGAGATTGAGACAGAAACAGAGGAGATAACCAAAATCTGGGTTGGTAAGGAGGTTGTGGAGGATCTGGGAGAAGCTGGGGAAAGGAGATGGGTATCAAGAAACATTCCAGGAAATGTATAAAGGATTGTTATAAATATTATTTTTAAAATAATATTATAAATATTATTTTGATAACCTTGAAGTAAGGAAAAGGGAACAAGAGAATTTCAAGTGTGGGGGAATTAATAGTATCAGAATAATCAAGAATAAACCATGGAGATCTTTGTGCTCCATTGTCTGTGCTTCCTCCCTGCCTTTCGCTCTTAGCTTCTCTTTGTTTGAAGACAGCGCAGGAATGGCAAGCCTCCCTTCAGGGGAGAAGCTCATGGACACTCCACTGAGTCCAGCACCTCATGGTCTGTGATCTCACAGACTCTCAGCAGCTCTAATCATTTTATGAGATACACAAAATATGGAACAAGAAAATATACTGTATACATTCAGTTAAAAGCAGAAATGTGCCGGGCAGTGGTGGCACACGCCTGTAATCCCAGCACTTTGGGAGGCAGAGGCAGGCAGATTTCTGAGTTCGAGGCCAGCCTGGTCTACAGAGTGAGTTCCAGGACAGCCAGGGCTATACAGAGAAACCCTGTCTCGAAAAAACAAACAAACAAAAAAATCCAAAAAAAAAGCAGAAATGTATAAAAAATATGCAAAATATTAAAATCCCAAACAGTTATATTTAGTGCCGTGAATCCTTAGGTCATTTATTGTTGAACAAAATTTAGTTCTAGCAAGACCAAAGGTTAAAAAGAGATGAGTCTGTCAGACAAGAGGGAGGCAAATGTGAGAAGCATTAACAAGGGTGTGTGACCGCCAAGGTAAAGTGTAGGCACCCATTTATTTTTTAATTTATGTGTATGAATGTTTGCCTGCGCGCGCGCGCGCGCGCGCGCGCGCGCGCGCGTGCGTGTGTGTGTGTGTGTGTGTGTGTGTGTGTGTGTGTGTGTGCCTGGTGCCTTTGGTGGCCAGAGAGGGTATCAGGAGCCCTGGAACTGCTATTATGAATGGCGAGGCATCATGGGGCTCTGGGACCCTTCCCAGAACACTTGACTCAGCAAGTGTGTTTAACCACTAAGCCATCTCTTCAGTCCCCACTCTCTAAATCTTTACAAATGAAGATGTTGCCATTACAAATATCAAAATGGAATAGGAATTTTTTTTAGAATAAAAATATTTTTTAAGATTGCTAATTGGAGGGGAGAATGACCCACCCAGATGTATTTCTTACATTATTCAAGACTACTCTTAAGAAGTAGAATGTGTTTCCAATTCTTTATTTTTTTTTCTATTTTTTTAATTTATTGATATATTTATTTACATTTCAAATGATTTCCCCTTTTCTGGACCCCCACTCCCCGAAAGTCCCATCAGTCCCCTTCCCTGCCCCTGTTTTCCCACCTACCCCTTCCCACTTCCCTGTTCTGGTATTGCCCTATACTGCTTCACTGAGTCTTTTCAGAACAAGGGGCCACTCCGTTCTTCTTGTACCTCATTTGATGTGTGGATTATGTTTTGGGTATTCCAGTTTTCTAGGTTAATATCCACTTATTAGTGAGTGCATACCATGATTCATCTTTTGAGTCTGGGTTACCTCACTTAGTATGATATCAATTCTTTATTTTAAAAGAAATTGCATATACTGGTACGGTTGTACGTCATACTAAGAAAATTTTGACAAATTTCTTTCTATAACAAAGTTTTGGTCAGCTTCTCCACAACGTAGCATTTGAGGGTTCCTGACACTCAATACAGCTTTATTTTTCTTTTAAAATTGCTCAGATTTTAATATTTTTATAAGATTTTTTTGCATGTTTCTGCTTCTAATCAAAACTGTATACTTTATGACAAAGTGGTATTTGGGATTACTTTAATTCAAAGAATTAAAAAAAAAAAAAGAACAGAAGAAAAAGCCCAGTTTCCACAAATAGTTATCTTGAAATTCTACATGCTTCTACACATTAAGAAATCTGTTAGCAGTAGGTCTAACATTCAAATTTAATTTTGCCTCTAGAATGTTTTAATTAAAAAGACTGCATAGACTTTAACTGCTAAAATATATTTTACTGATCTTAAGAGCATTGGGTGTTCAAAGTAGGAAGCATAATTTTACTAAATAAATGGATGCATTTAAGAGCTACGATGATCCTTAAAAATTTAAGTCGTTCTTAAGGCAAGAGAACGTGCATGCAAAAATGTTTCCTTATGCAACTCTAGATGACTTGTTTATGAGATACCAAAATAATAATTGAATTTTGGAATCCCAAAGGCGTATTTAGCAAGTCATTAATCAGATAAACATTCCAACTCAATTATAAAAGTGGTAATAGCTGTGAGCTAATTAGAACATTATCTTGAAGCAGAATATTCATTTTCCACTCATTCTGCTACATGGGCTATGAAAGAATAGAATAAGCACATTTCGTTGAAAAACTGAAAATGAATTCAAATGAATGCTTACAGACGACCTCATATACTCAGCACTGTTTCGCCAGTGCTTCAGAAGTTGGAGCAAGCTGACCTGTGCAGTGACAGAGGACACATCCATCCGGCTGATAGTGTCGCTTAAGACAGCTGTTACCATGACATACCAGACGCGTGATGAACCCATTGCGTGACCAGATGGACTTCCTGTAATGAGCATCATTTGTTCAAAAGGCAATTAATTATCAGGATCACAGATGAGACACTAGGATTTTGTATTCCTCATGAAAATTACAAAGAAACCCATAGGTTATATGTACTGCATAGAAGTAGATAAAAATAAGAAAAACAGAGTCCATTTGAGACTCAAGTTCACCATTTCAAAAACACTTAACAAAAAAAAAAACAGGAAGAAACAGAGTGAAAACTGCTAGAAATATCTATTTTTCCCTCTTGTTCTCCAGTGTGTCCCACTCATGACTAACCGTGCAGTTAGTGTTAAAATGTGACTTCCTCAGACAATTTCATTGTGCTATAATGGGCCATGCGAAGTTCTGATTATCATGAACTTACAACTTATATAATTAGCCATAACTTTATGTAATTCTACCTAACTTTCTTTAATGAAAATGATTTCTATATGAAACAAACAAGCACCACACACACACACACACACACACACACCACCCTTTCCCAGAGTTTCAAGCTGATTGAATTTTGCAAATCAACATATGTAGCATAATGATTAAAGAATGTGGGCAGTTGCATCCAAATCAAACACAATTCTATTTATTCTTCATATGTTGTTTTCTTTTTTTTTTAAATGTAACTGTCACTCTTTTTATTTTAATATTTATTTTATGTATGTGAGTACACTGTAGCTGTCTTTGGACACACCGGAAGAGGGCATCAGATCCCATTACAGATGGTTGCGAGCCACCCTGTGGTTGCTGAGAATTAAACTTAGGACCTCTGGAAAAGCAGTCAGTGCCCTTAACCGTTGAGCCATCTCTCCAACCCCATATGTTGTTTTCAATTGACAAGAAAATTAAAGTACTTATCCTGGATCTTGAATCGCTGTATTTTCCTTAAGCTGACAGGCTGTCATTTTTCCGCCCGTGGTTTACTGATTGACTTACAAACAACTGCTGTGTGTATGCAGAAACCAGAATGTGCATAGTGTGGCCACTGCAGAGAGAAGCTTTGCCAGACAACAGAGAATCCAGTCAACAAGGGCACTAGAGGAGGGGTGTGAATCTTGACAAAACCCACTGCTCTCAGGCCTTTCCTAGTGCCAGACAGATGCCTTTCCTATACTGTTAATTTTATTTTTAACTATTTAGACATGGAACATAACTTTTCATCCAGTAGAAAGTCACTCAGGTTAAATACCACACTATCTTGGAAAACAAAGGTCCAGTCCCTTATTTATTTTTTAAACATAAAATTCACTGTATGAATTCTTTCTCTATCACCCCATACCCTGTGAAAAACATCTCACAATACGGAATAGATTCTAGGAAGTCCTAGAATAAAGCAAACAAACATTTCAGCCACCTCCCAGGTTATCCATTGATCCATCCACCTATTTATTTATCTCCTATATATATATGAAATGCATTTAATTCTCTGCTAATAGGACATACAGTCTGAGCAACTAGATATTTAAAGAATTAACTGGGATATTATAATTTCCGTGAAAGATGTATGGACACTTTTATGAAAGCAAAAGAAGATATTCAGAAAATTCATTAGGAGCTCATACATTAAAGGTTTGTTTCAAAGGACTGCCTAATAGCGCAAACTTTACGACTACGATGACGCATAAGACAACTCTTTCACATAGGCTAAAGCAATATGCATTGTCCCAGATATATGAAGATACATAAACTTTTTACTTTCTTAAAGTTGACTTCCACAATACAGATGTTATACTAAATCACAGGGTCTTGTAAGTTAAAAAGAAAGGAAGCCATACTAATACGGCACACAATCAGGAGTGAAAAAAAATATTAGCGGCTGTGTGCCCTAGGAGCAGAAGTACAAGGATGTCTTCACTTTCCCTATAAGACATCTCTCTCTCCCTTATTTGTGAGATTCTCAGAAGAGCCGTAGCCATGAAACTGCTGAGCAGCAGAAAAACCAGCATTTCTGGAATTTTAATGTAGTTCATTGGTAATTTGTTCTAGCTTATTGGTTTTTATTTTTGTTTTATTTGTTTTCTTCCCAACCATTATATTTCTTCAAAACAATAAATACCCAAGTATAAAATGATTTGGAGAAGTGTACCTCCCACCTAATCTTTCACAGGTAACAGTATAGGATTTGGTAATTCATAAAATTTCTTTCCTTCCTTGTTAGCAATTTTTACAATAGATTTTAAGCATGCTCACCCATGACATTTTCCTTGGGATCCTAGATATCACATAGTTATGGGATGGTAATCATGTATAAGGACTCACTTCAGTAAAGTGGGGCTTCTCTAAGTGTTTACCGGGGCCTGTTTCGCATGTAGTAGGAAACTGTTCCAGACATGGGCTTGAATGATATGGGTAAAACTCAGTTTCTTGGATCTACCAGTAAGGACAATGGCCAAACAATGTCCTGTGAATGAATGATCATGAATTTTACATGTACTTAAATACAACTGTTGACCAAGTGGAGAATTGCAATTCTTGTTAAAAAAAAACACCTCAAGTAAAGAGTCGAGGGGAAAGCCCATAATTAAAACACCCTTAAATAACCTGAGTTCTGGTCTCTAATGTTGTTCCATAATCAGGTAAGTCCTATGGGTGTTTTGGGTGCTTTGACTGAAACTATCAAAATGGAACTTAGAGCCATCAACCTCATTATTGTACTGCTAACTTCTTGGTTAATCATAGCATATGTGTTAAATGTGAAATCACTTATTTTCTATGCTTTTTTAAAGTTCTACTTCTGAATCTGGTGTTTTGAGGTAACCAGTTTCTTTGGAAGATATTCTATGCCAAAGTATATGCCCCTGAAACTTGATCATTAAGCCAAAATTACAAATTTAAGAATAAATTTTAGGAAAGATAAAACAAAACAGAAGTCTTACCATTTAAATATAAGATCGAACCAGTCCCCTATGACTGCTACCCATATCACCATGGCTCCAACAGTCTGATTCAACTGGAACCAAAGTAGGAAGTAAATAGAAAAGGTATTTCCGGGGTCTCCAATATTGGACATAAAGCTTAGAAAATCCCAGTAAGCCCGGTAGTCCTTCTGCAGATGGTGAACAATGAGTGCTCCGCTCCTGTGAAGGAAATCATCTCCATGAAGTTCTAAGCATAAAGCAGGTGGAGCTGCAGGGCTCTGCATCCGAATGTTTATATATGGTACCCTTGTGATGTGTTGAGCCATTACTGTGATGTGACGCTGACCATCTGTGGTTCTCCACCCCCTAAAAGTTCATATGCTTCTGACTCTAATGGGTGGAAAAGAGGTGCAGTACATGCTGATCTGAGGCAATCTGTGGGGAACTTAGAAGCATAGTGGATTTCTTCTGCATCCTCCCTTTGTATGAGCAGTTGGATCGTGTTTGCTTGCAACTTTTCACACAGTTCATTTCCCTCAAGGGCAGACATTAACAATCTCTATGCTTGGCTAGCAGACTACATGAATAATTACTCCATGTCAAATAAGCCTCCAAGCCCCGCATTTTAATTTCAGTGAGACTGTGGCTTTCTCGCTGTTCTACTGGGTCTTTCAGAAAATGTTAAGAGTGATTTCTTTTATTTGAAATGTTTATATCATTTGACAGACTAATTTCTGATCATAGGTTTTAAAAAACCATCGGCTAGATCTTCACTATGAAAGAATAACAGGATCTATATGGAACAAAGAATAGTGCATGAACTCAGGGGGCAAGTGGGTTGTTTACATTTTTGACTGTGAGGCAAATAAATAAATAAATAAAGCAGACTTCCTTGACTTGCCTGGATAATAGAAGTATGTTATTATTATTGATGTCATTATGATGATGATGATGTATGTATGTGTGTATTTGTTTGTGTGTGAGTGTGTGTGTGTGTGTGTGTGTGTCTATGGGTGCCCAGATAATAGAGCGTATTTGTCAGATGTCAGAGGACGACTTTCAGGAGTCAGTTCTCACTCTAGGGAGTGAACCCAGGATATCAATCTTGTGGTCCAAGCACTTTTACCATAGAGTGAGCTATCTCCCTGGCTCTATATTGTTTTTAACTGACAAGAGAATACAGTTGCGAGGTTTGGAAAACTGCGCTTGTAGAAATCAACTACAAAGGGCTTCCCACCAATCAGGAATTTGCATCCATTTGATTTGTTGATAACTGTTCATAAAAAGTAAGTGAGAAGCATCCAAACAAAGACGTAGATTGGGGTGAAGAGGGTACTGCACGGAGACAGAGGTACCACAGTCCGCGTGAGAAGCTGCTTGGTTGCAGGGTTGCTGCGGAGCTGATTAAAGCCCTCCACATGCTGAAGGCACAGCTCTGATGTGCTTCCCAGCCCTCCATTCCGACTCTTGTCTTTGCTAATCACAGCCTCCTTTACTAGAAATGGTCTTCATTGGCTACAGCTGTCACTATAAAACTCCTATAGAGTTGTCCCGTGCTTCCATAGCAGTGGTTCTCAACACTCCTAAATGCTGTCACCACCTTAATACAGTTCCTCATGTTGTGGTGACGCCCAACCATAAAATTATTTAGTTGCTACTTCAAAACTGTAATTTTGCTACTGTTATGAATCAGCATGTAAATATCTGATATGTGTGGCCCCCACCCCCACCCAAAGGGGTTCCGACCCACGGGTTGTGAACCACTGTTTCTACAGCATCAGTGTTATGGGCATGCAATTCCTAATGGTGCCCTGCTGACTTCTGTTGCTTCCCCTGGAACAAATGGATCGACTGGCCATTAAACGTTTCAAGGTAATTTACAGTGAGCATAGTTCTTTTGATAAGGAGAAAATGGAGGGAAATTACCCTGGATTTAGTAGAATTGTTCTTAACTGGCAATTAGACACCTAAGGCTGCCATGGGCAATGACCTTGTCTTATTGTCCTAGACCTACTGAATTCTTGGTGGTGGGATCTGGGCATTGGTCATATAAAAATATTTCAAGTGATTCCAATGTAGAAACCAGGCTTAGAACAACTGAGCTCAAACAAGGCATGTGTAGCATCTGCCTTGACCAACCGGAGTCTACGCCTCAGACTTTTTGTTTTGCATATTCGCAGATTCAAGTTCTCTTAATTTCCATAATTTCTCTAATGAGCCATGAGGAAGGACATAACTTCCTTTTATTCTTTCTCTAAGAAGTGTTTGAGCTACATAGTTCATGATGTTCATTTTCTTCAGAAGTGTCTTGTCCTTAAATCAGGGTGAAAATGATATCAAATACATTTTGTCTTAAAATTAAAAATTAAACTTCGTGCTCATTCAACATTTTGGAGTCTATGGACTGTGATGGCATCGACCGCACAGTAGCTCTTCATCTTAGGCAGTTAATTTAGACAGAGTCTGTGTCTCAGAAGGCTTCAGTTCTGCAGATTATAGGATAATTAACTGAAGCAAAAAGGATCTCAGTGTCCTTTTCCCTTTAATACAATCTGCTAAATCTTATTATTCCATTATTGTTTGTTAAGTCTTTCTATGTCTTGGTTCAGTGCACTTTCTCATCGTGCTGGAACATTCTTTCTAAGGCATCATATTCCTTTGCTAAGATATGAGACTATCAGACTGGATGGCTAAAATGGTATTCATTTATTTTCTCTTAATCACAGGAAGTAGAAGTCTATGATGAGGGTGTCAACGTAGTTCTAGTTTCCTCTGTGACCCCTCGTTGGCCTATGGATGTCTGCTGCCTTCTCCGTGTGTCTTTACCTGGTGTCCCCTCTGAACCTGTTCCCATCATAGGCTTGTTCCTCCTTTCCTTTTCCATCTTTGTGTTTCTCTTATTTTCTTCCTACCTTTCTTCTCCCTTCTGTCTCACTTCCTTTCCGCACTAATTGTGGTTTAATTATCTGTCTGTCGCTGTTATTGTTATTTGAGACAGAGTCTCATGTGATCCAGGTTGGCCTTCGATCTCCAATTCTGGGATTGCAGGTATACCACCACATGTAGCGTTTTCTGGGTCTTCAAATTATCTTTATACTTTCTAGCCAAGGAGCAAAGGCATCTTTAAGACAGCCATGACAAAAAGGAATTGTCCAATACTGTATTTAGCAATTAGATAGCTCAGCAGCAACGAACACTAGCTGCCAGGCCTGGCAACCTGGATTCAAGCTCAGGAAACCATGTGGCAGAAGGGGAGGCATGATTCTCTCACTGTGACGTGCTTACCATCTACATATATACAAATGCAAAACTCTCCTACACAAAGCCAAGAGCATACAAAAATCTTCAGCTGAGGACCATTCCCTTGAGCAGCAGTCCATTCTCTTCTTGCTGTAGGATGCTTCTCTGTTTGACTTCTCTCTGCTTCCAACCACCAGAGTTCTGCTATGCCAGAAAAGCATTTGTGTGTGGGGGGGAAAACAATCTTTCTTAGTATGTTATTTGGGTCCTATCTTGGCCAAATCTTTTCAGTTACTAGGCAACCCTTCATCTGCAATTTATTTAGAGGTCACTGAGTTTCCCAAGATCACATGCAAAATGTTTGTCACCGTGCATTTCTTTGAAGGTCACTGCGTTAGAAGATTATCAATGGAAACCCTGACCCAAGCAAATTAAGTACAACGTGAAGTTCACTGGCGTCCCTAGTACTGTCCATGTGCTATCCCAGGATCCCTGCTTTCCCCGTTTCCTTGGAGATGGCTTCAGTACTCCTTTCTCCCAGCATGGCTGGCTGGTGGTAATGATCTCCTTACTCTTAATGACTGTGTGGGTGTGTTTTCTTCGCTAATGTAGCCATTTTCAAAACCCTGTACTGTTGCCCTGTTTAGGTGTTAGTCCTAGTAATTGATTACTTTCAGTTCTTTCCAGAATGTTCTCATTCTGTTTTATTTAGGCTTTCCCTGGGTTTTTAGTAACTCCTGCTTGTTTTAGAATACAACATGGAGGCCACAGGTCGGAATTCTTTCAGGATGTTTTGCCATAGCAAATATTTAAAAAAAACACAAGGTATAGATAGTCTTATTATAAAATGAGCTATTAGTTTCTGAGTTACAGCGCCTGCTACAGTTCAACACCACTTAGGCAGGTTCAGCTTTGGCTAGTACTGCTCATACCTTAGCAGCAAACAAAAACAGACCTCCTATGTCTTCATGACCGTGATCCTTCTAACAAACTTATCTGCCTTTTCTAAAATAAATCATAGTTGAGAACTCTCCGGTGTCACCTTTCACTATAAGTGGATTTATTTCAGACCCCAGCGTTTAAGCTCTAGTGAGTTTTAGGAAATAATTACTTTACCTCCATTCTGGCTCACGTCCCAGGAGCACTGGCACTCCGTAATGACACTACTATAAATTATCTTACCAGGGCTTTCAGGGACCCCTTCCATTAGTCTCATCATGAACTTGTCCCTGGAAATGAGCATGACCTACACATCCATATAAGCTGGTGCTTGGATCATAGGTTTCTCACTAGGAGAGTTGCCCATGGACTTGTGCTAGGCACTTTTTTCTTGGTGGAGCTAAGGTGGTATGTGGCTGAATTCACGTGACAGACAGCTGAGGGAACACTTACTGTGTGTCGCACAGTAGTTTGTCTCCAAGTTCAGTTTGCATCTTGGAGGCCATGCTAAAATGAAGAACCCAGGAACTTGTTTCCAGAGTCTTAGATTTAGTTGGAATCTAGCAAGGACTTCAAGATTACAGGTCTACTGAACTCTAAGACTGTAGGACTGTGAAAGGCAGCCTGGTTTCTGGTTGAGCTAAGGCTAGAAACCCTGGTGATCCTAAAGGGACGGAAGGTGTTTCTGCTCCTTTCCTGGATACCAGGATCCTGGCAAGAGGCCGCAGCCCTCCATAGATTTGTGGCCATCAGTCATATGAGTCAAAGCCCCAAGCCCCTCCACAGGAAGAGGATACAACCTGTGGTCATGTAGCCTCAAGGCAGTTCTCCTTTTTAATGAGGTACCTAAAGACCTGGAGGACTTAGCCAATAAACTCTCCTTCCCAGACACTCCTCCCTGCAAATGTATTTAACCTCAGGCCCACCCTGGGAGGGGGGGGGGGGTACGGTTTTACTCATCCACTTTCCACCATGACAATGAATGTCTTAAAACCATGGACTGTTTCTTTTCAACCGGATCCATCAAGGGAAGCAATGGAAAAGGCTTTTACCTAAAGAGTCACCATCTAATCACTAGTAGAAGGCCTCTCTGCTCTCTCAGCTAGGATCATGATCAAGCCAAGCGCAAGCCATCCGCTGACAAGCCAAGGAATCATCCCCGCAGGACCAGCCGGAGCACCCCCATTTCCTCTCTTGGTCCCAGGCTAGATCCAGCCCTCAGGGTGTAAGACCCCCAAAAACCGAGGGTGCCCTAGCACCCCACACCTCAGAAGGCGATACCCAAATCACTCTCGAGAAACGGTCTCGATGCAATAGCATGAGGATTTCTTTATTCCAGAATTCTGGGTTCCACAGCCATACACCTCGCAGGGATAGAGGACTGAGGACCACGAGTGCCAAATTGTGACAGCTTTTATAAGTTTAAGTCCTCAAATCACAAACCAATCATTTCTTAGCATGGAGAGCCCGCAAAATGCGAGCCAATTGATTTGTACCACTCCATAGTTTTTAGGCCAATCAGTTTAAATTATCGGAGCCCACGCTCAGTGGACCAATTAGTTTCCTATTTTCTTGAATGTCTATAGCTGCATGAACTCTTCCTGCATAGGGATAATGGCCTAAGCAATTTACAGAAGCAAGATAAGCTTAGCCCATTTCCAGTTACCTTATGGGGCCAGGATCAGGTGATATTCAAGGCCTTTCTGCTAGCTCTAAACAAAGGGCAGGCTCTGGAATGTGACCTTTTACCTAGTTTCTAACAACGCGAGATAGCATTTTAAACTTCTGACTTCTTGGGGTCATTAGAGTTAGGCTGTATTATTTTCTATCCTTTCAAGGGCCCCCACTCCATTCTCATCTCTTCTGAGACATCCAGCACCTTCTGGGTGTCCAAGAACCTGAGAATCAGACAGCCCCTGCTTCCTTACAGATCTCTTTA